>NC_062289.1:83403063-83706093 GCF_902655055.1 Lutra lutra
AAGGGCTCATTTCTTGTTCAGTTTTTCTAACATTTTTAAAAGGATTAACCAGGAAGAAGACAAAAATTCAAATTTCACTTTTGTTTGTCACATTTGCATTCATTTCTGAGATCAAACTAATCTCAAGTAATCACTTTCAAGTTCTCAAGGAGTCAGGCACGATGCACAGAACTAAGAGCGAGAAGGAAGCGAGGCGGCACCAGCAGTGCACAAACCACACTCCTGCCCGTTGCACGGTCCGTTCAACACTCAGCACTGCTGAGCGCTCCGTGGACAGGAGAGTTCTCCCTGCGGCAGGGGTTATATGAAGACGCCCATTTCGGCGGCCGGGATACAAACGTACTTGGGTTGACCCTAGCCACCATCACTGCCTCACAGCTATTAGCTGCTTTTTTCTGTTATGTGGTTTCTTTTACAAAGTTTTGTTTCTGTTTTCTTTCTCGGGAGGCTAGGTCACCCGATTTCTAGGCTGATGATAGGAAAACACAATCTTAGTGCCCCCTGGCCCCAGTTTCAGGCACCCGCGGTCCACCGAGGTCAGGAAGCACACAAGACGTGTCTTCTGGCACGGCCCCAGGTCAAACAGTGCCTACATCATCCTCACTTCATCCCACATCAACCAGAGAGGAAGGGTGAGTAGAGGACAATACGATACATTGAGACTAGGAACCCACATATACCCTCCCAAACACATTCATGTAATTTTTATTAGAGTATCTCGTTATAGTTATTGCATTGTTGTTCATCTCTTACTGTGCCTAACTTGTCGATGACACGCTACCGCAGGGGCGCCCATACAGGAAAGCCTGTCACACCTACAGGGTTCAGTACTCTCCAGAGCACCCAGCATCCACTGAGGGTCTCCGAACGCATACCCACAGATACGCGGCGACCACACTGCATTTTATTGCAAACTCATTTTAACACTAACTTGAACCAAGAAAAGCCAGCAGAGGCTCCGTGGTGCTGGCTTTACTGATATCCAAACCAGCCACCCTCCCACTACAGTCGCCGAAGGGAGAATGGAGAAATTGTTCTTAGACTGCAGACCATCTCAACAGTGAGATGAACCTGCCCTTCTCTGAGCCCCACCGGTTAGGTTAGCTGAATGACCTTCTCTTCCATGTCTTCTCCTTGGCTGTCACTACAGAAACCCTGGGTCTGCCTGCTTTCCCTCAGGAGGAGTACTAAAAGGGAGAAATCACCCAGCATATGCAAGCCAGAAAAGACTAATGTTAGTAAGCCCAGCCGGTGAATGCAAAGTCAGTGAGAACTCCAGAAAAAAGTGCTGGGTGCTGCGAAGCTTTCTGCACTAGCACACTGGCTGCTTGAGTGTCAACCCAAACACACACACACACACACACACACACACACACACACACACGGACAGGCACAGCTGAGATCTTTATCTGCACTTTCTTTTTCTTTCACTGGTTTTCAGCCTAGAAGGATCCCAAGTATTCTCCACTACCTCCTGTAATGGCAGTCAGAGAAACGGGAATGTGGTCATCAGGGTCTTTGTTCAAACCTCCACAGTTGAAGCTTGTTAAGTCTCTCGGCTTGAACTCTAACAGGATGGATCAAATCCACCAGTTACAAAGAAGGGAGGCTGTTTCTCTCCTGCTTCCTGAACCTTTCAGGTGCCCCCCACAGCTGATCACAGCACCTACCAGGGAACTGGGACCAGGAGCTGAAGCCCAAGTGACTCCAGGAAACAGGAAGGGAGCTGGGCCTCCTCTGCAGCCTTGGCTGTCGCTCAGGAGTTACTCCCTGACCTTGCAATCCCTTTGGAGTCAACCCAAGGGTCACTGATATCAGATCTTGGGGAGGGGTGTTCCCTTTTGAAATTAAGGGCCCCTCAGAGAGATGAAGGGAAATAACCAGGAGATCAAAGTCGGGGCCCAGGAGGAAATAAAATGTTCCCTTGAAGTGACTTTCAGTTCAGTCACTCAGTATCAGATCCTGCTTAACACTCCCCTCTCCCCTTCTACACTTTGTTCTCTCCCTTTACTGCACTTCACAATTTCACAGAGCGTGTGCGTCTGTCTCCTTCCAGCTGTAAGCGGCAAGAACCTAAGGACCTTGTCCACCCAGCTTACCACTGAGGCGCCAGCGCTAAAAACACCATCTGGAACAGAGCAGGCGCTCAATGAAGGCTTGTTCCTTCATTCAACCAACGCCTGCTACTGCCCACAAACGCCAGGGACCAGGCTAAGTCTTGGGGAATCAGGAGTGAGTAAGTCAGAAGGGGCCCCTTGCCCTCGGGGCTGACACCCCATGGTGTGAACAAATAATAAACAAGTATGCAGATACATAAACAAGTGTTTATCCTTACTTGTTGGGAAGACCGTTCCCTTTCCTTACCAGGCAGTGGTATGCACCTCATACATCAGTGAACAAAACCAACGAAAACCCCTTCCCCTCAAGGCGCTTACACCGAGCTCATTCCCAATTCAGGTTCTGGGATCCTTCTGTTCCCTCCATCCGGGACCCTGTTCCCCGCCCCCCCAGATCTTCCAGGGCCACCTCTTTCCCATTCAGGCCTCATCGGAGCTCAAACGTCACCTCCTCAGGAGGGCCTTCCTTGACCACCCCGACTCGAGTCACCACCCCATCACCCCGCTTCATTACCCTCACAGCAAACATTATGTTTACGCATTCACGTGCTTGGTATTTGTCCCCGCCACCCCCGTAAGTCCCAAAGGGTCTCCAAATGGGCCTCATCAGACTCGTTCTCCCCACCGATAGCCCAGTGCCCGGCATGGAGCCGGCGCTCCGGAGCATCTGATGGCACTCCCCTAAGTTGATGAAGACTACACAGAGCGTTCCTAACTAACCCGGCCAAAGCCGCCGCCGACCAGACGCCCGGCGAACCGGGGCTCGGGCCCCGCTCTGCGGAAGCTCTGGCCGGTAAGCCGGGCCCCAGTTTCCCTGCCTGCGAAATGGGGACAGCGGCGCGCCCCTGCCCAGGAGCCCGCAGAAGGGAGGCCCGAGCGAAACGCGGGATGCGGCGCTGGGCGGGCAGGTGCGGCCCGCGTCTCCCGGGCGACACTCACGTCTCGGAACTGGACCAGGCCCTTCTCGCCCAAGGCGCTGAGGCACTCGTAGGCCGTGCCGGACTGCAGGAACAGCTGCGCCAGGCACATGGTCTCGCTCCGGAATAGGGACCCCATGGCGGGCCAGCCCGCGCCCCAGCGGGGCCGGACGGATGGCGGCGGCTCCGGGCCGCTCGGGTCCGCGCGGTCAGCCTGGGAGGCCGGGGCCTCGGGCTCCTCCTGCGGCCTGGCCGCCGCCGCGCACCATGGGGGGTCCGGGCTGCAGCGGCCGCCCCCGGTCCTGCCACCGCGGGCCCCCTCCAGCCGCTGCCGCCACAGCGCGCGCGAGACCCCGCCCCCCCGGCTACAGCCGGTTCCGGTTCCTCCCCCCGCGTGTGCCCGCCCGCCCCGCGCCGGCCGACCAATGGGAGCCCAGAGTTGCGGCCGGCCGCAGCGCCGGCGCCGGCGAGGCCAACCGGCACAAACCCGGCGGACGAAGGCTGAGGCTCCCGGCGGGAGACAGCAGCTCGCTCGGCTCTTTAGACATTCTGGAAAATGAATTTTATTGAGGTTGTGCCATAAAGTTCACCCGTTTAGGGTACACAATTCTGTGATTTTTAGTAAAGGTACGGAGTGGTTGTGCGGCCGACATCACGATCCACTTTTAGAGAATTTCCGTGAACCCGAAAACGATTCCACCTGCTCAGCGCCGTCAGTCCCCAGCTCCCCGCAACCACGAACAACTTCGTCCGGTAGATCTGCCTATCAGAACGTTTCACACCGACAGCATGACACCGCATCATGCGTTTGCGGCTGACTCCTGCCGCTGGCCCTTCTCTCGGGTCCTGCCCCCGTGCAGACCAGACGGGCACTGTCGCCCCGCTGGCCACGTCTGCCTTTGCAGATCCTCCGCCCAGCAGCTACCGTCATCTCCAACGCAGGACGAAAATCTCACGTAGCCCACTTTAAATCCTCTGGTTTCTCCCACTGCTTTCTCAATAAAATCCAAACTTCTTACCACGGCCCCCAGGACCCCACAGGACCTGACCCCCTTCTTCCCCCAAGCCCTCAACATCTCCATCGCCTGCTTTGGACTCCTTTGCTCCAGCCACACCTGCCTACTTTATCTTCCCTGGCCCGGGCGCTTGAACTTGGCGATTCCTCCCTCTGCCCAGTACACCCCTCTCCTGGACCTTCTCAAAGCTGGCTCATTTGGTCCTCAGCTCCAATGTGCCTGCCTCTAAGGCTGTCCCAGACCCCTAGCTAAAGTAATCTCCCATCCCACCCGTTTTATTTTCATCACACCTACCGATGACTGAAATTATCTTGTCTGTATTTATTGCCCATTTCCCCCCACTAGAATGTAAGCTCCACTCAACAAACGACATTGACTTGGTTATCGCCAGGGCCTGGCATGCAGAAGCCACTCAATAAATATTTCTCAAATGCATACATGAATCTATAAACTTACAAAAGTTAAAACCATATGGCAGGTCCCTCGGATCCCATTCTTCTGCCAAAGTGAGCTTTTCCCCTCTTAACTGCAAAAGGCATCCTAACAAAGCCCACCAAATCAGGCTCAATTACCTGTCACTTGAAAATTTCAAACTAATTTTCCAGAGCTAGTTATATTAACTGTCATAGAAAAACTTTCTGAATCACTACAATTAATTGACCAGTGGATATTTCCTTTTCTTTGACAAAAGACAATTTCTTTTACTCTTTCTACAGGGTGTAATCACTTCCACCACAGAGATCCAGATCAAAGAAAAAGAGAAGCAGAAGGGGAGGAATCGGTATTTCTCAGTGCAGTACACAGAGTGGTACTTGAGGGAGAAAACTTCTTTATGTCATTAGTTACATGTTTAATAGGAATCAGTAAAAAACAGAACTAGGGGCGCCTGGGTGGCTCAGTGGGTTAAGCCTCTGCCTTCGGCTCAGGCCAGGATCTCAGGGTCCTGGGATCGAGCCCCGCATCGGGCTCTCTGCTCAGCAAGGAGCCTGCTTCCTCCTCTCTCTCTGCCTGCCTCTCTGCCTGCTTGTGCTCTCTCTCTGTCAAATAAATAAATAAATAATCTTTAAAAAAAAAAAAAAAAAAAAACAGAACTAGGCTTACAGATTACACTGGAAAATGCAACAACATATCTGATGTGTCCGGGAAGTCAGAAGGCACCACGAATTCCATCAGAGTGCAAAAGGGAAGACAGTCACATCTCAAAATTAGGTTTACTGACCCTGTACAAAGTCCATCTGATACATGACTAAAATTTGTCTAGTCCACAAAGAAGATGCAGAGATTTGCCATGTGGCCCTGTGGGCTGTGGTTGATGACATCCATCCCCCCACCCCCACCCTACATCATGCTGTCTGTCCCCTCGTAGGGAGCCACAGGAGGAATTTCTCTCAAGCATCAACTAGGAAAAACTATCCTTCACTGAAAACCAGCTTATTTTACATGGGTCTATGATTCCTGTACCTGATCATACTTGTGCTGACCTCTCCTCCTGGTTTTGTTTTACTCTCCTCCCAATATTACTTTCCCTCCTTCAGCCTCCACATCTTCCCTCCTCAATTTATTTGTGTATATTTACAAAATAATACATACATTTTATGGTATATACATTTTTAAGGCTTTATGAATTTTTAATTCTTTCTTTGAAATAGAGGAAATTAACCAACCAATTCATTGGAAATATATAAGAATTTAAAGAAAATACTTTCTAAAGTAAGAAGAACATGTGGACCAAAACTCCCGTGACTGTGGGAACTTGTGATATACACAAAAGCGTCTGATAACATTTATTTACACAGTTGACCCTCTTATGCATTTTGCTTGGTCTGGTCCAGCAATGAGAGTGTCTGCTCTGCATCGCTCCGCACACCTGGATAGTTACGTATGTGAATTAAATCCGCAGTGCACTTAACTTTTAAAAAATCTCAAAAATAAAGCACTGCTGGGTGCCTGGGTGGCTCAGTGGGTTAAAGCCTCTGCCTTGGGCTCAGGTCATGTTCCCAGGGTCCTGGGATCGAGCCCCGCATTGGGCTCTCTGCTCAGCAGGAAGCCTGCTTCCCCTTCTCTCTCTGCCTGCCTCTCTGCCTACTTGTGATCTCTGTCTGTCAAACAAATAATAAAATCTTTAAAGAAATAAATAAATAAAGCACTGCATTTATTACAACTTTACAAAGGCATAGGAGTACGACAAGTCACTGAAGCAAAAGTCTGTGGTCTGTAAGAAGTCAGGTGGTAGTTGCATTTCAAGCTTTGCATGTTCTGGTCCAGGGGTTACTGAGGAACACAGCTAATACGAAGAAGGATAACAAGAGTAAGCCCTTGGCTACGCACTGAGAATAAGGTTCCCCTGCAAGAAAATGAACCAAATGAAGCACAATTCTTATTTCTTAACTTTTTTGGGGAATTACTTAGTAGAAATAAACCAAAACAATAATAGTGATCATTTCTAAGTGGAAACCTTATCAGTAAATTGTTTAAAACTTCTATGTGTTTTTTTAAGTTTTCTGTGACACATACATATTTTTAAAAAATATTTTAATTGGCAAAACATTAGTGATAACCCTTCCAGAAACCTGCTTTACCCTACCTTGATAATAACGGGTCAGTGGATATAGAAGTTGCGGCCAACACACCTCATTTCTGTTACAGTCATACTCTGTAAAATTGATCTGGAATCTAGGAAACATTTTAGAAGATTACAATGGGCACAAAAAAGCACACTTCTGATGAAATATATCAAAACTTGAATAAAGAAAGAAACTTCTTATTTTCAAGTATATTTTTTTCTGCTTCCTAATAATGTCAGCTAGGTCGTGAACTGGATTACCTTGTCAGTGGCCGGGGTAACTGGGCAGGTATCTTAATGAACTGGACAGAGGCACTGACAGGGAAAAGGTCGGCCTTATCCTCACAGGTAAGCCCACACTGGAACTGCCAGTTCACTGTAGAGAGCCTGGAAGGAAAAGATCACGCAGGTAACACACCCACCACTCGCTTCTGATCTGTTAAGAGTATCAGGGAACCGATACTCTTAACAATATAAATTGGGATTCTCCTAAAGAAGGTTCAAATTCGGGCACCTGGGTGGCTCATTTGGTTAAGCAACTGTCTTCAGCTCAGGTCACAGTCCTGGAGTCCCGGGATCGAGTCCCGCATCGGGCTCCCAGCTCCATGGGAAGTCTGCTTCTCCCTCTGACCTTCTTGCCTCTCATGCTCTCTCTCACTGTCTCTCTCTCAAATAAATAAAATCTTTTTTTTAAAGATTTTATTTATTTAACAGAGAGAGAGAGATCACAAGTAGGCAGAGAGGCAGGGAGGAGGGCGCGGGGAAGCGGGCTCCCCGCTGAGCAGAGAGCCCCATGCAGGGCTCAATCCCAGGACCCTGGGATCATGACCTGAGCCGAAGGCAGAGGCTTTAACCCTCTGAGCCACCCAGGTGCCCCAATAAATAAAATCTTTAAAAAAAAAAAAAGAAGAAGAAGAAGAAGGTTCAAATTCTACTAGTGCTTTTCCCCCCATTGGACGATGTAAACGTTCCAACATATGCACAATGAGAGAGATCAGTGCAGCGAACCACCCAGCTACAATAATAAACAATTTAATACAAACAACGACAGCAGCTAGCCATCTTGGAGGGGTTTCCAGGTGCTGGGAGGAGTACGAAGGTGTTTTCTACACACCACGTACACGCACAGCACATCACTCTCAGAAGACTGCTACCAGCTGTGTTTGGTGGTTAACATCTGTCGGTTCTGCCCATCCGACATCCCATCCCCTTCCTTCTGGTGGCTGCCCCCAGCTTCCCCTTGGGGAGACCCCCTCCCCACAGTATTCCCTACTCAGTATGCACGGATTATTATATTCCCGGATCTCCCCTTTGTGCCCCCTGAGCGAGCGCACAGAATCCCTTACACACAGCTTTATAAACACCTGGGAGAACAAGTTACCATTACACACGCAGATGATAACATGTTTCATTTATACACATAATCACGTCCGGAATAATTGCAATTCATAAATAAACACTCCGACTGCAGGTTAGCATTTCCCAGCTCTGGAGCACCTGCCATTTTACTGACTTATTCGAGATGCAATCACACCTTGTCTCTACGCCAACGATTTCGTGCTGAGTCATCCCTTCCACTGCGCCGGCATCTGAGACGAGGATGCGGATGTGCAGCCGGGCGGGAACAGCAGCGCAGAGGCCCCGGACGCTGACAGGCGGGGCTGCACCTGGCGGGGCTGCACCTGGGTCGGCGGCATCTGCGCCTGAAGCAAAATATCAAGTTGTGTTTTGGAAAGAATAACCATGGTCTTTGTACAGTGCCATGATACGGAGGCAAAATTGGGAAATGTTATGGGATAGGAATCACATTTGCGCATCTCTCGTCTCTAACAGGCTCTTGGTATCATCACTCTGTGACCATGCGAGCCCTTGTGTTCCAAACGTGTCCTCGTCTGTTAAGTCAGTCACCAGAACTTTTAAAATCCCAGACCCATGTGATAAAAGCAGACATCCGGATCCAGGTCCCAAGCTCAAGCTCCCCAGAGCTTTAGCAGAAATACCATCCAGTTGCAGTAAAACATCATGAGACTGACACTGACCAGGCTGACACTGTTCCCGTACAAGGCGTCTGAGACATTTACAATCTGTGCTAACAACTCCAGTTAGTAGGGATTAAAGAGTGAAGAAGCAATTTCCTATTGTGTTGCCATAGAGTAACACAATGAAGAGAATGAAACCGACTAAGAAGTTAGTAACTGCGGGAGGCGGGTAGCAAATCATGAGGGGACACTGGGGGGACTTGAAAGTCATGACAATTTATGACTTCCAACTTCCTCCTCCTCGATGTGTGTGTTCAAATCTCTCTTTTTTTTTTTTTAAGATTTATTTATTTATTTATTTATTTATTTGACAGGTCACAAGCAGGCAGAGAGGCAGGCAGAGATAGAAGGAGAAACAGGCTCCCTGCTGAGCGGAGAGCCCAATGTAGGGCTCGATCCCAGGACCCTGGGATCACAACCTGATCTGAAGGCAGAGGCCTAACCCACTGAGCCCCCCAGGTGCCCCTCGCCATCTCTTCTGTTTATCAACCAGGATCAGGGTTGATTTTGGCTTAGACAGCCATAGAAGCCAACAGCTTTCACCCTGAAGGCAACGAAATGTCACCACCTCAGTCCTTCTTATGTAACCTTGCGGCTACTCTATCTCGAAACCTCCCAGTCTTTCTACTTCTCAGGTGCTTTACCAACTCCTTCCCTCCATCCCTCGGGCATGTCACAGCCCACCCAGCTGGTCTCAGTGGCAAACCCCAGGGGCTGACAAGCCCCAACCTCTGGATTCTGTTTCCAAATGAGGTTCTAACCCTGGGCCTAGTGACTCAAGCACAAGGCACGGAAGGATCGGTGTGTCACAGCCTGTGTACCCCATGGCCCCCAGGACCCGTCCCAAAGTCAGAGAGTGATTTGGGGCACTTCTGGCCCACAGACATATTACATGATCCCTCACTGGCACAAAGAGGGCAGGGGACCCGGGATCCTAATGATCCAAACGAAATCAGAAGGGGTGAGGAGAACGCAGGCACGAGTCTGGATGGGCCACTGTGTGAATTCCAGGCTGCTGAGCGGAGGCGACCTAAGGGGACACAGAGAACAGGAGCCAAAAAGCTGCTTACCACCATCCAGGCCAAGGGAAGGGACACAGCAGAATCCTCAGTGACAGGAGGGGAATTAGGACAGCAGATGATGCACAGCCAATTTCCTCTTTCTGGCCCCAAAAGGCAATGCCATTAATTAGAGCACTAGAAGAAGCCTTCCTTCTGTGGACATTTCCATATTCAAGACTCCCCTGACTTGCCCACTGGGGAGCCAGCAAAGAGGCTGGAAGCCTGGGTCTGGGGTCCAGCTCCGCCATGACCAGCTGAGCCCTCCAGCTTCTGCCCTGACGAGCTGAGTGAGCGGCAGCTCAGGGGCGGCCGTTTTAGATCGGAAGGTGAAGGCGAACCCCGCTACTGCCTGGGCCACACGCACTCTGCCTCCTGGCGCTCTGTCCTCAGCGGGCCAGACGCTGCAAATTCCTCTGCCCAAAGGCACAGGACTGCAGCCTTTCCACGGAGCCTGGGTGGGGCCTACTCTCTTACCCACTGTGCCTTCACTTCTTTCTACTGGAACAGCTGTCCTGCGAGACATTTCACACCAGACAGTTCACCCAGTTAAATGTATGATTCAGTGGTTTCTGGTATATTCACAGAGTTCTGCGGCCATCACCAAATTCCATTTTTATTGCCCCAGAAAGAAACCCTGTATCCATTAGCAGTCCCTCCTCACTGGCTCCCATCTGCGCCAGCCCCCGGCGACCAGCGGCTCTCTGTGGCGGCAGATCGGCCCATTCTGGGCATCTCGTACACATGGCACCGAAAGGTTCAGGGTCACGTCTGCACGTCTGTCTGGCTTCTTTCACTCAGCAGCATCATTTCAATCACCTTGTTTTAAATTAGCAACATTGCTTGTATAAACTGTAACGTCTGCTCTCAACTGCCCATATTCCTGGCAATCGAAAATAGCAATGCAAACTGAAACGGACTGAAAATCTTCAATCTTTGTTTAGACTTTCTTTTACGAAGGCCGTTAGCTCATAAAACAACGGGGCACTCAACTTCATGCGGATTTCCTCTTAATAGCGGGGGGGGTGCAACTGGGTTGCTCAGTCGTTAAGCATCTGCCTTCAGCTCAGGTCATGATCTCGGGGTCCTAGGATCGAGCCCCGCATCGAGCTCCCTACTCAGCAGGAAGCTTGCTTCTCCCTCTCCCACTCCCCCTGCTATGTTCCTGCTCTTGCTCTCTGTCAAATAAACAAATGAAATATTTAAAAAAAAAAAAAAAAAAAGTCCTCATGGATAAGAGGTAAAGAATGTGAAAAGCCTGATACCCGGACAGCTAACCTCTAAACAGACCTCAGCCAAGCTGCAGTGCAGGCAGAAGACTCATCCCACGGGCTCCCCCGCACAGCCCACATGACGCACTCCTAGCGACAAGCTACCCGCCGCCGCACATCTCTGCAGCTCTGACTTACGGATTATTTCCAGCCAGCCGTCACTAGGATCGTTGTAATCGGAGTTGCCTCTCGTTGCAACATGAGTTGCTCGTACTAACGAGTCAAGTAGTTCGGCAGCATTCTCCCTGCAAGAGAGGAAGACATTTCTCAGCGCACGGCCAGTGGGGCTCATCCTGAGGTCCTTTCCAGGGAGTGTCCAGGTTGTGCTTGCTGGCGGCCCAAATAAAAACTTGCCAGAGGAAGTGGCATTAAAAGCTGGCTGGGCGTCTGCATTCTCTTCGATGGCCTGCCCAGGAGGGACCTAAGCCACTAGGGGAAGACATGCAGAAGCAACCGTTTACTCTGGGTTTTAAATGTTGGTGACTCATGTTGCTATCATGTAGTTTACAGACTCTGCTGAGTGTCATAAAACTTGGGAGGTACGCAGAGATCACGTACCAAGTTACCAGGCTAAATTTACAGGCCAGAGGGATCCAAGAGCAAAAGGAACCTAAATATTTAGCTAGAACTTTGAGCCATAAGATTAAGTAAAGATTAACAACTGGAACTTAGCGGGGCCGCCAGGGTGGCTCAGTTGGTTAAGCATCTGAGTCTTGATTTTGGCTCAGGTCATGATCTCAGAGTTGTGGGATCAAGCCCTCCATTGTGCCCCATGCTAGGCATGGAGTCTGCTTGGAATTCTCTCTCTCCTTCTCTCTTTTAAAAAAACAGAAAAAGAAGAAGAAGAAAAGGAATTGGAATTTCACATCCCTCCTTTCCAGTGATGTCACTGGCAGGTACAAACCTTATGAACAGCAAGGCAGAGACCGCCGACTCCAGCCTTATTCCCCACAGTCAAGAGCCTTGCTGGAAACTCAGACCTACTGTCTACTTCCCTGCTTAGGCCTCCTCATCTTCTCCCAGCTCCAGAGAACATGCTACTCAGGATATGTTGCAGATGAAATAGGGTTAGAATGCACACACTTATAAACTCCAACGAGATACTCCTTTACACCTACTGGTACGGCAACTATCAAAACAACAGAAATTAACCAGTTTTGGGAGGATGTGGACAAACTGGAACCATCTCACATTCCTGGTAGGAACATAAAATAGTGCAGCCACTGAAAGCGATGCGGTGGTTCCTCCAAAAATTAAGCATCTAATTCCTGTATGACCCAGCAATTCCTCTCCTGGGTATACACCCACGATCACTAAAGGCAGGGACTCCAATCAAAACTGGTGCATGAACCTTCACAGCAGCACTGTTCGACAGCCAAAGGAGGAAACAACTCAGGTGCCCATGGACGGATGAGAAGATAAACGAGCTGGAGTAGAGCCAGGCGGTGGAACAGGATCGGGATTCAGCCACCAAAGGGAACAGAGCCCTGACACCTGCCACAGCATGAATAAACCTCGAAAACTTGAAGCTGAGTGGAAGGGGCCAGACATGAAAAGCCACCAACTATAGGATTCCATTTATGGGAAAGGTCTGGAACAGGTCAGTCCCTAGAGACAGAACACAAATCAGTGGTTGTCGGGGCTGAGGGAGGGGAGAACAGGGGTGGGTAGTTAATCGGTACAGGTTTTATTCTGCAGAGATGGAACAAAATAAGGATAGTCATTGTACAACATCATGAATGCACTCAATGTCACCAAACTATTTACTTTTTTTTTTTATATTTTATTTTATTTATTTGAGAGAGAGAGAGAGCACGAGAGGAGAGAGGTCAGTGGGAGAAGCAGACACCCTGCAGAACAGGGAGCCCTATGTGGGACTCAATCCCGGGACTCTCAGGATCATGACCCGAGCCAAAGGCAGTTGTCCAGCCAACTGAGCCACCCAGGTGCCCCCGAACTATTTACTTTAAAATGATTAATTATGGGGCACCTGGGTGGCTCAGTCGTTAAGCATCTGCCTTTGGCTCAGATCATCATCTCAGGATCCTAGGATCAAGCCCCGCATCGGGCTCCCTGCTCAGCAGGAAGCCTGTTTCCTCCACTCTCTCTCTCTGCCTGCCTCTCTGCCTCTCTGTGATCTCTGTCAAATAATAAATAAATAATCTTAAAATAAATAAATAAATAAAATGATTATGTTTCATGAATTTTACCTCAATTTAAAAAAAAAAAAAAGAGGGGCGCCTGGGTGGCTCAGTGGGTTAAGCCGCTGCCTTCGGCTCAGGTCATGATCCCAGGTCCTGGGTTCAAGCCCCACATCGGGCTTTCTGCTCCGCAGGGAGCCTGCTTCCTCCTCTCTCTCTGCCTGCCTCTCTGCCTACTTGTGATTTCTCTCTGTCAAATAAATAAATAAAATCTTTAAAAAAAAAAAAAAAAAAGAATGCATAAGCATATCCATAAACACACCTTCCAAATGCCACCCAAATAAATACAAAGTTCCTTATACACCATGTAACAAGGCTTATGTATTCTTTTTTTTAAAGATTATAGTCATTAATTTAAGAGAGAGAAACCCAAGAGCACGAGCAGGGGAAGGGGCAGAGAGAGAAGCAGACCCCCGGCTGAGCAGGGAGCCCGACACAGGACTGGATCCCAGGACCCCGAGATCATGACCCGAGCAGATGGCAGATGCTTAACCGACTGAGCCACCCAGGCGCCCCAAGGCTTATGTATTCTTTCAGTGTTAATCACACCAATTACACCTGCCCCCTGTCCTTTTAATGCTTCGAGGAGTGCTGGGTTCCAACAATGGACAGACTTTAGCAGAGCAACTGCATAAATATGAATGAAAGGGTTCTAGTGCCAACAAAGAACTCCATTTTCCCTTTTACCAATGTTCCAATCAATTCTTTTTTTTGTTTTCTTGGAAGTAGGGCTCCACACCCAGTATGGACCCCAATGCTGGGCTCGAACTTACCACCTCAAGATGAACAGCTGAGCTGAGATCAAGGGTCTGACGCTTAACCAACTGAGCCACCCAGGGGCCCCGAATCAGTTCTAAAGAAACTACTATCCACTCCCACTTTCCACAAGTGTGTTCTACAGACTGCAATTTTTCACATTCATGTTGTCTGCCATTTCATGGGGTGAATTCATTTTAAGCAAACCACTCAAAAGGCAGGTAGATTCACTATGATACACTCACCTGAGCCGAGTACAGTTTTCATGGATCCCGACTTCTAGAAGACATCCAGACAGTGTATCTTCTCCAAACAAAACGGGTTTGAAAGTTGCTGATGTACACAAACCCCTTCCAGCTAGAAAATAAAAAGATAATCCTCTGACTATTTTTGCTAAAACAAAAATAAAGATTTACTTCAAAGTTTTTCTTGGAAAACCGAAAACCATCAGTAGAAATAAAGTTTCCAAGTTCCTCAAGAACTGAAGTCATGGTTACTCTAATCTTTTCAAAGCTGAACAAAGGGGCCTTTCTGTATCTGAATACTTGGCCCAGGATCAATGGTCTATTCTGAACATGAAAGTTAATGCCTCTGGCACCAACGCACAAAGATTTCCCATTGTTTGGAACAAAGTTATGGTCATATCTCCAATTACCACCATCTGGGGCTACAGGCAACAATGACAAGAGACTCTCCAGCCAGGCCCATATTTAAAGATTTTATTTATTTATTTGTTTGTTTATTTATTTGAGAAAGAGAGAGAGCATGTACTATGAGCAAGAGGAGGGCACAGAGAGAGGGAGAGAGAGAGTCTCTAGCAGACACCCTGCTGATCACGGAGCTGGACTCAGGGCTCCATCTATGACTCTGAGCTATGACCTTGAGATTATAACCTAAACTGAAATCAAGAATCTGCCATTCAGTCAAGCCACCTAGGCACCCCAGCCAACCCCCATTTAAATCTCCCTTATGAATAACCAGTATTTCAGGAGCAAACAAAGTTAAATTTAAAACCAAACAAAAGAAAGCTATAGAAGCCTGATCTCCTCCACCCTCCCCATGAGCTAAATAAACCAACAGGAATTTAAAGTGATTAACTACTTGATTAGATTCAAAATAAGGCCCTATTTCCAATTCTAGTTTGTCAAAGAGCAAATCAGATTACCAAACCAGATTACCCGATTGCCAAAGGTGTAAGGTCGTCTCATTATTCATCCTGTTGATATCCAGAGCTCGAACTGGCTTGCCAAGTTGGTAACCTAGACAAACGCGATAATGGGAAGTAGCTAAAGTTAACCCAACACAGCAAACCCTCATCAAATAGTATACAAGAGGAATAACACAGAGAAAGGAAACCTACAGGCAAAGTTTGATCAGAATACACTTGAGAAAAGAAACGATCTTCACACATTTTCTTTTGTTTTTTTTTTTCTTTAGCAAAGATATTTGTGTGACTTTTTATTTTTTTTAAGATTTTATTTATTTATATGACAGAGAGAGAGAGACATCACAAGTAGGCAGAGAGGCAGGCAGAGAGAGGGGGAAGCAGGCTCCCCGCCAAGCTGAGAGCCTGATGCGGGGCTTGATCCCAGGACCCTGAGACTGATGAGGGAGCAGGAAGCTGGCTGAGGACAAAGCAAAAGCTGGCACCCTGCACCCCCTCTCCACCTGCTCCCCTCGTAATATGTGTGACATTCCTCAGGCACCTCTGGCTGCCCTAAAAGAAAAACAGATAGTTCACTTGCAGAGATCACAGTCCTGCAAGACAGGAGTCTCCCTTGGTTTACCAATGTCCTAGAGATTTACAACAAAGAAGCTATCTAACAATAGCACAATTTCCAGAGGCAAATAACTCAGTTCCTCAAGCCCTAAATAAAGTTAAATTTCTTCTAAACCCAAATCTCACTAACAAGGACACTTGATAGGAGAAATGTGACACTTTAGATCTCCAAGACAGTGTCGAGAATCATTCCCAAGCATATGGCCCACTGATATACATCTAAAGGGTCTCACAAGAAGATTTTTACTACTAGTAATGAATAACCTTTCTCCCAACAATAGCTAGCCCCTCAAGGTCCTGGAGACCTTGCTTCCAAAATTCCTTAGAGACTAACATCACCCCCTTTGTCCTCACCTACCCAACTCCTGTGTATATAATCAGCCACTCTTCAGGATAACTGCGCAGCATCTCCGTCTGCCCACGGGTCCTGTCCCCGTGCTCTAATAAACCATCTCTTTGCACCAAAGACGTCTTAAGAATTCTTTCTTAGCCGTGGGCTCCGAACCTCACCCCACCGAACCTCACCTAGGTTCAAGAACTTCATCAAGACCATGACGTGAACTGAAGGCAGTGGCTTAACCCTCTGAGCCATCCAGGCACCCCTGTGTGACTTTTTAAATAAATTTTAAAAATAAAATCTGAGGGATGCCTGAGTGGCTCCATCGGTTAAGCCACTGCCTTCTGCTCAGGTCATGATCCCAGGGTCCTGGTATCGAGTCCCACATCCAGCTCCTTGCTGAGCCTGCTTCTTCCTCTACCTCTGCCTGCCGCTCCCCTGCTTGTGCTCTCTTTAACAAGTAAATAAATAAAATCTTAAAAATAAAAAAAATAATAAAATCAAATCTGAAAAGGCACGAGCAGGCAAGAGTCAGTCCCCGCCCCGTCACACCTGAGAACTTGTGGAGTGGTCACTACTGCTGGTCCCAGGCGCTTTATAAGGAGTCTTAAACCAAAGCAGCCTTTCCATAGAACTCTCCGGTAAATCAACCCCACCCCCAGCGATTCAGGTCCTATTCCCAGTCTCTCCTATTAGCCTGCCTTACTGCTTCTGCTTTTTTATTATAAAACGTTCACACGCACACAGAAATGAAGGGAATACCACCCAAAATCAACAACCGTGGATAATTAGCCAGCCTGGTCTTCTCGGGATTACATGAGTGCACACACAAATTATTTCTGGCGAGACCTTTTGAAAGTACACTGTAGACTTGACACCTCACCTCTGAGAGCTCTAACATACATCTCCCGGAATGAAGGATATTCTTCTACATAACCATGATACCAATATTCCTCCTGAGAAAATTAATAATTTCTAATAATCAAAATGTATCATACTTCTACTTCCTCGTATGTCCCCAAAAACATGTTTTAGAGCCGTTTTTACAAACCGAGACGCAGGCAGGGTTCACACCTAGCGCGTGTTTCCCACCTTACCTCTGAGCATTCCTGAACCAGCAAGAATTGAACGCGGGTTCCTTCCCGAGCCCTGGGGCCGCTGGTCGGTCCCTGCCCATCTCCACCTCCCAGTGGCCCCGTTGCTGCCTCCCTGGCAGGCCCTGGGTTATTCCTGTCCCCAACCCACACTATCTCCTCTCCCAGGTACAATCTCCTCCACACAGCCCAGAATAGAAACTTGCCAGAGTGCAGAACTCTGACTCACTCTGCTTCTCTTCCAGCACTGAGATCAGAACCTCCATAAACTAGATACTTGACACAGATCCTTCGTGATGGGCAGTGGAGGTGGACGGTCAACATTCCGCTGCTCTCAAGTTCTAGGCCTATCTGTGAATCCAGCCCACATGTATTAATTATCTTCTATTGTTCTCTGTTGTGTCTACGACCTGGTGCCATCTTTCCAAGTAAGAGAGTTAATTCCTTGAGAATCGGACCCGTGTACGTACTCCTCCCAAAACAGTTCCTGCCTCGGAAAGTGCTAGAGAATGAATGGCCGTCCACACACAACCTATCTCACAGACTGACTGGTTTTGGGTCGCAATCAATTAATTCTTCTTTTTTTAAGATTTTATTTATTTATTTGACAGACAGAGATCACAAGCAGGCAGAGAGGCAGGCAGAGAGAGAGGAGGAAGCAGGCTCCCCGCTGAGCAGAGAGCCCGATGCGGGACTCGATCCCAGGACCCCGGGATCATGACCTGAGCCGAAAGCAGAGGCTTTAACCCACTGAGCCACCCAGGCGCCCCAATTAATTCTTTTTTAACAAGAGTGTCAATAGTTTTCACATATTCTAATGGTGTTTCTCAGAAATCCTGTTAAATTAGATCATTAACTGAAAACCCTTAAATTTCAGAAGCCTGCTTTGAAATCCAACTATAAAGTCCAAAACTCCACATTAACAAGTACACTAAAATCTCATTTAAAACAAAGTAAAATTGGGGCACCTGGGTGGCTCAATGGGTTAAAGCCTCTGCCTTCCGCTCAGGTCATGATCCCAGGGTCCTGGGATCGAGCCCCAAATTAGGCTCTCTCCTCAGCAGGGAGCCTTCTTCCCACTCCCCCACCTGCCTCTCTGTCTACTTGTGATCTCTCTGTCAAATGAATAAATAAAATCTTTTTTTAAAAAAGGGGGGGCTGCCTGGGTGGCTCAGCGGGTTAAGCCTCTGCCTTCAGCTCAGGTCATGATCTCAAGGTCCTGGGATCGAGCCCCACATCGGGCTCTCTGCTCAGCGGGGAGCCTGCTTCTCCCTCTCTCTCTGCCTGCCTCTTTGCCTACTTGTGATCCCTCTCTCTGTCAAATAAATAAATAAAATCTTTAAAAAAATTTTTTAAATTAAATTAATTAATTAAATAAATTAAAATCAGGTGATGCTATATTTGTACATAATCACAAAATGCACAACGTGACCGGAAGTTCCCAGTCCCCGTGATATATAGCTTCTTAGTTCTATAAAAGCTAATTTTACCAATGTTATTGGGCTTTATCTTTTTTTCAAAAGACTAGTAGCTAAAGAGACAGAATCCTTTGCATTTACAACAACTTGTTACTATCTAGGACACTTCACGTAAAAAAAAAGTTGTTATCAGAAAAAGAATACAGTGTCACAAAAGAGAAGAGAAAGGTTAGAGTCACAAACTAAAATCGGAGAGAGTGCCTTACAATTATTGTAGTAGAAGAGTACCGAATTAAAATATGTTTGTAGGGTCAGCAGTTGACATACACTGTCTTACCTGGATTTCCAGAAAATTCCTTTTCATCACCACTATTATAGCTTAAAAATTTTACTGTAAATCTCTGTGTCATGATCCCTAGAAATAAAACAAAATGAAAATACAACATGCACCATTTCACTAGGAAAAGGAATTATCCCCCATAGTGTTTTTTTCTTTACCTTATAATTACATTTTGCCATACAAAAGAAAAGTTTTCTGTTAAATCAGAAATACAAATAAGCAACAAGCCTGACTTAATTTTACATGTAATAATTATAAGAATCTTAAAGAAAGAAAAATAAATGTTTTACACTGAAAACATTCTCACTGCCCTCAACAAACTTACCTTTCTGGTGGGCATTAATTTCTGCCCGGATAATTTTGACATTTATTTCACTGATTGTATTATTATTCCATCTGAAAATGTAATGTTCTTCCACATTCACGTTTCTGGAGGCTGATTCATTGCTTAAAAGTGTTCCTGTGAATAAAAAAATACTTTCATAAATCAACGAACCTCCTGGGGGCTCAGGTCGATCACTGGCCCCACCGAGTCAGCACGGGCCCCCTCCCCTACAGCATCACAGTGTCCGGGGGGAGGTCTGCCCTTCCGCTCCATTGCCGGACCCCCAGAATGCAGCTCATGGCTCAACACACACACCCGCTCCAGTGTTTGGCAAGGACGAAGGACAGAATGTCAGCCCCCTGGGAGCGGAGGCCTGCCGTCTAGCTCACTACCGTATTATAGGTACTTTGCTAAGATCTGAGAAATGAATAAAGTTGAGAATTTCAAGACATTGTAAGGAAACACAAATATCCTTCATGAACAACAAAAATCCTGGTGCTATTAGCGGAATTCTGAATGTCTTGTTTGGCTGCATCAAGACGGCAAAGTTTAGTTATTTTAAAAAAACAAAAGAAAAAAAAAAAAAAAAAGGAGAATTGAGAGGAAAAAGCCTACATACAGGCTCCCTGAAGACCAGCAGGGCCCCTGGCGCCCACAGAGCTCAGGGCTGTGAGGAATGGCTCCGGGCAGCAGACAGTGCCGTGCAGCGAGGCAAGACGGAGTCGGGAACAAACCAAATGTGGGCCAGACAAACTTCTAACTGTGGGGAAGCTCCTTAAATTCTTTGTAAAAATTGGGGCACCGGGTGGCTCAGTGGGTTAAGCCTCTGCCTTTGTCAGGTCATGATGCCAGGGTCCTGGGATCGAGCCCTGCATAGGGCTCTCTGCTCAGCAGGGAGCCTGCTTCCCCGGCCCTCCTCTCTGCCTCTCTGCCTACTTGTGATCTCTCTCTCTCTGTTAAATAAATAAAATCTTAAAAAAAAACAAAAACAAAAAAAAAAAAAAACTTAAAAAGAATTCTTTGTAAAAATCTATTTCCCTCCAGGACTACGTATCCCTTCTCAGAAAGGACCTACATGTCTCTGCAGAGGTGACAGGGAGTATGAATTCAAATACCTGTCCTGGTGATGAATGCGTCTGGGTCAGCGGCTTCCTCATAGGTTACTCTTGGTGTAACGACGCCTGAGAAGATACCGGGGTCCGTTAGCCTCCCGAGCACGACATGGCCCAGCACCAGCATGCTGACTTGGTCAAGGGCAAGCTTACCAGGCAACTATGGTGACCTCGCCTGACCTGTGTGCCAGCTGCTAACCCTCCCCCAGCTCCCCAGACGCCGCCCAGGGGGATCCCACTGGCCTTGGCATCTGGTGATAACTGGGGAAGAGACTGGCAGTCAGGGACAGTGTGACCTGAGAGCTTCTCCCCTGCAGGAGCAAACACGCGGGCCGCTGCCAGGGTGAGCAGAAGACGGTGCACTTGCTCTAGAAGCAGTTTGGCACTGCCTCAGAAAGTCAAATCATGGGACACCTGGGTGGCTCGGTTAAGCATCTGCCATGGGCTCAGATCATGATCCCAGAGTCCTGGGATCGAGTCCCACATCAGGCTCCTTGATCAGCCGGGAGCCTGCTTCTTCCTCTGCCTGCTACTACCCCCTGCTTGAGCTCTCTCGTTCTCTAACAAATAAATAAAATCTTAAGAAGAAAAAGAAGGGGGCGCCTGGCTGGCTCAGTGGGTTAAAGCCTCTGCCTTCGGCTCAGGTCAGGATCTCAGGGTCCTGGGATCAAGCCCCGAATTGGGCTCTCTGCTCAGCAGGGAGCCTGCTTCCCTTCCTCTCTCTCTGCCTGCCTCTCTCTGCCTACTTGTGTCTCTGTCTGTCAAATAAATAAATAAAATCTTAAAAAAAAAAAAAAAGAAGAAGAAGAAGAGTTGGTATTTTAAAAAAGAAAGAAAGAAAGAAGGGCGCCTGGGTGGCTCAGTGGGTTAAGCCTCTGCCTTCGGCTCAGGTCATGATCTCAGGGTCCTGGGATCGAGTCCTGCATCGGGCACTCTGCTCAGCGGGGAGCCTGCTCCTCCCTCTCTCTCTGCCTGCCTCCCTGCCTACTTGTGATCTCTCTGTGTCAAATAAATAAAATCTTTAAAAAAAAGAAAGAAAGAAAGTCAAATCACAATGTGACTTGGCCATCCCGCAACTGGGTGCAGGGCCAGAGAGACGCGAACGTGTGCCCGCACAGACAGTCTCACACAAGCGTTCCCAGCAGCAGGACCACAGCTGCCAATAATGTGCCGAACAACCCAAACCCCCAAAGGATGAGCGGGTAACATATCTGGCACGATCGTTAGTGGACTGGAACAGGACACGGCCACAAAAAAGGGAGTGGAGCTCTGGTCGGTGCGGCGGCCGGGGAACCCTGCGAACATGATGCTAAGTGGAAGCAGCCGGACACGGAGACCACTCCCGCAGGATCCCTCATGTATGGGAAGTGCGGACCACGCAGATCCACAAGGACAGAAAGGGGAGGAGTGGTCGCTAGGGGTCAGGGTATAGTGTCTCCTTTGGGGGCAGGAAAATGTTCTGGAACTAAACGGAGGGGGTGGTGGCACAGCTCTGTGAATGAACGAAATGTCCCCGAACTGTACACCTCGACACAGTTAATTCTCCATTATGTGAGTTCTACCTCCATTTGTAGAGAAGAACGAATACAGGACGTGCTGCCCTATGGAACTGGGCTTTCTCTGAGGAAAACCTTTCCTTCAGTTGGCAGTTGAAGTATTTTAAGTTGATCCAGTGGAAGTGATTTATATCCTCATGGGATCACAGTTTATGTAGACACTCAGGTCTGTGTTCTTTTCTTTTTTTTTTTTCTTAAGATTTGTTTATTCAGGGGCACCTGGGTGGCTCAGTGGGTTAAGCCGCTGCCTTCGGCTCAGGTCATGATCTCAGGGTCCTGGGATCGAGTCCCGCATCAGGCTCTCTGCTCAGCAGGAAGCCTGCTTCCCTCTCTCTCTCTGCCTGCCTCTCTACTTGTGATCTCTCTCTGTCAAATAAATAAATAAAATCTTTAAAAAAAAAAAAAAAGATTTGTTTATTCATTTGAGAGAGAGAGAGCACACACAGGAAGGGGCAGAGGGAGAGGCTGAGAAGCAGACTCCCCCACTGGGCGCACAGCCTGACGACACAGGGCTCGAACCCACGACCCTGAGATCACGACCTGAGCCGAAATCAAGAGTTGGGTTGCTTCTCCGAATGAGCCACCCAGGAGCCCCACGATCTTTTCTCAGACCAACATGACGTACCTCCCACCGCACCATTCTTGATCTTCACGTGGATGACGCCACCATCTTGCTCTTGGTAGGCTTCCAAATTAGTAGCGCACCGAACATCAAAATTGTGAAGGAAGGCCACCGGTGCGTTCTGCATGCACTGCCCAGCCAGGGACACCTGAGGGTAAGGGAAATCCCAACAAGGCTATGAGCTCTGTCAAATCAAAAAACACAGGTCAGTGGCCCATACAGGCATTCTTCCCGCAGCCTGTGCCAACTGCTGGGCTAGTCTTCAAATAATGTCAAGTTCACTGACTAGATGAGCCCCAAATCAACTATCCAGTTCATTCGCTAATCACATCTGGAAGCAGCTGGTTGAGGAGTAGAAGTACGTAACATAAAATAAGAAAACTCCTGGGCACCTAGGTGGCTCAGTGGGTTAAGCTATTGCCTTCGGCTCAGGTCAGGATCTCAGGGTCCTGGGATCGAGCCCCACATCGGGCTCTCTGCTCAGCAGGGAGCCTGCTTCCCCCTCTCTCTCTGCCTGCCTCTCTGCCTACTTGTGATCTCTGCCAAATAAATAAATAAAATCCTTAAAAAAAAGAAAAAAGAAAACTCCTTGCTGTATTTGCTTTGCAGAGACATGATTATATTCAAGTTAATTTTCTCTCTCTCAGGACAAACAGATTTTTGTTAAAACCATTAAAATGGATTCCTTGAACAGCGAAGAGAGATGGTTTAGACTCCACGTTTTCTTCCCACAAATGCCTTTTCCTCATGATTTTGGACTTAAAAAAATAATAAAGGTTTTACATAAAACTCTACAGCCTTGAGATATTTTTCAAAGTTCTGGACTATTACATTAAACTGCCTACTGTCTACTTATAGCTTATTAGAAATTGGCTGTTAAACTAACAGAAGCTCAGAATGGTAGTTAGTTCCATGGAAATTGAGGGAATGTCTTTTGGTTGGGAAGTTCACTCTGACATTTAGCAAAAACAGTGGCTAATTTAAGAGGGACTATTAAAATCCACACCATAAAGAGCTACACACCTGGGAAGTCCACAGGAGAAAAGTAACTTAGGATAAGATTTTTTTTAAGTTAAATTAACAAGATGGCAAAAATGTTAAAGGCCCCAAGCACATGGCAATTAAAATTCTTACCTGTGGAATGGTGAAATATGTCTTGTCTACAGTCATGATCGGATCTCCTTGCTTGTAACCAAAGTCTGAGAGGTCTCTTAGATCAGCACGCAGAGGCACTCTAAAGGAAGCACGCCGCTGAGAGGAGCTGTAGATCAATGACAAGGATGACCACTATTCCTCGCGGCTGTATCTCCTTTAAATTTTTGTTTTACTTTTTTAATTACAAAAATAACACATGGACTAAAAGCCAGAGAGGTGCACATTTGAAAGTGATTAGTGGCTAATTTTATGTTATGAGAATTCTAGAAGGAGGAAGGGGAGGGGGAGGAGGAGCAAAGAGAGGAGTGGGGGGGGGGAGGGGGAGGAGGGGGAGGAAGAAGAAGGAGGAGGAGGAGAAGAAGAAAAAGAAGAAAGCTGTCAAATTTCAACATAAGGGAAAGGTTCAAGAAAGAAACTCAAGCCCCCAGGGAGCCCAGCCCTCCTTCCTCAAACCCAGATCATCACTGTTAACTGTTTGCGGCATCAACAATTTCTCTCCGATGAGGCCCAATTCTTTCAAAACCTTGCTAATAACTTGCTAACAGAAGTCTAGAACTGATTGGCGACTAGAGGCAGTGAGGTTGGGGCCGCGAGAGGACACGCACACGGAGCCATGGTAGAAGTAGCCCAGGAAGGGCGAGTTGGCCGGCGAGGACTGCACACACAGGAATGGGAACCAGCCGGGCACCCCGCGGCTCTCCTGCACAGAGCACAGGTGGTCAGAGTCGGGACTGACGTCGCCTCCGAAAATGCCGGTGAAACAGGCCTCTCTGAACAGCTCCGTTAGATCGGACGAGCATTCCTGGACAGGAAACAGAGGGACAGTGAGCAGACAGAAGCTGCCATGGGGCGCCCCCCTCTCCAACCCCCAGACACTGTCAGGCGAGCAGGACGCCACTGAGGAAGCCTGGAATGGAGTCTCCTGTCCAGGCTCCTGTGCTCTGAGCTCACAGGAAGTAAAATCCTGCTGGAATTCCTCTCATCAATTCCCTAATAAGCCTCCAGGTCAGGAATTTCAAACTGTTCAGGGAATCCCGTCCTTACTGGGGACGTGAGATGTGCCCACAAAGAAAGAAAGAGAGAGCGGGAGAGAGAGAGAAAAAAAACCAGTATGAAGAGAAGATAATACGGATTGGACTCCAAATGGGGAATAAAACAGAGTAAACGTCTCTCTTTTTAATCACCATCACCATCCAAATCCCGAGCCCGGAGAAACCTAAGACATTTCGAGTCAGGGCAAACAGTCCGAACTCCTAAGAATCCTTACGGTCCGCACGAGAACACGACCCAGTTAATGTCATCAAGAAGTGACTTCATTCCTGTATTCGGCCATTCGTCCATTTTCTTCCGATTCACAGAGCGTTGAGAGCTCAAAGTTATGTCCTGAATGCCTTGTTTACTGACAGGAGAAGAATACATTTTGAACAAGAACAGTTCAAATTAAAGAACGGATCACCACTAAAGTGGTGAGTAGCAGCTCCCAGAAGACATCACTGACCCAGAAGGCCAGTGGCTGGCACTGCATACATCGATACCAAGTATGACAAACACAAAAGTCAGAAACCGGGCACAGGACTGCAGTCTGGAAGACAGAAGACAGAGGACAAGAATACCATCTTGACACTTCCACTGATACTGATTTACGATGTGTTATATTTTTTGATTAAATATAATTGTTATTGTAAGTGCAATTGTTAGCATGAGATCTACCCTAAACTTCCCTTTTCTGCTTTTCCCTTTTCTGTTTTGTGAAACCAACCACAACATAATTGTGCTCAACCACAATCAGGAGTGACTGGGGTCCCAGGAAATGTGCCACATCTCTCATTCCTCTTAAATCGCAAAGAAGGATTACAAATACGGATGGTACCTGGATCCAGCAACAGATTCCTAACTATGATGCCAAAAGCACATGCAAAAAAAGAAAAAACTGATGAGCCAGACTTCAAATTACGAAACTTTTGGGCCTCAAATGATACCTATAAGAAAGTAGACGACCTACACAATGGGGACACTTGTTACAAAGCACATACCTGATTTGAGACTAGTCTCCAGAAGGGTATAATAAATTCTTATAGTTTAACAACAATAAAATAAATAAAAATAATAAAAATATGGGCAAAGGGCCTAGGAAGACATGTCTTCAAAAATACACAAATGTCCAGTAAACGCATGAAAAGATGTTCAACATCATTTGCTACTACAGAAATGCAAATGAAAATCAGAGCAGGGGCGCCTGGGTAGCTCAGTGGGTTAAGCCTCTGCCTTGGGCTCAGGTCATGATCTCAGGGTTTTGGATCGAGCCCTGCATCGGGCTCTCTGCTCAGCGGGGAGCCTGCTTCCTCCTCTCTGCCTACTTGTGATCTCTGTCAAATAAATAAATAAAAGTATTAAAAAAAAAAAAAAAGAAGAAAATCAGAGCAAACTACCACTTCACACCCACGAGGACGGCTAAAATCCAAGAGATCACTGTAACAAGTGTAGGTGAGGACAAGGGGAAAATCGCCACCCTTCCCCGTCGATGTGAATGTAAAACGGTGCGGCCACTTTGGAAAACAGTTCCTCCGAAGGTTAAACCTACAGTTGCCAATAGGCCAGAGCAGTTCCGCTCCTAGGTACTCTACCCAAGAGAATCGGAAACCAACATCCAAACAAACACTTGCCTACAAATGTTCACAGAAGCTTTATTCATCACAGCCAAAAAGCAAAAGTAACCCCAATGTCCATCATCTGATAAACGGAGTGGCAATCTGTGGTTTAGCCCTGCACCGGTATGTGACTTGGCCATAAAAAGGAATGCAGCACCTGACACCTGCCACAACGTGGAACCCTTGAAAGCAAGACGCCGAGCGAGAGAAGCCAGACATAGGAGGCCACAGGCTGTCGGAATCCACTTACACACAACGTCCAGAACAGGCCAATCCAGAGAGCCAGAGCACAGAGAAGAGGGGCCCAGGGTGGGCAATGGGCAGGGGAGATACTGCAGAGGGGCACAAAGGGTTCTTTTTGGGGTGACAGAAACGTTTTCAAGTGGGGTCATTGTGAGGGTTGTGTACCTCTACCCATTTACCAAAAAAATTACCTTTCCGTAGAGGTTTCTCAGTAAGATAGTAACACCATCCCCTCAGTATAATCATCTGAATCCTGACTTTATTGGAAGAGATCCATTTTTTTTCCTTCCCTAAACTAGACCGACCAACAGAACTAAACAAGAAAATACTCAATTTGAAAACAAGTTGCAACACAAAACGCAATCTTGGTTTTCAAAGCCCGTCCCTCAAAAAGCTGTGGATGGGGACTGGCTGGTCTTCCTCACATGCCCTCAGGTGGCAGAACCTCTGCACCTGGAATCAGAAAGGACGTACCCACCTGGTCACAGCAGCAGCGAACATCGCAGGCCCCGGCTGTCAGATTGCAGGGACAAGGACCCAGGGGCTGATACACCTGATTGGGAATAACAGTCACATTCTCTGAAAAATACAAAGAACAGAGAAGTCCAGCTATGAAACACGCAGACAAAGCACTGCCACGGTTTTTTGGACGCTCCAAAGAAAGCTGCACGATTGTTTTACAAATCACCAGGACCAAATAGGACACGTTAAGGAATCCCTGAGCTGTGAGTAAACCCTCCCCCAGGCCTGTTATCTACCACGCCTACAAAACCCCAAATATAGGAAAATGTGTGAGTCATAATAAACTGAAACTTGTGGTTGATCTTAAAAATAATCGAGGGACTAAAATTGACAAGCTGGGATAACTGTAAGGCACTGATTCTATTTTTCTATACGCTGAACAATGCCTTTCATAACACGGGCTCACATTAAGCACTGACTCCTTCCATTTCATTACCTCCTCCAGCAGATAAAACCGAAACCACGGTGACAGTTCAGATGGCTTATCTGGCGCCTATCTGGCTGCAAGATTCTATCTAATGATGCTACCTGCTCAACCTCATATCCTATCGCACTGCAGACCCAACTCATCACATCCTGATTCTGGTTCGAGGGTGAAAGTGGGCGGGGAAATGAATAGTTTTTACATGGACTGGAAAAGGAATATGTTGTATTACATTTCAACCTCCTAACTCAGAATCCAGACAGCAGTGTTCTCAGTTTCTCTGCAATAATTTATTGGGTAAAACTTTCAGTCTGCTGAATTTTACTTTTTTTTTTTTTTTTTAAGTAGGTTTGATACCCAGCATGGAGCCTGATGCAGGACTCATGACTGTGAGATCAAGACCTGAGCCAAGATCAAGACTCAGACGCTTAGCCAACTGAGCCACCCAAGCGCCCCCTGAATTTTACCTTTGCCCTAGGATTTGGTACCTCTTGAAAAACTAGGTAACGAGGATTTCTTTAAACTCTATGTAACATTTAACTTCAAGGACACAACAGCTGCAGCATGTGAAGCACCGCTAATTACATAGTCTACGCTATCATATAGTAGAACCCCAGTATGTCAATGGCATCAGGAATGAATGAGGAGAAGGTCTGAGTAACAGACTATGTCGCTCAGACCAGACAAGGCTCTGACCATCAGTATAATTAAACCTGCCAGACGGAAGCAAGGCATTTTAGAATAGGGTTTTACTATACGATATATAGATAGATGTTTGTGTATCTATCTATACGTCTCCTCTACTGTTTGCTAGCTTCATTGTTACTAGGCATACCACGTACCTCCTGTCTGTCCTTCCATCCTTTTTCTTGTTCTGAGCTCTGTCTGACTGGGTGCAAAATGTTTCATACCTTCAGGGGGTCAGACCGGACATCGCATAATTATCAATATACAGACACTCTAACTTTTCAAAGTTTGGCTAATTGCACAAAGATGCTTTGAAATATTACCTAAATGGAGTCAATATTTTTTAAAAGAAATTTTATTTATTTTTATTTTTATTTATTTATTTATTTATTTTTATTTTATTTATATATTTATTACCTAAATGTAGTCAAGTCAAGATTTTTTAAAAGAAAAAAGCTACTACTTTAAATGTTACAGCTACCATTCATCCCTCCGGTAGTTTTTTTAAGCACACCCCGGATATTATTTTGTTGGTTTGTTTCCAATTTTAAACATTAGAGAATGTTTTTTCTTCTAAAAACAAAACTTGAAACCTTTAAATAGGTCACTGCTTCACGTGTTCAAAGAACTCACAAGGATCTAAGAAAAAGGTTCACAGTGAAGTCTTCATAGCCCGCCCCTTCCTGTTCCCACATCACTCCTCCAAAGGGTCCCCCATGGTCAGCGTCTCAGACAGCCTTTCCGAACTTCTTTGTGCAAATATAAATATATATTCTCATTCCGTGCTGTAGGCACCCAGCTGCATCTGCTTTCCGCAGCTGGAGATCTGTCTTGGAAGAACCTTCCATGCCAGCACGCTGAGGGCAGAGGGGCCCACTGAACGGCCCTATCTTCGCTTATCCAATCCCCTCCACTTCCGAAATCACATGGAGGACCACAGTGGGGGAAAGTGATGAGGGAAGTGATGCTGTGGAGTCTCAAAGTGACAGACCTTTGCTACGAAGGAGCAACGTGGCTCCCTTCATCCCAGATGACCATAAAGGAGAGAGATGCTGGAGGTGGTTGCGGGAGGCGGGACACGTGGCAGTGGCACCTATCAAACCGGACCCCTCACCGCGGGCACACCTACATTCTCTCGTTCTGAGAACACTGCCGTGGGAAAGGGAGAATAACACAATACCACTTTCAAGTCCAAACACGCGTGTGCACAGTGCTATCTGTTGTAGCGCTGGTTACACATCACAAGCCGGGACTGCCTGAAATTCCATCAGTAAGAGACGAGTCAAACAAGGGCAGCTCCACAGGATGGAGTACTAGGAGCTATTAAAAAGAATGAGGAGCACTTTTCCATTTATATGGCATTTATTTTTTAAAGGCAGAGAATAGTAAATTGTGTGTTATTAGTGTGTGGGTGCATGCTGTTTTTAAACACAAGAATACCACACACTTCCATAAGTGTAAATTAAGAGCCTGCCTCAGGAAAAGGAAGCTGGTTATCCAAAGCTTTCACTGAAAATCTATTGCGGGGGCGGGGGGGGTTGTTTGTTTGGTAAACTCCTTCATTAATCTTTCTCTTGCTTTTTGGTTTTGGTTTGGTTTTGGTTTGGTTTGGTTTCAAGATGGAGTCACAAGAATCCAATGCACATAAACAAACTTCACTCTCTCCCTTGAAGGCAGTCCACAAGGGTACAAACAGTAGAGCAAAATAAAACAGATCCGAATTAAGTCAAAGAGGACAAAGTGGGAATTTCTAAACCAAGAAAATTAAACAAAAGGGAAGCAGGTTTAGGAAGGCAAGACGGACTCAAGAGCAGAGCGTACAGATTATGTGACAAAGGCCTATAATCCAACAGATAATGTCAACAGTGAATGTTTTGATTGTCAAAGACTTTACTTGCCTGATGCATTATGGGCCAAAGAAGAGTTGGCATAAATTTCCACTCGGATGAGCAGATGAGCTAAACAGGATGAATTGCGAGATGCTGAAACCAGAAGAGCCTGGACCATACACGGGGACTCTGAGGAGGACTCCGTCTCATTAGAGGAACACCTTTGCCAACCCCTCTTCAACCTCACTGTCACCTCCAGCGCATTCTGAAAGGAAAGTATGCTGTCCCTTTTAAAGCGACTGAACACAGCATGAATCATTCTAAGAACATACAATGGGAAACACGATAAAATCACCCATCAGCCTCAGCCCACTTTACAAAAGGAGAACTGTATACAAAAACGACATTATTCTGTTCAGTCTCACCCGGTAAGCCTAGGGCACTAGGCAAGCCCCGATTCCTAATCCTCAGCTCAACAGAAAAGCAAGCAACGTCTGGATATTAGAGAAGACTAAACACGGGTCTGTCTGATAAATCAACTCAGTGTGTCCAGCACGATTTTAGTTTCTTTATCATCCTACCAGTGTATCAGCAGAACATCAAATACACACATTAAAAAATCAATGACAACAGTCCCCAGTTCCTGGGATGCAAGCAAAGTCTGCCTCTCCCAGCCTTTACCTCCAGAGTTGATGTCTTGAGCATACTAGGCACTCAATAAAACATTTATTAAATGGAAGATATTTCATCTCTCCCGGCTTGAGTATCCTTACACTTAAGCTCAGAGCTGGGTGAGGGCAGTGATTCCTGAAGATTTTTGAGTCACAGACCCAGCTGATAATCCGATGGAAGCTGCTAACCCTCTCTCATCAGAAAAACGCGTACAGAATGTTACAGACAATTTCAGAGGGTTCACAAGCTTCTTGAAGCTCATCCAAGGACCCCTGACCCGAGCATCAGCACCTCTGGGCTGGGCGGGTGTCTACCCGATATGATAACCCACGGGGTCATGGTAGTTCAAAGGACAGAGAAATCTGTACCATGTCCAACCAAGAGAGCTGTGCAGATAACTGTGGGTCTCCACTGGTGGCACTGAGAACATTTTACCTCTGGCTTACCACAGTGGGGGTCACAGTCAAGCTCCAGTCTCCCGTCTCATTGGTCAGCACTCCACAAGCTGGAACCGGCAATAATCCTATAGGAGAGATTAGGACGCAGACACCATTGCCCAGCAGCTAAGGGTGTGCAGGCTGCAGTCAGGCTCCCTGGGAGGGAATCCTTTTCCCACCCGAGGACTGGGCCTGTTACAAGCTGTACGGCTGTGGACAAGTGACAAGTGACAGCCTCTCTGTAGTGTCTTCATTTGTTAAATGGCATGAAAGGATATTACTGTTCTTGCTGGAAAAACGCGGGGGTGCACATGAAGCAAAGGGGACAGTGAATGCTAGCCATTATTGGCCCAAGCTCTCTTTTCCCGAGCCCGTCCGTCGGTCCTCTTTGGTCCACAGCAGCCTCCCAGCCCTGCTCCCATGGCGACTTTGTGGGGGTGGCGGCTGAGGTCCCCGGGGATGCCACATCCTGCGATGCCACCTCCCCGGGCTCCTTGGGCGGACTGGCCCCGGCCCACCGCCCCCCCCCCCCCAACGCCACCCCCACAGGAAGGGCCGGAGGTTTTACCTTCCTTGTCCTGCAGCAGGGTCAGGGACACGGTCACATCTTCGGTGCCTCCCACCAGGGACGCAGTGACCGCGGGACCGGTCATGCGGATGAAAGCAGGAATGAAAACTAGGCGGGAAGGAAGGGGAAGGGCGGACTTACTAGTTGCAAGGACACCGGGAGGAGTCCCAAGTCTGGCCCCTTAAACGCCTCATCCCCAACCCGCAGCCTGCAGGCCTCTGCCCTGCGGTACACACCCAGGTCCCCCCACAGCAGCCTCAGGATGCCCAGCAGAAGGAGGAGCCCCAAGAGCAGAGGGGCCGGAGGCGGCAAGCCCATGCCTGGGGCCTGGCGGGCTCGCTTCACAGAACCGCGCGGGCCTTAGAAGCTGGGAAGCACAGGGCCGGAAGAGCCGGCCCGCGCCGCCTCGCCGCCGCCATCTTGTCAAACCAACCGGAGCTATGGCAACCACCAATCGGCCGGGGACCTGCGGAGCGGCGGGCGGTGATTGGACGGAGAGCAGGAGAGAGCCCGCCCACAGGCCGTGCGCTGTTGAATCTCGACCCAAGGGATCACGAAAAAGTTGTCTGCGTCGTTAAAAGAGTTCCCCGAACCTAGAGTTAATTCAGTCACTCAGCAAGAGCGAGCCCATGGACCCCGGCTTCTTAAACACGGTCCTTTAAATAAACTCGATTTTTATGAGGACTTTGGGATGCGGCCAGTAAGCGGTAAGGCTGCAGTGCTGTAATTGTGGAGCGCGGCTGAATTGTTTTCATGATCCTTCTCCTGGTTTTTTGAAGAGTTTTGTGTGGTTTGTTTTTACCGCACAGCGCTGTCAGCACTCCGAAAGCAGATCTTAAAAAGAACACAAAACGTTTTGTCCGGCATGAGGGCAGATGCCAAAGTATCTTAATTCTGATGTCAGTAGCCTCAAAGCATTCCACGCCTTATTACAGTTCCGTGACCAGGCGTGCAGGCTCTGAGGTCTCTGTGGGATATCTCCCTCCTTCTGCGCTTAGATGACCTGCGGCAGCTCCCCTAGCCTCTCCAAACTTGAGTTTCCTTATCCATAGAAGGGAGAGAATAGTCCCTTCCCCCATAGGATTGTGTGAGGATTCAATGAAGTACCATATTAATGAGTCTAGACCAATGCCTGGCATATAGTAAGGACTCAATAAATGTTCACTCATTATTAGCTCTCGGAGGGGTGGCGTGACGGTTAGCTGAAAAGATCCATGTCTGGGGCCCCTGGGTGGCTCAGGTCATGATCTCAGTGTCCTGGGATTGAGCCCCACATCGGGCTCTCTGCTCAGCGGGGAGCCTGCATCCCCCTCTCCCTCTGCCTGCCTCTCTGCCTATTTGTGAGCTCTGTCAAATAAATAAATAAATAAAATCTTTAAAAAAAAATCCATGTCTACACCATGCCTGACAAATAGCAAATACCAAATAAATGTTTGCCGTGTTAGTTGATGAGCAAAACTAACATTCTGAAAGCAATCTCAACGTTGAGGGTCTACAAATGCCTTGCACTGAGCTTCACTTTGTTCTTCCACTCTCGCAAAATCATGGATTTGTGCAGTTTTAGCACTGGCATGAAATCCCCACCACCACTCCGCCCATCAGCTCTAGGGGAACTACAGTGTGTTTGCAGCTCTTGGTACCTGGGTACAAAGCCTGGGAGAGCGATACGAGCAGGAGGGTTGTCAAACACACATTGCTATTTACTATTCTTTAACAAGACAGTAAAAAGCATTTTCGCAAGGAAAATCGTTGTCTTGAATTACTTGTAATCCCTGGGTCAAAATGCTTCTACATCTAGGGGAAACATGAGAAAGTAATTTAGGCAAACGCGAGTGTTCGTGGGGGTGTTCTCGATGTACTACAAATCTTCGTCTTCGCTGAGTTCTACTTCACTAAGACCTTAACACTGCCATGTTGTCACATACTGCAGGGAGGCACCCTTAATACCCCAGTTCCCTGTATTGGCAAATATCATTCATCAGACATTCAAAGTAAGAACATTTTTGTTTTAGGTCTATTGAAATCCGACCTTTGCTTACCAAACAACAGATAACCTTGTCAATACTTCCAGATGCAACATCCTGCCATGGTCAAGAAATGCACCAGGGGTGCTTGCGTGGCTCTGTCACTCAGGAGTTCAACTCTTGGTTCCAGCTCAGGCCATGCTTTTAGGGTCATGGGATGAAGCCCCCTGCTGGTCTCCTAGCTGGTCTCCTTGCTCAGCAGGGAATCTGCTTGAGATTCTGTCTCCCTCTCCCATTCCCCCCACCCCTGCACTCTCTAAAATAAATAAATCTGGGGTGCCTGGTTGCCTCAGTGGATAAAGCCTCTGCCTTCAGTTCAGGTCATGATCTAAGGGTCCTGGGATTGAGCCCCGCATCGGGCTCTCTGCTCTGTGGGGAGCCTGCTGTTCTGCCTACTTGTGATCTCTCTCTGTCAAATAAGTAAATAAAATCTTTTTTTAAAAATCTGTATTTAAAAAATAAAATAAAGAAATCTAAAGAGAGAAAGAAAGAAATGCACCAGATAGTAATTCACAGGGATTCTCTAACCCTCCCAGTTCTGGGTGGGTTCTGGACGGAGGAATGATTAAAGCAATATTTCTCTTTTCTCCCCCTAGTTTTATGTACTTTTTCTTCCTTAAAAAGCATGTAATCATTTTCTGTTCTAATCAGAAAAAAAAATAGTACTTATTAAAAGTATGCTTTTATTTTCTTTTGGTTGCATTATGCTATTTAGCCAGTAGTATAATGAACGGTGGAATTCTGGAGCATTACAGTTTAAAAAAGAAAAAAAAAAAAGCTTCAGAAGTTAAAAAAAAATGTCATTTGTGAGGTACAATGACATTATTAAAAATTAGAAATATTTTCTTAAACTGACGTGCAACCAATTCTATTAATATAAATGTAGGCACAAACTCTCAATTCAACTATTAATGAAAAGCCCTGATTTTTAAATACTGTACTTCTCAAATAAAAATGTCACTGGTAGATCTACTCTCCTCTCCATTACTGCTGGCAGCATTCCATGCACTCTTTCAGGAATTCCTAACAGTCTTACAAATCATGCTTGGATTATCTAAAAAACAAAATAATTGTTTTTTAAAAAAGCAAGGGAGGGACGCCTGGGTGGCTCAGTCAGTTGAGTCAGGGTTGGGGTTAAGTCCCGCAGTGGACTCCTTGCTGAGCAGGGAGCCTGCTTCTCTCTCTGCCTACCTACCACTCCCCCTGCTCATGCTCTTTCTCTCTGACAAATAAGTAAATAAAATCTTTTTAAAAAATAAAAATAAAAAATAAAAAAGCAAGGGAGCAAGAATCTTTTTGTAGACTGACCTACAAAAGGTAGCCCAAGGGGCCGCCTTTAGAACAACAGCAAATTGGATAGTTATAACTATGTATTTATAAGATAATAATTTCGTGGTTTTAAAATTAACTCCTACTTTTATGACATCAAAACATACATTATACTAGCTTGCTTTATCCAACAAAAATACCAAATACTTAAAATTTTGCTAACTTTGCTCCCACTATAAAATCACAAACATCATATCTTTCTTCTTATAGTTTCACAGTGAGAAACTTTGCATTAAATACTTTATACCCATCTATTATCATGCAGTTTTTTTTAAATTTTATTTATTTATTTGGCAGACAGAGATCACAAGCAGGCAGAGAGGCAGGCAGAGAGAGAGGAGGAAGCAGGCTCCCTGCTGAGCAGAGAGCCCGATGCGGGGCTCGATCCCAGGACCCTGAGATCATGACCTGAGCCGAAGGCAGCGGCTTAACCCACTGAGCCACCCAGGCGCCCCTATCATGCAGTTTGTAACAATATTTTCATATATAGTTTCAGCAAGATTCAAAATTAAAGCTCTTCAGGGGCAGCTGGCTGGCTCATTGAGTAGAGCATGTGACTCCTGATCTTGCAGGAGTCAAGCCCCACACTGGGCATAGAGCTTACTTAAAAGAATAAAAGTTCCTCAGAGTTGAATAAAAAATTGACTGACATTTGGGGCGCCTGAGTGGCTCAAAGGGTTAAAGCCTCTGCCTTTGGCTCGGGTCATGATCTCAGGGTCCTAAGATCGAGCCACGAGCCACGCATCGCCCCACCCCGCTTCTCTCTCTGCCTGCCTCTGCCTACTCGTGATCTCTGTCTGTCAAAAAATAAATAAAATCTTTTTTTTTTTAAGATTTTATTTATTTATTTGACAGAGAGAGATCACGAGTAGGCAGAGAGGCAGGCAGAGAGAGAGAGGAGGGAAGCAGGCTCCCTGCCGAGCAGGGAGCCCGATGTGGGGTTTGATCCCAGGACCCTGGGATCATGACCTGAGCCAAAAGCAGAGGCTTTAACCCACTGAATAGGTGCCCCCAAAAAATAAATAAAATCTTTAAAAAAAAAAAATTGACTGACATTTGACCAAATCCAGTTAGTTAAAATACAAACCTGAAAGTAAATTGAATTAGCATGAAATAAACAGTAAGAGAAAAGAAGTTAAGCAAATGCAAAAATTTAAATTATTTTATTATAAAAATTTATGTAAACCATAAACACAACAGTTAAAAATAAAACCGAAACAAAATTAATCCAGTACACAAAACATCTCAAACAAAAAAGTAGTAATGAGAACCTGACCAGCTTCTTTGAAATTGTCTTTTAGATATCTGATGACTTCCTAGACTTAAAACAGTGATTTCCATTATAGTTACGCTGTGAAATATTAAACATTATTTCTAAAAGACAAATAAGATTCTCAAACTCAAGGACTAACAAATATTGGCCAAGTGATCACCAAAGCCTATGTGTATTTAACAAAACTATAAATCCAAAGTACAAAATCTACCTGAAATCATCTAGTCAAATACCAGATTACTTAAACGAGACTCAGCTTCTGAGATGGCATAAAGGGAAAATTAACATCTTACTTACATACAAAGTTGTGTACACAAATCAGTTTTTGTCAGTTTATGATTGTTTGCTTTTGTCAATATACGTAAAACAAACCAAACCAGCCACCATTCCTGAAAATCCTTCTTACACTGCGCTGGACTTTGAAAAGATTTCTAATAACTTCAAAGTTCCATAGAAAAATTAGTTTTTTCTTGTTGAAATTACATATAATTTTTCTTTTGAACCTATCGCACTTATTTTAGAGAACAGTTCTCCAACATTAATGCTTCTTTTTTTTCTCATTCCACCTGGGGGACAATACTGAGCCATAAAGGATCCATTCTCCAGCAGGCCCCCCTCTGAACCCAGACAGCGGCTCTCACGCAGAAGCTCTTCACCCAACTATCTCTGAAGGGAAGGTCACTGCCAGAGTACCACACCCCCTTCTCCACATTCACTTAAGATCAGACTTTGTATTTACTCAGCGACAGTTATTACATGGATGACTATGTCCAGACACACAGTGATGTCAGGCAAAAGCAAATCTGCAGTTTCTGGAGCTAAATCTTAACTTAGAAAAGAAGGATTTTATTTACATGACTACCATCCAAGTCAGCTGTTGATTCAAGGAAGATGGTCTATCTTGATTAATGCCATTAGTGGACGATAGCTAAAACTTTGCTCAAATTTCACTGGTTGTGCATTTCACAGGCAGAACCCAGACGAGGTAACAGAGTCTAAAGCCTGCAATCAGGCCAGGCTGACAGACAAATGATCACCCCATTGAAAAAAAAAAAAAAGTCACTAATTTATGCTTTCTTCTTCCTCTGTGGACAAAAAGCCATCAGAAAAGATTGCACAGAATGACTCCCTCAAATAAAGCAGGCCCCCCAAAAGCACAGCATGAGGATAATGGTCTAGAAATCTTTCCTGTAAGAAACTTCATTCAAAATTATCCCATACAACGCTGTATTTTTTCCAGGGCTTCCTAACACAGCTTTTGGCATACAATTTTTTAATAAGCTCTAAGAGATTAGCTGGGGGCGTGGGGGATCTTCTAATCACACAGACACTTTCAGTTTCTTTTTCTTGGCTTTCAGCACAGGAGGCAGAGAAATCTTAAAGGCTGTCCTGTAACGACACAGAGAGGAAGACCCTCTTCAGGGCTCTGAATCCCTCCCCCCTACCCGCGTGGGCCAGACACACCAGCCCAGGGATACTTACTCGCAGGTGGTGCAGATAGGACTGAAATTGCAGAATACTGTAAATTTGAAACACAAACAGGATGTTGGAAAAAAACAAACGCACAGCTGACTTATTTTCTGTGCCCCCCCCCCGCAAACATAGAAAAAAACAGTACTTAAACTTACTTGACAAGCACACAGAACAGACATAGCCAATTTCAATGAGATTTCGATGACAGAAGCAAGCTGCCCGGTAGTCCACATGGACTGGGGGAGGGAGGATTAACTGAGATCTTTGATCTTGATCAGGGAGAAAAACCCACTGTGTGGGGGGGGGAAGAGGCAAAGAAATGTTATTGAAAACATGGGGGAATATAACCGGAAGTTAGAACACAAGTATCAGATATTAGGTAGTGAACACCAAAGAGAATAATAAATTAGGATTTTCCTTAAAAGTCTACCAAGAGGGGCACCTGGGTGGCTCAGTGGGTTAAGCCTCTGCCTTCAGCTCAGGTTATGATCTCAGGGTCCTAGGATTGAGCCCGCATAGGGCTCTCTGTTAAGCAGGGAGCCTGTTTCCCCCACCCCCGTCTCTGCCTGCTTGTGATCCTTGTCTGTGAAATAAATAAATAAAATCTTTTTAAAAAATAAATTAAAAAAAAAAAAAGTCTACCAAGAAATGCTTCTTTATTCAGTCGGCAGGTACAGAGCACCTCCCCAAAGCAGCCACTGTTGTCTGCTTATATAAGCTGCCTTCAGACGACCCAAGTTGTCCCCTTCTAGTTTCAAAGCCCCTGGGCCACCCATCTACTCTTTCTCTCACTTACTAGCATCACCATCGTGCTCCCCTTCATTCCCCAGAAGACAGGGGCTCACCCAGACGCAAGGTGTTAGGGCCCTGCTGACGGTCCCTTACCAGCAGATACTGCAGAAGGGAAGGCATCTGAGGTACCTTCAGGTACAGTCCCCCCGTGATGTCACAAGCCTGCAAGACATCCAAAGGGCTCTCTGCCAAACTGGCACTCGCTTAGCTTTTCCAGATGGATGTCAATCTCACCAGCCATTCTTCAGGTCTCCGGAGGAGAGGGGGATAGGACGGAGCCCATCAAAAGGGCATGCTTTCCCAAAGGTACGTGAGGACCAGAAACTTCCCGCTACCTCTCAAGGTGTTCAGCTACTTTTCCCGGAGGCATCACACTCTTTCCCCCTTTGAAGAGCTTAGTGGAGGACAGTACATGACCTTGGTCCTGTGTTTTCTACAGATGAAATTTTTATTCTAGCCACATTTACTCATTTTCATTCTATTTTTAACAACAGCTCTGAGATCACCCTGAAGCCATAAAATTCACCCTTTAAAATGTGTGCTTCACTATTTTTCACTGTCTTCAGAGCTGTGCCGCCACAATCTAGTTCCAGAACATTTCCTCACCCCAAAAGGAAACCCCACACCTATTAGCCGTTACTCTCAACCTCCTACCCCGAGGCTATCAGCGACCTACTTTCTCTCTCTCTGGATTTGCCTATTCTGGGTATTTCATACAAATGGACTCATACAATTTTCCCTCAGCATCATGTTTTCAAGATTTATCCACACTGTGGCAAGATCAGTACTTCATCCCTTTTTATGGCCAAACAATATTCTATCTTATGGTTATACCACGATTTGTTTAACTCCTTTCATCAACTGATTGACACTTGGGTACAAGTGGAGGGAAGACGGAGAGTCAATCAGTCGAGTAAATGCAGAAATACTGTCACAGGCTATGATCACATCCATAAAGAAAAATGAAGTTGGGTAAGGGGACATGGAGTGACCCTAGATGCTCAGGGAAGGCTTCTCTGAGAAAAGCAGAAGCAGAGGCCCAAACAAGGGCAGGGAGTAGACCATACACATACCTATGGAGAAGCCTTAGAAGCAGAGGGAACAGCTTGGTGCACACATCCTCAGCGGCAGCGGGCCTGGAGTTTTAAAGCAATAGAGAAGAGCCCGTATGGCCGGAATAAAGAGATTCCATGGTAAAAGGAGATACCCAGAAACCATATCATGGCGGGAGTACAGACAGCCATGGCAGAACTCTGGGGTTCAGTCTGTGTGTGAGGGGATGCCATGGGAGGGTTTTAAGCAGGTGAGTGACAAGATCTGATTTCCATTTTGAAAGCTTCGTTCTGCCGGCCTTGTTGAGAACGGACTTTGGTGTGAGGGGTAAGCGTAGAAACAGACCAGTTAACAGATCCGACAATCCACCACTTGAGTGGTAGCAAGGAAGGAGAAGACATATGGTGGGATTCAGGCGCGATTTCAAAGACTGAATCAAAAGGATTTGCTAATGGGATGGAAAGGAGAGGAAGAGAAGAAACAAGGCAGCGTCAGGATTTTGGCTTGGGGGCTGGTGAACTGAGCTGCCACTGCTGAGATGGGGAGGCCCCCGGGGGGCAGCGTGGCGAAAACCAGGAGTTCTGTTTCCGACAAGTTCAAGTTGAGACGCTGCTGGATGTCCAAGGGGAGATGCTGCCTGAGCCGCTGACTGTGCAAGTCTGGAATGCAGAGAGCCTGCGTCTGGCCCAGACATAGCGACGTGAGCGTCAGGCAGGCAAAGCTGGCATTTAAACTCAGGGCAAAGGAAAGATCTTCTAGGAGTTAACAGACGCTGTGTAGAGTGAAATGTGCAGTTAAAAAATGGATTCAACCTTTCCGAGTTTTTAATTCTGAAATATAACCATATGTGCAAGAGCATATACACATAACATGTGAGTATGGTTTACGTAGATTTAAATAAAACGAATACCATGGATCTACCATCAAGCTTAAGAAATAGGACAATTTGGAACCTCTGATGCTAGTATACTTTCTAATCATATCTCTCCTTCCCACTCTGTGTCCTCGGCAGGACCCTAAACTCAGCATTTTCCAGTTTTGTGCATTTAACTTATCCTTTTAGCAAAGAATATTTCTTGTGGTCAAAAAAAACATTTATCAAGGGCGCCTGGGTGGCTCAGTGGGTTAAGCCGCTGCCTTCGGCTCAGGTCATGATCTCAGGGTCCTGGGATCGAGTCCCACATCGGGCTCTCTGCTCAGCAGGGAGCCTGCTTCCCTCTCTCTCTCTGCCTGCCTCTCTGTCTACTTGTAATCTCTGTCTGTCAAATAAATAAATAAAATCTTTAAAAAAAAAAAAAAAAACATTTATCAAAAGTTCGGCAATTTCTTCAGTCTTATTTGGGTATTTTTTCCCCCTTTTTAGTTAAATTAAATTTCCGTCTCATACATTTGACTGAAAAGCAACATCTAACAATGCTGTCCGACAGAAATATAATGTGGGCAATATGTGAAACTTAAAATTTTCTAGCCGCATAAAAAAGGAAAAAAAACAGATAAAATTAATTTTAATAACATTTTATTTAACTCCGTATAGTCAAAGTATTATCATCTTAACAGGTAATCCTATAAAATCTTTATTTTACATTCTGTTCTTCATACTAAGTCTTTGAAATTCAGTGTGTATTTTACACTTAACAGCACAGCTCAATCCAGACCAGACTCCTTGCAAGAGCTCAACAACCATACAACTATCACACAGGACAGCACAGATCTGCAGTACAACCCCATCTTTATAAGATTCTCTGCTTATGGGGCGCCTGGGTGACTCAGTGGATTAAAGCCTCTGCCTTTGGCTCAGGGCATGGTCCCAGGGTCTTGGGATTGAGCCCCACATCAGGCTCTCTGCTCAGCGGGGAGTCTGCTTCCCCTCCTCTCTCTCTGCCCGCCTCTCTGTCTACTTGTGATCACTGTCAAATGAATAAATAAAATCTTTAAAAAAAAAAAAAGATTCTCTGCTTAGCGATCCATGCTTCCATCTATACCTACACAGAGAGATGTGTCATGCTGTTCACCTAATATTAGCAACAGTAACTGTAGGAGGATAGGATTTGAAGGTTGTTTTTTTTTTACCCCTTTAAAAAAATACTTTCCTATATTGCCTGAATTCATTTCAATATGTGACTCGCTTTTACAGAATCAATCATTACATAAAATGTAAATAAAAATGTTGAAGGATCCCAAGAGTTGTACACCTGAAACTAATGTGACACTGTGTGTCGAATGTACTCCAATGAAAAAATAAAATAAGGACCAGAGAGATGTTAGTGCTCTAAGCGACAGCATCTCACAGCCTAATTCCTAAAACTGTGCGAAGGCTGGTGACAGGCACTTAACAACGAAGAGAACACACCAGGCTCCCCTGACCACCAACACCACACTTCCACGGAACACGTACCTGTTGGAGGAGTCCTGAATCCGAGTCTAAAACACAGGCATCGATCAAAATATTCTGAAATGAACATTCCAAAAACATTATAGAATAATAAAAATATAGAATAAAAAAAATAAAAATTACACTGGGAACCTAAGTGCTAGACTTTTTTAGACTATTCTTAAAACAGTGGAATAACTCTGCAAGGCAGGTATTTGATCATATTTTGCAGCTGAAACACCTAGGCCTTGGCCAGGCTGTGGTCACAGAGCTTGGGGGACGGGGGGAGCAGAGCTGTCACCCCAATCTGCCTGTCCCCAAAGCCCACGGTCTTTTCACATCACGCTGCTGCTACAACATGGAGAATATCAGGCATGGATATGGGGATATGGCATTTTGGGTTAAAACTGAAGTTTTAAGAAAGTTTTTTCTTAAAAACATACCAGAGAAAATACATTAGTGATAATTCATTTGAATTAATGTAGATTCATTCAATTATTTGCAAAGTAAAACTATCAAATCTTGGTAAGACCTCCCTAAAGCAAAGAAAGGAATGGAGGCAAGGTACGCAGCGAACTATAAATCTGGGATTCTTAGCCTGAGGTCCAAGGATGGGCTAAACAGGGTTACATGAATACCATGAAACTATATGCAAAACTGTGTTTCAGGGTGCTTTTTTCTGGGGACCCATAAGATTCATGGGGTCCAGGACCCAAAATAGAGTAATGACTAGTACAATATATGAATTCCATATTCTTTATCCACTGATAAGGCCATTTAGTCAAAATATTTGTGTAGGTCATTCAAAAAATAAAACTCATTATGAAATAAATATTTCCTAAAAAGAATGCTCCCAAGGGACAGGGGGAAGAAGAGAGAGGGGACCCAAGAAACAGACTCTTAACTACAGAGAACACACTGATGGTCACCAGAGGAGGGGGCGGTGGAGGACACGGGTGATGGGGATTAAGGAGTGCACCTGTCACAAGGAGCATTGGGTGACAACTGGAGTGCTAAATCACGATATGGCACACATGACACTAACAGAACACTGTATGTTAAATATGCTGGAATTTAAATCAAAACAAACAAATAAATAAATAAATAAATAAAAGATGCTCCCAATTCACCTGCTTCTGTGCTGCGAAGATGACATTCATGAAGTTCATATACTGCAGGGCGCTGTCTTCTGCAGCCTTAATCACCTAAAAATCACATCCCTGTAAATACCTCGTGGGCATATCCGAGTTCTCACTGCAAACACAACCAATGCAGCTTGTCTAATCTGCCTGCGTAGTACCATGGTTAAATAAATAGGTGCATAGGTGCAGTGTAAAATGACCTACCCTCCAAGAGATAGACAGTCCCTGGTTAACAGTTCCACACAGCACCTATATGGGCACATGTGTGCCCACACACACACACACACACAGAAGCAGCACACACACGTGCCCTAGGATGATTATCTAGTGCTCTGCAAACTTTTTTTTTTTTTTTTTAAATAAACTCTGCACCCAACATGGGGCTCGAACTCACAACCCTGAGATCAAGAGTCACATGCTTTACCCACCGAGCCAGCCAGACAGCCCTGCAATCTGCTTCTTGGTCCCACAGGGGCGCAGGGCAGGGGGTCAATCTTGTATCAGTGAACTTGGATGTACGTCATCCTTTGTGCTAACTTCATAGACTCCACTGCTGAACCAGTTCTCTATAGAGGACACTGAAGAAGCTTCCAGTCCTGTTTTAGACAATGCTCTGGGGAACGCTCTCATATATGCTGTACACAACTCTCTGAATAGCTCCTAAAATAATCAGGGGGATTGCTAAAATACACACACCTTTCATCCTGCTACAGGCTACCAAACACGCCTCAAAAAAATGTTGTTCCGATCTACCCTCCCACTGGCAATGCAAGAGAAAAACCCACCCCCAAGCCTGCCACCAACGCGGGGAAGTGCCCATTTGGGCTGAGCAAGAAGCAGACAATGCAAACCTTGTTACCGGATGCTTCTAGTTCTTTGCTCACTGGTAAGGCTCCACGTATTTTCAAATGCTAACTGGCCACCTGCATTTCTTCTTTTGCAGGCTGCTTGTTTTCTACATATTTTAGAGTAAACCTTAACTTTTAAAATTTAATTGATAAGGTCGGGGTGCCTGGATGGCTCAGTCAAGTGTCAGACTCTTGGTCTCAGCTCAGGTCTTGATTTCAGGGTCGTGAGTTAAAGCCCCAAGTTGGGCTCCAGGCCCAGTGTGAAGCCCACTTAAAAAAAATAAATGAATAAGATAAAAAACATTTTAGAACTATTATATTAATCCTCTGTCAGGTAGCTATGCTGAAAATACTTTTCCTAATAGCTTTTCTTTCATCCTTGTTTTGGGGTTTGATTTTCTTGAGGTCTTAAGCTTCACATCACGCTCAGCAAGGTCCTTCCCAACCTGAGCTTGTAAACAGGTACTTTCTTCCAGAGCTTTTATGACTTGAACTTTCACAGTGACATGTCTGACCTTTACTAGAATTATTTAGGTGTGAGCAATGAGATCTAACTTTGTTTTCCCCCAAAAGGTCAACCAATTGGCCCAGCCCCTTTAACTGAATAATCCATTTTCTTCCCACTAACTTAAGTGCTTCCTTTCGACAAGCCAAACTCCTCTGTGGACCTGATTTTATTTCTGGAGCCTAGCCTTTCCCATTTACTCTGGGCCTCCTACTGCGCCAGAACCACACTGTTCCTACAACTTTGCAATGTGTTTTAAGATCTAACAGCAAGTTCCTGCTTATTATTCTCTTTCAGAAAGCACCTGGGGCGCCTGGGTGGCTCAGTGGGTTAAAGCCTCTGCCTTCGGCTCAGGTCATGATCCCAGGGTTCTGGGATCGAGCCCTGCATCGGGCTCTCTGCTCAGCAGGGAGCCTGCTTCCTCCTCTCTCTCTGCCTGTCTCTCTGCCTACTTGTGATCTCTGTCTGTCAAATAAATAAATAAAATATTAAAAAAAAAAAAAAAAGAAAGCACCTGGCTATTCTCCTTGATTTATTCTTCCAGATAAACCGATTTTTTTTTAAAGATTTTAAGTAATCTCCACACCCAACATGAGGCTCAAACTTATTACCCCGAGATCAAGAATCACACACTCTACCAACTGAGCCAGCCAGGTGCCCCTTACTGTTGAATTTCTTAAAGCACTTGGCGAGGAGTTGGCTTCAGATACCCTCTTCCTCTGCACCCCCCGACCTGTGACATGCACTCTCTAAATAAAATCTTTAAAAAAAAAAAATTCCGAAATTGAATTTATAGTTTAACTTTGGAAAAACTGATATCCAAGAATAAAATAGGACTCTCCATTCCTTCAATTCTCTCATGTCTCTCAGAATTTTAGTCTTTCATCATAATCTATTGTATTTATACATTGCTTGTTAATTTATTCTGGATACTCATATTTATTATAAATGGGTCTAGCACTTTTATGCCATTATGCTTTCTAATTCGATATAGGTGGTGTATAAACATAGTACTGATTTTTTTAATCTTACCAAAATCCTTGATTTCATTTCCTGATTATCTATAAAGAGATAAAGACAGATTAAAATTTAACTGGTTCTTAGTAAACATAAGGTTTTATAACCAACATTTTTAAAGAGTCCACCAAAATTATAGCAGTAAAATAAGGATTCCAGATCTCACAAAAAAACCACACTCCTACCTTTCACCTCCTTGTTCATTCTATGAATGTCTGAATTTTTTAGCATTAAGGAATTTTGAAATATTATTTAATTTCATAAATACTTATAGTAAACAGAAAAATAACCTCAAATTTTAAATTAATCCATTCACCTAGCTGAAAAAAGAAATGCTCTATTTCCCATGATAAACACACAAGACTACTTGGGGGTTTCCACTTACCAACTGCAATCAACTGAGCTTTGTAACCAAAACCTGATCTCTGTCCCAGAAAATTAAAATCACCATGATTTACCCTGCGATCATCCACTACATCCTAGAATACTGTGATGATTCGTAAGTACACAAGCCAGATAACAAACATCGGGCTCTTTGCTCAGCAGGGAGCCTGTTTCTCCCTGTCTGTCTCTCTCTCTGCTCTCTTCCAAGTAAATAATTTTTTTTTTTTTTTTTTAAATTTAAAGACTGGGAGAACATCACACCAACAGACATCAACATGCTTGGGACAGTGTTGTTTACTCTATGTTAAGTGCAAATAACCTGTGGGCCTCGAGAGAAACCACTCATTTATTAACCCTCAGGAGCAGCGAACAACTTTTGTAAATACCAAACACATGCTCCTAACTTAAGAAAGGTAGAAAAGACACACACACCCTCCCCAATTTGTCAAAGCAAGTTACAAGCATCCTGAAGAATGTTTTGTGAGCAGAAGGACATACTAGAGAAAACAGTTTTCTTTCTTTTACATTTCAAGTTTTTACAGATTATCTTAAAAATATTCCAAAGCCAAAATAAATTGTTTTTTTGATTACCCACCACTTTAGAATACTCATGCCTTTCCTTAATATGGATACCCAAGGTTCTAAAAATTATCACAAGTTAAGATATTCAGAAGACACCCTCTGAATGACTAGAACACCAAGGATACAGCAAAGAGCTTTGGCGAGGGATCCTGCCAGCAGAGTTTCTGTATGTTGACCCTTTATGTCACCTGCAAATAATTAAAAAAAAAGAAAATTGGGACGCCTGGGTGGCTCAGTTGGTTAAGCAGCTGCCTTCGGCTCAGGTCATGATCCCAGCGTCCTGGGATTGAGTCCCACACTGGGCTCCTTGCTCATCAGGGAGCCTGCTTCTCCCTCTGCCTCTGCCTGCCATTCTGTCTGCCTGTGCTTGCTCTCTCTCCCTCTCTCTCTCTCTCTCTCTCTCTCTCTGACAAATAAATAAATAATCTTAAAAAAAAAAAAAGAAAGAAAATTAAAGAGAATGTTTAGGTTTTCTTGAACTAAAACCATTTTCAAACCAAAGCATTCTTCTTCCAGAATGAAATCAGCTGATACTTTAAAACATAGAGAGCAATCTGTTCTCAGTAATGCTTAAATAAGCAATTTTTAACATTGTCTCAATTTAAAATATCCTGTGGTCAGGGACTGAGAGAGTACAAAGTTTCAGTTTGGGGTAATCTAGGAATGGACAGCTGTGATGTTTATACCCAGTGTGAATGTACTTATTGCCACTGCACTGCACATTTTAAAATGGCTGAATGGTAGGGATGCCTGGGTGGCTCACTTGGTTAAGCCGCTCCCTTTGGCTCAGGTCATGATCCCGGTGTCCCGGAATCGAGTCCCGAATCGGGCTCCATGCTCAGCGGGGAGCCTGCTTCTCCCTCTGCCTACAACTCTGTCTGCCTATGCTCGCTCGCTTGCTCTCTCTCTCTCTCTGACAAATAAATAAAATTTAAAAAATCTAAAAAAAAAAAAATTTAAATTAAAAAATGGCTGAACGGTAAATTTTATGTTATATATATTCTCTTTTTTTTTTTTAAGATTTATTTATTTATTTATTTGACAGAGAGAGATCACAAGCAGGCAGAGAGGCAGGCAGAGAGAGAGGAGGAAGCAGGCTCCCTGCTGAGCAGAGAGCCCGACGCGGGGCTCGATCCCAGGACCCTGAGATCATGACCTGAGCCAAAGGCAGCGGCTTAACCCACTGAGCCACCCAGGCGCCCCTATATTCTCTTTTCAAAAAAGATTTTTTTTTTTTTAAGATTTTATTTATTTATTTGAGAGAGAGACAGTGAGAGAGAGCATGAGCGAGGAGAAGGTCAGAGGGAGAAGCAGACTCCCCATGGAGCTGGGAGCCCGATGTGGGACTCGATCCCGGGACCCGGGGATCATGACCTGAGCCGAAGGCAGTCGTCCAACCAACTGAGCCACCCAGGCGTCCCAAAAAAGATTTTAAGTAACCGCTATACCCAATGTGAGGCTCGAACTCACAACCCCGAGATCAAGAGTCATATGCTCCACTGACGGAGCCAGCCAGGTGCCCCCTACAGTATGTATATTCTACCACAAGAAAAAATATCCTGGTGTTTTCTGGAAAGGTTCAGGTTTGTTAACGATCTAAGTGGAGCAAAAGGTCACGTGCAACTGCCTGCGCTGAGCCTATCTGCCCTCCTTCCCACCACCCCTCTGTCTCATGCCCCTCAGAGAGCTGCTCCGCTAGTAGAAAGGGGGCAGGATGTTCCCCCTTGGCTGTGGCAAGCAGAGACAAAGCTGGAAACTTGTTTGAAGCCTTGAGTGAAAAAAGTCAAGCCTCTCAAGAGGGTGGAGAGCTCAGACTGACATCCGGCGTCAACAGGGCCTGCAGCGGGTCCAGGAGCACAGACACCTCCACCCATGGGTGAGGTCAGACCGGGAAAGGTCTTGAGCACCACACTGAGAAGTTGGGACTTTACCCTGGAGGCCCATGGTTCTCAAAGTATGATTCTAGAACCAGGTATAAGAGCATCACCTGGAAACTTACCAGAAACCCAGATTCTTGGGACCACTCTAGACCTGCTGCATCAGAAACCGCAGGGTAGGACCCAGCATTTTGTTTTAACAAGCCCCCCAGGGGATTCTTACCAGCTTTACTGGGGTGTAATTGACAGATCATAAAATTCACTCCTTTTAAGTAAACACTTCAATGTTTTTTTTAAGCAAATTTAGAGAGCTGTAAACGATTACCACAACCCAGTTTTAGAGCATTTTCTTTACCCCAAAAGATCACTTGGGCCCATTCCATTCACTCCTCCCCCACCCTCGGAAACCACTAACCTACTTTCTGTCTGTAAAGGTGGACTTTCCTTCCAGGTGGCTCTGACACCAGCTACAAGTTAAGAACCAAAGGCTGCAGACAACAGGGGACCCATAACAGCCTTTAAGCCATGAAACAACCGCTCTGGCTTTTAGGAGGATTAACTGTAAAAGACCTGAAGGGACAGAGACAGGAGCCAGCAGGCGGAAGCTGTTAGAATGACCCAGAGCGGCAGCTCTCCACCTGGGCACCTGTGCCCTACAGGAGATATGTGCCAAAGTCTGAGATATATTTGGAGGCCACAATGGAGGGATGTTATGACATCTACCGGGTCTAGGCCAGGGATGCTGCTAAGTGTCCTCCAAAGCACCACACAGAGGCCACAACAAAGAATGTTCCAGCCCAAAATTCCAACAGGGCTGGGCCTGAGCTAGATGCGGTAAAAGGGGGCAGATTTTGAAGGTACTAGCTAAAAGGGTATCACAGCTGATTAGATGTTGAATGTGAGCAGAGAAGGGGCTCAAAAATGAAAGCGTTGAATTTGAAAAAGTATGTGGAAGGGCGTGGCAGAAACTGGGAGCGTAGACGGTGGTGTAGGTGGGAGGGAAAGGTAAGGAAACTAGTCTGGGGCGAGTCAACCACACTGTGCAACACCTACATGGAGATGTTTGCTGAAAGAAAGGCTGGATTAGAGATCATAAAGACTGGGAAGTGTTCACAGAGAATTGATAACTAAAGACAAGAGTGGATGGAAACATACAGAGGAAGAGAAAATAAGAAAATAATGTGCAGAATTAACAAACCTATTTTTTAAGGGACAAGATGAAGGAAAAAATAAAAAATGGAAGAATGGTCCAAAAAGAGAGGAAAAACAAGTCAAAAGAATAGCCTTAGAGGCTAAGAGTAGGTTTCAAGAAGTAGAGGCTGGCGGACAGTGTGAGATGCTGGCGAGGTCAGGAGGTCACACAAACAAGGCACAGGCTTTGAGGAAAAGGATTTTATAAAAGAAAAGAGAGAACACAAGTAAATACTCCCAAGAAACCCAACTCTCAGGACTTAAAGCCTCAGGACCTCCAGGTTCAACTGCAATTGTAAGATAACAAGAACGGAGAAAGCCATTACTCTTGGTCATGAGATCCTTAATCTCTTCAGCAATAACTTCATTCGCTGCTGTGAACAACTCATACTTCCCGTCCTTGCTCCCTGACGGGCTGAACTCAGAAGAAGGGTTGCCAGGGTCTCCAAAAAAGTCTCCAAGTCTGCCATGCTTTCCAGGATACAAGAACCGACTGAAACAGTGGGGAAAAAACACCAAGTTATACTAGGCCACTGTCTTCACTCGACATCCAGATGAAATTCAGTAAACAAACAACCACAGCAACTCCGACCCAAGATTCTGTAATAAGTTTCATTTTTAAGAAATGTATAAGACGGGCAAACTGGCAAACATGAGGTCTACCCCAAGAGAATGTTTTAATGATCCCCCTGTTTTCTCACAAATGAGAGGAAATAACGCATGTGTGCTGGGTCCCAGCCTCTTGAAATGCTTTGGGGTGGTTCTCATTCTACTTTCTCAGATACCAACTGGGAAGAGAGTCATAACCAAATTCTCACTTGCAACTAGTTTGTTATTTGAGGTACATTTATCTACCCCAGTAATAAAAATCTGCCCCAAGGGTCCCTAAAAGATTCTCCTAGTGCTTCACGATTTTTATAGTAATCCTGTAAAAACCCGTATTTGATTCTTCTAAACACTGGAGAACTTTGCTTCTCATCAAATCAGAGTCATCGTTTTTCATTCAACTCTGAGAAAAATGCATGGTGATCATGGGAGCGGGAGCACGTACTGGGAGGCCCACAGGCTCCTTCAACACACCAAAGAGAACAGCCCTAAGAAATAAGAAATTTGAGAACTATCCACTGACCTTATATGAAATACACGGGTACACAAGAGTCACTTCTACCAGGATGTAACATTTAATCAAGACACAGAAGAGCCGTGTCTTACACGGGAAGTATGATTCTATAGTCAGCATATGCATGAAAAGTAAATGCGGTGAAAATATGTAGCCTATACCTGGTCCCTTTTGAGCTGCACTCCTACGCACCCGCCCCTAAGAGACTCTACCCCATGCCCCAGCCAGTGTTTATACCCGTCTTAGAAAAGGTCAGGGCTTCCTCAGCTGAGCACCAGATGGAGTAGTTCGCTTGGGTTTAAACCCAATTAACAAGAAAAACCCTTATCTGTAAACACCAGAATCACACCAAGAGCAGTGAAACATTACAACCAGAGAAGCACACAGAGCCCACAACTCGAGAAAAGAAAGCAGAATCACACCTCCCGTTTCATCTGCCCCCACCGGGGGCAGACTCGAGCAAAGAACAGTAACAGAAGTTACCACCCTTGCTGGATAATTCTCCCTGGTATTTGCCTAGAAAGGATGGGTGAACCCGGGTAAGTTAAATGCGCACATGATGCAAGTCTATTAGGTACCAGCTAATGAGTCTTCCAATTTTCATCTCTGTCAAAATCTACATGTACTGACTCCTCATGCTGCGAGTCTTGTTCAACGCTACATTAAAAAAAATTCTGCAACACAGAAAAGGAAGAGTAGTACATGCTGACTAGCACAAAAACCTCACCAATGTTAAACACCAAATAGTTAGAGGAATCACTATGGTCGTACCTTTCTTGAATGTGACTCGCTATCACAGCAAGTTTGTTGGAACGATTCATGAATAAATGAGAATTTCCCAGCACCATCACAGCATCTATGCATTTTGATAAAGTAAACTGTTGAAAAACAGAAAACATGAGAAAAGGTAAAACAGCTATCCAAATAACTAGGTTGGGTCTTGATAAAGATTTCACTTAAATTTTATTCACTGCTAAAAATTTGCTGAGGAGCTCCCTCCTCCAAAACCATAAGCAAACCACCTGAAAACTAATTTTCTACTTTTCCTTATGTGAGATGATTTCTACATCAGTGCATTATTCCACAACTATTTTCTGCAAACATTCAAGGAAAGCAAACATGTCACATATTCTGTGATAAAATTACTAACAAACTATTAGTATGTATGAAGTAGATGATTAACACATACTGATTAAACTGATGATTTCTGTAAGTTTTCAATTCATTCACTAAGTATGCTAAGCTCCTGCTATGTGTCAGGCAAAGATCCCTTCTTTTGTGAAGCTTACATTCTCACAAGTACTAATACTATTAAAAGATGTAGGTGGGGGGTGCCTGGGTGGCTCAGTGGGTTAAAGCCTCTGCTTTCAGCTCAGGTCATGATCCCAGGGTCCTGGGATCGAGCCCCACATCGGGCTCTCTGCTCAGCAGGGAGCCTGCTTGCCCCTCTCTCTCTGCCTGCCTCTCTGCCTACTTGTGATCTCTGTCAAATAAATAAATAAAATCTTTAAAAAAAAAAAAAAAGACCCTTTAAAAAAAAATAAAAGATGTAGGTGGATATTCTTATAATCATGGAATAAAGCATGTTTCTCTTAAAGAAAAGAATACTTCCGGCAACAAATAAAACACTGATAAATCCCACTTTATTAAAAAAAAAAAAGTAGGGGGCGCCTGGGTGGCTCAGTGGGTTAAAGCCTCTGCTTTCGGCCCAGGTCATGATCCCAGGGTCCTGGGATTGAGCCCCATGTCAGGCTCTCTGCTCAGTGGGAAGCCTGCTTCCCCACACCTCCCGCCCCCGCCTGCCTCTCTGCCTACTTGTGATCTCTGTCTGTCAAATAAATAAATAAAATCTTAAAAAAAAAAAAGTAAAGCAAATCTATTAAAATTTCTGTATGGCAAAAAAAATGACTGTAAACAAAAGTGAAAGCCAAATTACAAACTGGGAAAATATCAACATATGACACAAAAGGTTAGCCTTCTCATATAAAGAGTGTCCACAAATCAGTAAAAAAAAAAAAACAACAACAAAAAAACAAAACCAGAAGAGGAAAATGGGCAATGCCCCAAGGGAAAAATACAAAGGGCCACAGAATACACTAAAAGCAAATTGAGATAGCTTTTATGGTACATGATATTGGCAAAAGATAAAATAAGGAAAGAGAACGTCTTGTGTGGTTTCAAAAAAAAAAAAAAAAAAAAAGCCTTCTCATATACCACTGATGAGAGTTCAAAATAAAACAGTATTTTTGGAGAGTAACAGGCTAATATGCAGCGATGTGCTGTTCTTTCTATAAGATGGAATACTATTCACCAATAAAAGGAATGAATTACTGTAACAAAACAGACAAATCTCAAAATAATTATGCTAAGTAAAGAAACCAGACCAAAAGTAATCCCACTATGTACTGTTTGATTCCATTTATATAAAATTCCAGAAAATGTAAACTAATCTAAAATCAGTGGTTGCCTGGGGGTGGGGACAAGCAGAGAGAAGGGGGTAGGATAAATTATAAAGAAATATGAAACTGGGACGCCTGGGTGGCTCAGTTGGTTAAGCAGCTGCCTTCGGCTCAGGTCATGATCCCAGCATCCTGGGATCGAGTCCCACATCGGGCTCCTTGTTCTGTGGGGAGCCTGCTTCTCCCTCTGCCTCTGCCTGCCACTCTGTCTGAGTGCTCGCTCTCTCTCTCTCTCTCTCTCTCTGACAAATAAATAAATAAAATCTTTGAAAAAAAAAAAAGAAATATGAAACTTCTGGGGGTGACAGATTTATACATTCATAATTTTGATTATGGTGATAATTTCACGAATGTATACATATACGAAAACATATCAAACCAAATACTTCAAATATGTGCTGAGCACGGCATGTCAATTTTCTCTTGATAAAGCTAATTTTAACTTTGACTTTTCTTTTGTATTTTTAAGATTTTATATATTTATTTGATAGAGATCACAAGTAGGCAGAGAGAGAGAGAGAGGAAGCAGGCTCCCCGCTGAGCAGACAGCCGGATGCGGGGCTCGATCCCAGGACCCTGGGATCATGACCTGAGCCAATGGCAGAGGCTTTAACCTGCTGAGCCACCCAGGTGCTCATATATATATATATATATATGTATATATATATATATATATATATATTTTTTTTTTTTTTTTTTTTTTTAAGTAGGATCCACACCTAATGTGTGGCTTGTACTCACGATCCCAAGATCAAGAGTTGCATGCTCTACTGACTGAGCTGGCCAGGCACCCCTTGATTTTAAGAAAGACACCATTAAGAAATTGAAGAGACAAGCCACAAAGTCACAGACCAGGAGAAAATATTTGTAAATCATATATTTGAAAAAAGACTTGTATCCAGACTATATAAAGAGTTCTTACAACTCAGTAATAAGAAAACAACCCAATTTTAAGTTGGGTGTAATAACTGAATATGCATTTCAACTAAGAAAATACAAGGACAGCTTATAAGCATGTATTATATACACATATATATACATATATAATCTATATCTATATATATAATAGTCCTTAAAGAAATGCAAATTAAAACCCCAAGGAGATGCCACTACCTGCTTACTAGAATGACTCTAACAAAACAGACAGGTGTTGGCAAGGAAGTGAAGGTGCTGGAACTCTGACACACTGCTCAAGGGAAAGGAAGACGGCGTCCCCACTTGTTAAGTCTGGCAGCGTCTTCAAGTTAAATCTAAACCTACCATGTGACCAGGCAGTTCAACTCACAGGCATCTACTCGAGAGAAATGCAAACATACGTCCACACAAAGACTTGTTTGAGAATAATCAGCAGAAACAATCCAGATGTCCATGAATAGGTGAGTAAGAAGTATATCCATACAATAAAATACTACTCAGTAATAAAGAGGAATCACCAATACACGCCACAACCTGGATAAACCTCAAAAATGTTACACGAGGGGCCCCTGGGTGGCTCAGTGGGTTAAAGCCTCTGCCTTCGGCTCGGGTCATGATCCCAGGGTCTTGGGATCGAGCCCCGCATCGGGCTCCCTGCTCAGTGGGGAGCCTGCTTCCTCCTCTCTCTCTCTGCCTGCTTCTCTGCCTACTTGTGATCTCTGTCTGTCAAATAAATTTTAAAAATTTAAAAAAAAAATGTTACACGAAGTAGAAAAAACATCATCAAAATACTACCTATAGGGGCGCCTGGGTGGCTCAGTGGGTTAAGCCGCTGCCTTCGGCTCAGGTCATGATCTCAGGGTCCTGGGATCGAGCCCCGCATCGGGCTCTCTGCTCAGCGGGGAGCCTGCTTCCTCCTCTCTCTCTACCTGCCTCTCTGCCTGCTTGTGATCTCTTTCTGTCAAATAAATAAATAAAATCTTTAAAAAAAAAAAAAACTATTAAAAAAAAATACTACCTATAACTAAACTTGTCCAATATGAAAAAAATCAAGGAGTTTAATAACTATTAAAAAAATTAATTCATAGTTTCAAACTTCCCCAAAATGCAAACTCCAGGCCCAGATGATTTCTCTGGAGAACTGTACCACCCAAGCGTCCCTGTACAAGCCTTTTCTGATAAAAAGTATAAAACATGGGGCACCTGGGTGGCTCAGTGGGTTAACCGTCTGCCTTCGGCTCAAGTCTTCATCTCAGGGTCCTGGGATCAAGCCCTACATTGGGCTCTCTGCTCAGCAAGGAGCCTGCTTCCTCCTTTCTCTCTCTGCCTGCCTCTCTGCTACTTGTGATCTCTCTCCCTTTGTCAAATAAAAAATAAAAAAATAAAAAATAAATTTTAAAAGTATTTTTTAAATATATAAAACACTAATGAAAGAAATCAAGATTAAAAAAAAAAGAATGAAAGAAATCAAGATCTAAGTACATGGAGAGATGTACTGTATTTGTAGACTGGAAGACCCAACATAATTGAGACATAGCAGGCATATGTAGAATACATCCTCAAACTGATAAACAGGTTTAACATAATTCCTATCAAGATTCCAACAAGAGGGGCGCCTGGGTGGCTCAGCCATTAAGCAATCTGCCTTCGGCTCAGGTCATGATCCCAGGGTCCTGGGATCGAGCCCCACATCGGGCTCCCTGCTCAGCGGGGAGCCTGCTTCTCCCCCTCCCACTCCCCCTGCTTGTGTTCCCTCTCTTGCTGTGTGTCTGTCAAACAAATAAAATCTTTAAAAAAAAAAAAAGATTCCAAGAAGATCTTTTATAGACATAGACAAGCTCATTCTAAAATTTATATGGAAAAGGAAAGGAACCAGAATAGTTAAAAAAACAGTTTTGAGGAAGAATAAAGTGGGACGAAACAGCCTGCTGGAGCTCCAGACTTACTATCTTGCTACAGTAATCAATACTCTGTGGTATTGGTTGAGGAAGAGACACACAAATAGGTCAAGGGAAGAGAAACAGCACCCAGAAATAAACCCACACATCTATACCCAAGTGGTTTTTGACAAGGCTGCAAAAGCCATTCGGTGGACAAAGAGTAATTTTTCCAAAAATGGTGCCGGAGCAATTAGATTATTCATAGACAAGATAATAAACCTCAATCTAAGTGTCACAGCCTATTAAAAAGTTAACTCAAAATGGGGGCACCTGGGTGGTGCAGTCGGATGAGCCGCAGACTCTTGGTCATGATCTCCGGGTCATGAAATCAAGCCCCACGTCAGGCACTGCACTCAGCACAGAGTCTGCTTAAGACTCTCTCTCTCCCGGGGGCGCCTGGGTGGCTCAGTGGGTTAAAGCCTCTGCCTTCAGCTCAGGTCATGATCTCAGGGTCCTGGGATCGAGTCCCGCATCGGGCTCTCTGCTCAGCGGGGAGCCTGCTTCCCCCTCTCTCTCTGCCTCCTCTCTGCCTGCTTGTGATCTCTCTCTGTCAAATAAATAAATAAAATCCTTAAAAAAAAAAAAAGACTCTCTCCCTCTCTCCCTACCCTTGCATGTGATCTCTCTTTCTCTCTAAAAATAAACAAAATCTTTTTTAAAAATTAACTCAAAATAGATTGTGGAATTTTTTTACGATTTTATTTTTAAGTAATCTCTACACCCAACATGGGGCTCGAACTCACAACCCTGAGATCAAGAGTCACAGGCTCTAACGACTGTGTCAGCCAGGCATCCATCCCTTGATTGTGGATTTAAATGTAAAACTTTTCAGATGACACTGGCGAAAATCTCTGACCTACACAACGTTGAGAGCTCTTACCAAAAGCACCAAAAGCACAGGCTATACTTTTTAAATATCGAGTAACTGGACTTGATCTAAAAAATTAAAAAGACTTCCTGCTCTGTGAAAGATCGCCACAAGAGGATGAAAAGACAAGCTAAAGATTGGGAGAAAATACTGATATTTTCTCAGCATCTGATATCTGAAAAAAGGGCTTATCTCTTGAATACATAAAGGAATCTAAAAACTCAATAGTTAAACATAACCCAACAATCCAACCAAACAATGGATACATGACATGCAAACACATCTCAGGAGGCTTATCTGCATGGCCAATAAGCCCGCGAGAAGCCGTGCGACACTGCCAGCTACTGAGGAAATGCAATCAAGATTCACCGTAAGGGGGGCGCCTGGTGGCTCAGTGGGTTAAAGCCTCTGCCTTCGGCTCAGATCATGATCCCAGGGTCCTGGGATCCAGCCTCACATCGGGCTCTCTGCTCAGCGGGGAGCTACTTCCCCCTCTCTCTCTGCCTGCCTCTCTGCCTAATTGTGATCTCTGCTTGTCAAATAAATAAATAAAATCTTTAAAAAAAAAAAAAAAAAGATTCACCGTAAGGAATCATTACCCAGCTATGAAAACAGTTAGTACAAAAACATGTCAGCATCAAATGCTGGAGGAGAGACTGCATCTCTCACACTTTGCTGGTGGGAATGTAAATCCATTCTAGAAAACAGTGTAGCAGTTTCTTATAAAACCAAACACACGATTACCCTACGTTCTGGCAGTTGCGATCCTGGACTCTTATCCCACAGAAATGAAAACGTCTACCCACACAACAACCTCTATACAAATTCTCAGAGCAGCTTTTGATGTAATAGCCAAGGACTGAAAAGAATTACCTAAATGAAGAGCTTTCCCAGGTAAGTGACGGGACAAACTGTGTTACCTCATGCCACAAAACACCATCCCGCAACAGAAAGGACAAACTTTGCTAAATGGACCGGCCTAAAATGATCAAGGGCATTCTGTTGAGGGGGAAAAAAAAATCTCAAAAACACTTTATGACCTATTTACAGAACTAAGGTGCTGGACAAGAGTAGGAGATCAGTATCTACCGTGGCTCAGGACCAGGGACTGACTACAAAGGGACAGCATCTATAAAGGGAGCACTAGAGAGCTCCTGGGTATGTTAGAATGGTTCTGTTTTGACTGTGGTGGTGGTTTGGTGGTTACACAAATCTATACTCATGATAAGACAGCGCAGAACCACACATACACACAAGTGCAGGTGAAACTGCTGTGATCAGAGTAAGGTCTCAAGAGAGTACTGACGTCAATTTCCTTGTTTCGTTACTGTCCTCTAGGTACTCGAGATGCTACCACTGGGAGAAGCTGCAGCAAGGGTACACGGGACCCCTGTTACCTTTTTTTTTTTTTTAAACAATTTCCTAGGAGTCTGTAATTATTTCATAATAAAACATTTCAAAATAACTTTTTTTAAAGGACTACATATTGGGGGCGGCTGGGTGGCTCAGTGGGTTAAAGCCTCTGCCTTCAGCTCAGTTCACGATCCCCGGGTCCAGAGACCAAGCCCCGCATCGGGTTCTCTGCTCGGCAGGGAGCCTGCCTCCCTTCCTCTCTCTCTGCCTGCCTTTCTGCCTACTTGTGATCTCTATCTCTATCTCTATCTTTTATCTTTAAAAAGATAAAAATCTTTTTAAAAAAATAAAAAATAAAGGACTACGTATTGCACGGACTATATTAAATGTCCTGAAAAGACACTATAGAGGCAGAAAGCAGATCAGTGGCTGCCTGCAACCAGAGGGTAGAAGCACTTGACTGAACAGGCAAGGGAACTTTCTAGGATGACAGAAATGTTCTAAAATGAAACTGCAGTGATAGTTACATTCTTTTTCTGATTTTTCACTAAAAAAGAATTGAATTGTACATTACAATGGATGGACTTCATGATATGTAAAATATGCCTTAATAAAGCTGATTTTTTGGGACGGCTGGGTGGCTCAGTCGGTTAAGCGGCTGCCTTCAGCTCAGGTCATGATCTCAGGGTCCTGGGATCGAGCCCCACACTGGGCTCCCTGCTCCACGGGGAGCCTGCTTCGCCCTCTCCCTCCGCCTGCCACTTCCCCGGCTTGTGCTCGCTCTCTCTCCATCAAATAGATAAATAAAATCTTTTTTTAAAAAAGTTGATTTTTTTTAAATGAAGCTGATTTCCAAAAAAGCAATACAAATACACTTAAACCAGAATTATCCATAGGCCTCCTCAAGCAATCTTACCTGAGATTCCTTTAATGCTTGCTTTCCCCACCAAATTGGGTTGGTATCAACTACGATAACTAGAAGATTCAATTCATCTTCTGAAAGTATTAACAAAGGATAAACACATTAGCCTCATGAAAGCGTATCCAAGCCAACAATCCCAATTTGTAAAGACCCTCCGCAGGTCTTCCAACAGGTCCTGGCTCCCTACTTGAGGAGAACACGAATGTCAGCCATCTCTGCATCAGCCAGTGGCATATGTAATCCTATAACCCAATATACTGGATTATATATATTACTGCCACCTTCCATCAATTATGACATGGCCACTCTCCTTTTTTTTTTTCTTTTTAACATTTAGCAGTTGCTAAAATCAGGATGGTATCTTACAGCTAAGACTGGCAGCACATCTCTCTTAGTGGTATACTAAACAAAAACGTATCTCATAACCCACATTGTCTCAGACAATTAGGCTATACCGCACTCCTATTTTGCAGATGAAAGGAACTTGCTCGAAGTCACACGGCGTTAGCAAGCAGCAAAACTCCCTGCTGTAAAGACAGATCCGCTTGACCGTAAAGAGTGTGGCCTTTCAATACCCCACTGTCCACTTCTGACCCTTTTTTAATGCCACTTAGTACTCATTATCTCATTTTACAGTTGGTTGTGTTTCTGATCTCTCTCGCCAGTTCTGCTAAAGCTAGTCCACTAGACTGTGGACTCCTTACAGAATGAGGATTTTTGCTGGGATGAAATTATATGTGCAAATCACACACACAAAAAAGCCTAGCACAGAAGCACTTAACTGTCTTTCGCAGGCCCTCACTCCTCTACTCACAAGCCTACAATCCTTTGGCCTTATTTTCCATGAGGCCCCATCCCACACCTCTCAGGGCCAGCCAGTCCTTGCTACTACCCAGAGGCCTGGAAAAAGACAGTGTCGCCTCACAGGAGAGATGAGTATCTATACCCATGCACTGCCCAGTGAATGTCCTTCTTTGGGTCTCTACCCAACAATTTGTAGACATGGGCCATGCCAGGCCTGCCTCGCATGGTTGTATAGATTGAAAAAGATAAGCATGGACAGTTAGACTCCCTATTTCCACTCTTGCTCCCTTTTCCACACAGCAGCCAAAGTGACCTTTTAAAATTATAAGTCATGGGGCGCCTGGGTGTCTCAGTCATTAAGTGTCTGCCTTTGGCTCAGGTCATGATCCCGGATGCTGGGATCGAGCCCCACATCGGGCTCCCTGCTCAGCGGGGAGCCTGCATCTCCCTCTCCCACTCCCTGTGCTTGTATTCCCTCTCTCGCTGTGTCTCTGTCAAATAAATAAAGTCTTAAAAATAAATTAAATAAATAAATAGAATTATAAATCAGGGGTGCTTGGGTGGTTCAGTCAGTTTAGCATCTGCCTTAGACTCAGGTCATGATCCCAGAGTCCTGGGATCAAGCCCGGCATTGGGCTCTCTGCTCAGCGGGGAGCCCATTCCTCTCTCTGCCGGCACCCCTCCTCCCTGCTCATGCTCTCTCTCTCAAATAAATAAATTAAATTAAATTAAAATTATCAATTAGACTGTAGAAATTATTTGCTTATTCCTCCCTACCATGGTTTCATATTACACTTAAAAACAAAGTTCAACCTCTTTATCATGGCCCACAAGAGCCACGCATCTACTTAAGCTTCCTGCTCTCATCCCTCTAGCTCACTTCACTCCTACCACCTGGGTCTCTTTTTTCTTAAGACATCAGACTCAGGGCGCCTGGGCGGCTCAGTTGGTTAAGCATCTGCCTTTAGTTCAGGTCATGATCTCAGGGTCATGGGATGGAGCCTGGAGTCAGGCTCCTTCCTCAGCGGGGTGTCTGCTTCTCCCTCTCCCCCGCCCCCCACCCCACTCCTGTGCAAGCACTCTCTCTCAAATAAATATAATCTTAAAAAAAAAAAAAGGCATCAGACTCTATAACTGGTAGTTTAACGTATGAATGGAGGTCTCTCCACCTTCCTTTACCCTCAAGTCCCCCATTCTGTTTTAGTGTAATGCAGTGGCTCAACGTGCCACACAGCCTTTGCAGAGTCATTCAAGACTCCCTTTCAGTACCTGGACTCTTCCCTAAGTAGCTCTTCCATGATCATCCCCTAATCACAACGAACTGCAGCATCCCAGTATATTGTCTTCACAACTCGTCACCCTCCGAAATTTTTTTTTAAATATTTATATTAACATATGATGTATTATTTGCCCCAGGGGTGCAGGTCTGTGAATCGTCAGGCTTACACACTTCACAGCGCTCACCATATCACACACCCTTCCCAATGTCCATAACCCAACCACCCTCTCCCTACCCCCCTGCCCCGGGCAACCCTCAGTTTGTTTTGTGAGATTAAGAGTCTCCTATGGTTCGTCTCCCTCCCGATCCATCTTGTTTCACTTTTTCCTTCCCTACCCGCCAAGTCCCCCGCCCTGCCTCTCAAATTCCTTCTATCAGGGAGATCATATGATAATTGTCTTTCTCTGATTGACTTATCCTCCGAAATTATTATTATTTGCTTGCCTACTGTCTGCCTCGCCCACTAGACTGTAACCTCCACGAAGGCCCCTGACTGCCATGTTCTCTGCTGTATTCCCAGCGCATAAAACAACGCCTGGCACACAGGAGGCCATTCAAAACTATTTACGGAATAAATGAATGTATCTGCTACTCCTCTAAAGACTAAAAAGGCTGCCCAGCCCCCCAATAACGCTCCAGCAGGGTGGTCCTGGCCAAGCCCAAACCGCCCAGTCCCGCGGTCGGGGGTCCCTCCCCGCACAGCCCTCACCGTCTGACACCATGGCTGCCAAGATCCCCCAACGCACAGCCAGCCGTCAAGCGCGCCTCCCGGAGCCGGCGCGCCCCGACTTCCGGCGCGGCCAAGTGACGTACAGGCCTCTTGGCGCGGCGTTCGCACGGCCCCGCCCCAAGGCGCCGGAAGTGGAGTGTGGAGTCGCGCGGCGTGCTGTCTGTCAGTCTCTGTAGCTGAGAACTCCTGCGGTCGTGGGACTCTACCAGGCAGCGCGGGCTTTCCCGGTCCCCTCGGGCTGCGCGATCCGGAGGGCACAATGGACAGCAATGGTGAGTCGGGACGGGACGTGACCTGTTGGGCCTAAAGCAGAGCCGCACGGGGGTCCCTCCAGAAGTCACTTTCCAAGCTTGGGCTGATGGATTGGATGTGCCGCTTCTAGTAGCGACTGGGTCCCTTTCGCTGTCCCTGTAAGATGGGTCCCGAGGGTATTCCCAGACCTTCGTTCTCCCAGCGCTTTCGAGTGCCCTCCTCCAAAAAAGGGAGACTTAGACGAGGTGTGCAGATTTCGGCAGTCGTGATTTCCTCATATGTAAAGTATGAGTAAGATTCCCTGCCTTACTGGATCTGGTACTAGAATTTTTTTTAAAAGACGTATTTGATGTGCTCATCTAATATGGTTATCAGGGTGTTTTATTAAGTGAAACACAAGGGCAAACTGACATATGATACGTATCATTTAAAAAATACAGAGGGGGACGCCTGGGTGGCTCAGTGGGTTAAGCCGCTGCCTTCGGCTCAGGTCATGATCCCAGCATCCTGGGATCGAGTCCCACATCGGGCTCCTTGTTCTGTAGGGAGCCTGCTTCTCCCTCTGCCTCTGCCTGCCACTCTGTCTGCCTGTGCTCGCTCTCTCTCTCTCTGACAAATAAATAAATAAAATCTTTAAAAAAAATAAATAAAAAATACAGAGGGATGGACCTTTGCATGTACATGTACATATGTAAGTAAGTGAACAGGCTAGAATTGGCACGGACTGTCTGGACAGGTGGAGGGAAAATTGGTACAGTGGTTGACTCTGGGATTCTCCCAGGACTTGTAGTCAAGGATAAGAGGGAGGATGACCTACCACTGTCACGTGGTGGTGCTTAAATTTTATGCCTTTTGTGCACGGATAGCTTTTTCAAAAATGAGAAACACGTCTGGTAAATACTAAAGTCCGGTCATCTCTAGTCCCATCAGCATTTATAGTGCCTCTGAAGCCAAACACCCTCAAAAGAAAGTATTTTTAAAATTAGTTTGCTTCTGGGGCACCTGGGTGGCTCAGTCTGTTAAGCATCTGCGTTTGGCTCAGGTCATAATCTCAGGGTCCTGGGATCAAGTCCTGCGTCGGGCTCCCCACTCAGCAGGAGTCTGCTTCTTCCTCTGCCTCTCCCCTTCGTGTGTATGTGTGCCCTGTCTATCTCTCCCTCTCAAATAAATAAAATCTTAAATAAAATTAGTTTATTTCTTAAGTCACTGAAAAGCTCTCCGGTCTTACAACCTGCTAAATGAATTTGAAGCATCACTTTTTTCTCCCTCCACAGAGTTAATTGACTACTTTAAGTCTCAGATGAAAGAAGATCCTGACATGGCCTCAGCGGCAGCCGCCATCCGGACTTTGCTGGAGTTCTTGAAGAGAGATCAAGGTGAAGAGGGTCACATTCAAACACTCCTCTAGGAACTGGCAGAAGTGTAGAAAGTTGGGGCGCCTGAGTGGCTCAGTCAGTTAATTGTCCACCTTCCGCTCAGGTCATGATCCCAGGATCCTAGGAGTCTGTGTCACCCTCTCCCTCTGCCCCTTCCCACTGCTTGTGCACCTGTGCACGCTCGCTCTTTCTCTGTCAAATAAATAAATAAAATCTTAAAAAAAAAAAAAAGTGTAGAAAGTGAAACTGCGTGGGGGCCTATGGAAGGTAATGCAGCTCTGTTTCAACTTCTCCTTCATTTCAGTCTTCATTTTGACTTGGAAAGAGCCCATCAGTCATCATTTAATGGGTCCCCTTTCATAAGTGAGCTACACTTTGAATGAAGAGTGACTATGTTATATCAAGTTAACCATGAATCTTAAATTATAGCAACAGTTCAGCTTTGTAAGTGTTTATGGAGCTTCTGCCTTGCGCCAGAATTTGTGCACTTGCACAGAGTGTTCCAGAATTCTAGTATTAGCGTCATTCATTGTGATCGCCTACCCTTTCAGGCATCCTAAATATAAGTTTCTTGGTAAAGCATATGTCTTTCACAAGCAAAATAACAATAATAGTATTGATAATGCCTTCTTTAATCCAGAGGGCTGGCCTAAAGACATGTGTCTCTAAGACAACCTGCAGTGTCTTCCCATTGTACCTACAATAACACACAAACACTGAGCCTTTTCTACACCGCCTCTCAGACCTTTCTGCCACTTCTGCTTATTTCCTTCCATGCCGTCCCTCACTAAACTGTGCTTCAGTCTGGTGGCCTGTCACATCAAGTTCGTTCCCATCTCAGGTCTCTGAGTTGTTATAGTGTGCACCTGTACCTTTCCCACTGGACCTTTACGGGGCTGGATCCTTTCTTACTCAGGTTTCAGTTTAAATGGCCTCCACTCCAGAGGCCATCCCTGTTAGCCCCACGTTTCTCATCATTCTGCTGCTTTCTGTCCTCATTCAGTCTGTAACTTGTGTATTTCTTTGCTTGTTTACTGTCTGCCTCTTCCTCGAGAAGGGGAGTCCCATCAGAGCAGCGACCCTGTCTGCTCACTGGTGTCTCTGGTTGCATAATGTATGAATCACAGATCTGCCAAGGGGCTGTGATACTAACCTGAGCACCGCATTCCTCACGTGACCCGTGCAGGGGAGACGATCCAGGGCCTGCGAGCGAATCTCACCTGTGCCATAGAAACTCTGTGTGGCGTGGACTCCTCCGTGGCCGTGTCCTCCGGTGGGAAGCTCTTCCTGCGCTTCATCAGCCTGACTTCTCTAGAATATTCGGTGAGCCCCGCCCTCCTCGGGCCACCTGTCTGCTCCTGTGTGTGGCTGCAGGTATCCTCGGCTCTACCCCTCATTTTGCTCTTTTCTTCCTAGGATTACTCTAAATGTAAAAAGATCATGATTGAGCGGGGAGAAATTTTTCTCAGGAGAACATCCCTATCAAGAAATAAAATTGCAGATCTGTGCCATACTTTCATCAAAGATGGGGCGGTGAGTAGATTTCCTCACATGTGGTAATTGGGAGCAAGGACTTTGGACTTAGACTCTTGGGGGAAAATCCCTCCTCTGCCACTTATTCGCTTATTTGGACCAGTTACTTAACCACTCTGCGCTGGTTTTCTCATCCGCTAAATCAAGGTAACAGCAGCACCTGCCTCATCAGGTTGCTGTGGGAGGAGGTACTGAGACGATCTAAGGACTCTGTACTATGCCTGGCACATAAGCCCTGTACAAACGCGTAGATGCTACTAAGAGGCTGGCACATCAAACAGGCTGAGAGGGGCGCCGGGCTGGCTTGGTCAGAAGAGCGTACAGCTCTTGATCTCCGGATCCTGAGTTTGAGCCCCACATTTGGTGTAGAGATTACTGAAAAACAGTAAATAAAACTTTAAATAAAATAAACCAGAAGAGAAAAAAACCAGTGGGACAGCATGGATGATTCTTGGTTTAATAAGATGTCGTTATCAAAGAAGTGTTTTCATTATCGGGTATGTACTAAATCAAAATTAAATCAACACCTAACAGCTGTTGGCACTGGTTCATACTGAGTGTCTTCTCGGTGAAGGTCAGGGCTGGCCTGGGATGCTGTCTTTTATTTCTGGCGCTACTGCTGAGACGCGGAGCTGCCAAGGGATTCTAGGTGAAGTGAGGACGGGAGCTGCAGGTTAAGCCAGTCCCCCAGCAAAGGGGCAGTAAAACTTTTATGATGTCTCTCCAGTGGCGTCCCTCTCCTGCCATCCAAGCCTCCACGGACCATAAAATTCTTTACTTGTGTTTGACTTTGAAATCTCGTCCTGTTTTATTACCCCCTTCCCAACCTTTGAAGTGTGTTCTTCACGAAATGACGTAAGAGATGTGAGCGGAACTTGTACAAAAGCCAGTTGCAAACAAAGCTGCCTTGGGCCACACGGAGGCAGGACTGTGACCGCCTCCTGCGCCCTGGTGTGTGTGAATGTATTAATACCACCTGCATCAGCGCTGACTTCAGACTAAATTCAGAGCAGAGCTGCCCACGTTGGAACCTGCAGACGAACCACCTGGGGATCTTGTTCAGTGCCAGTTCTGATTCAGCAGGTCTGGGTTGGGGAGCTGAGAATCTGCATCTCTGACAGGCTCCCGGACGATGCCCAGAAAGGAGCGAGGGCGCGCTCTGTCAGTTTTGCATTATACAGAACCGCGTAGTCCGTTCATTAGAACAGAGCCGAAGTGAGTGTCTGCCCATTGTATCTGGCCCACAGATGGGTTGTTTACCTGAAATGGTGTTTATAAATTTAAAAAGAAGTTAGTTAGCCAACACTTCTGTCTTGGATTCTCAAGAAAAAAATCAGATGATGTGGCAATAGTAAGGACCGTGTGACAACAGCTGGGGCTCCGTCTCTCCTCTTTGCTGCTGGCCTTACCCTAGCCCCTGCATTTCTTCCTGCAACCTGCCTCATGCCTGCGGGCCTTGTCTTAGAACCATGTCTTTGAACTAGGAAGGCGCCCCCAAAGGAACCGAGCAGAACCTTCAGATAGAAAGGCTTTTGTATCTCGTGAGCAACACCACATGGAGATTCCACTCCTGCATTTGGTATGGGAAGAGGTGACCCACCCCCCACAGACGGGCCATCGAGAATCTCACTTGATTCCAGTTGATTTATGAGACAGCATAGAGAGAAGCCTGGGGGTACTGGGAACAGGCATGCTCAGGGCAGAGAGTATGGGGTGATCACTGTGAAGTTTGCCCTTTTGACAGAACTTTCTTGGTCCGCAGAGAATATTAACTCATGCCTACTCCAGAGTGGTCCTGAGAGTTTTGGAGGCAGCAGTGGCGGCCAAGAAGCGTTTCAGTGTGTACATCACAGAGTCACAGCCCGACTTATCGGGGCAAGTATCATTCCGTTTGGTTCTGGGCCCAGCGGTCATTTTAGAGAGCAAGGGAAGGATTAGAACCTGTGTAGGAAACCCCAGACCATGCCCCCCCACTGGCCAGTGACTCAGCCTTGCCATTGTGCCTTTTCCTGTCCCCGAAGAAAAATCTCTGTGTATTGGTAGTAGGCCACTGTGCAGGACCTAGATATGCCAATGGAAAAATTTTTATCAAGGAGTAGATAATTCCCATCTCCATCCAGAAGATCATGAAAGAAAAAACTGTCTCCTTTTTTGCTGTATTTGCATCTCTTACCCAGAGTCCCCAAGAATATAGTTTTCCTGAAACATGTTTTCTTCTAAAGAACCCAAATTCTTGTTTCCTTAGTCCAGAGTCTTAGAACATGCCCCTTAGTCCCTGAATATGAACTGAGTTTCAAGCTATTGTGATTTACCATTGTCCAAATTAAGTGACTCCTCATCTGCCACTATGGGACTTTAGCTCATGTTCTCAAAAATGTCATTTTCCAGTAAGAAAATGGCCAGAGCTCTCTGCCACCTCAATGTCCCTGTCACTGTGGTCCTGGATGCTGCTGTTGGGTAAGTTCCCATCTCCCCTGAGCACTGTTCATTTTCCTCACCCACTCCTGGGGTCAGATTGGAGTAGGGTTTCCGGTTGGAGTCCCATTCATAGAACTGCATGGGCTCATGTTCTGCCTCCGAATTGATGGCTGCATTAAACCAGCAAGCTCGTGAAAAGGTCTCGATGGTGTATGCAGGAGACGAGCTGTAGCGTGTTTCAGAGAATGGGAGTCATTTATGTGGCCTTAAGGTGCATTTTATTTTATTCTTTTAAAGATTTTATTTATTTGTCAAAGAGAGAGAGCCCAAGCAGGGGGAGAGGCAGAGGGAGAGGAAGAAGCAGGTTCCCCGCTGAGCAGGGAGCCCAATGCAGGACTCAATCCCAGGACCCTGGAACCATGACCTGAGCCAAAGGCCGACACTTAACCTACTGAGCCACCCAGGGTCCCTTATGATGCATCTTAAGAGCAAGGTGCGAAAGTCAGGCTCGAGTCAGTACATATAATCAGGACTCCCTCCTCAGCGGAAGGCATGGGCTGTCCTCAGTGGCACACTGGAATTCTTTGACTTACCCGTATGACTTCCACTTCCAAAACTGAGGACACACGTTCTGAGAATTGCCAATGTACCTCGTAAAAGAAAACAGGACTGAAAGTCTCTCGGGAAAAGAAAAGGAAAAAAAGACATAAGGCAGATATTTAAGGAAATTAGGAAAGCGTTCAAAAGAAAGCATTTTGGGGACGCCTGGGTGGCTCAGTGGGTTGGGCCGCTGCCTTCGGCTCAGGTCATGATCCCAGGGTCCTGGGATCGAGTCCCGCATTGGGCTCCTTGCTCGGCAGGGAGCCTGCTTCTGCCTCTGCCTGCCTCTCTGCCTGCTTGTGTGTACTCGCTTGCGCTCTCTCTCTCTCTCTGGCAAATGAATGAAATCTTAAAAAAAAAAAAAAAAGAAAGCATTTTGAAGAATTCTACTTCATTGTTCATTTTCAAAGGCAAATTGGCCTTCACCGTAGCTCAAAGATTCTTGAATTACATAACATTTTCTTCCAACTCCGGATCACGATAGGTTTTTAAATTTCTGTTTTGTTTGAAGTCGATCAGAAAAGAGAGTGTCGCACAGGTAGTGAGGATAAAGAGCGGGTCATGGGATTCTCACGTTCGTCACTGTACCCGTGCGTGTACGTGTGCCGGGCAGCCGTGGGGAGGGCACACATACGGCCAGGTCGGGGTGGGGGGGGTTGTGGTCACAGCGCGTTTTCATGCTCGTGGTTGCAGAACCGCCAGCGGTGCCCAGGTTGTCTCGGGTTTAGTGCTCTTTTGAAGGAAGGAAGTGATGAGAGGAACTTACATTGGTGAAAATGGAATACCGGTCTTTGTAGGTGATACTGCTGCTCATAAGAGCCAAGAAAAGAGTGTAATTTTGTTAAAAATTCCTCTAGGTATATCATGGAGAAAGTGGATCTTGTCATAGTTGGTGCTGAAGGAGTTGTTGAAAACGGAGGGATTATCAACAAGGTAAGAATGTCAGTTCCCCACAGTCCTTGCTCCGGGCAGGGAGGGGTCGCTGACCGACATCCTGGCGACGTTACCGTTTGCTCGCCCAGCACCCCCTTAGCCTCCAGATGACACCATCCCGGCAAATTGTCTCCCAGTCCCCAGATGCCACTGCAGTGGCCAAATTTTGGTCCCATTTCTTTGATCTATGTGAATCACAAGACTGCAGTTTATCTTCCTCAAAACATGTTTTAACTAGAATTGGGTTTGATTGTTGTTGTTTTTTTAAAATTGGGCATATTTGACATCAATATAGTGTGTTAAAATTTCTCCATCCGTTGCTTAACATAGAAAGATCTCATGATCCTTTGCTGCGTGGTGAAATGGATACCACATAGGGTTTTCACATGTACAGTTCAGGGCCGCGGTCTCACACAGCATGGCGCTCTCGAAGCCCATCTTCGTCATAGCGGGAGTCAGCACACCATGCCTGTTTATGGCCGAGTCACATTCCATCGCGTGCAGAGAGCACGTTTGTTTGCCCATTGACTCCTGTCCACCTGAGTCGTTTCTACCTTTCGGCTCTTGTAAATAAGGCTACTACAAACACGGGTGCAGTCGTCTATTTGAGTTCCGGTTTGCAGTTCCTACGGGTGCGAACCTGGGTGGAATTTCTGGGTCATGTGGTAATTCCATGTCTAGCATCCCGAGACCCACCAGACTTTTCCATAGTAGCCGCGCCACTGTCCATTCTCCTCAGCACTGCACAAGCATTCCAGTCTCTCTGCATTCCTGCTGACACTCGTTATTTTGGTTTTTCAATTATAGCCATGCTGGTAGGTGTGAAGTAGTACCTCCTTGTGGGTTGACTTGTGTTTGCCGAATAACAACAATCTTGAGCATCTTTTGAGAATGTGTGTATTGGCCATTTGTTTATCTTGAGAGAAATGTCGATTCTGTCATCTTTTTAAAAAGATCGTCTTTGATTCCAAAGCCAGATTTACATATTTTATGTTCATTCACACGCTTTCGAATATGCTATAAGATCTCATCCTTCTACTTTTTCTCTGACTCTCCAGATCGGAACCAACCAGATGGCCGTGTGTGCCAAAGCCCAGAACAAGCCTTTTTATGTTGTTGCAGAAAGTTTCAAGTTTGTACGACTCTTCCCACTAAACCAGCAGGATGTCCCAGATAAGTTTAAGGCAAGACTTTCTTTTTTACATATTTGAAGGGGTATTTGAGTCTCAACTGAGGCCTTTGGGCAGAAGCAGTGTAGGAATATTTCAGTGAGTTACTCCCCTCCCATCACTAGTTGCTCCCACACTTGCCATGCAAAGATCAGTGGTTGGCTGAGCTCAGACTCAGAGTCCCGTTTGTCCCCAGAACGTCCATCTCTCAGTCTCTCTTAGGCATGAGAGGGAGCTGCAAGGACACAGGGAAAGCTGATGGTTCCGTCCAAGCTTTGGAGTCAACTCTCCAGGCTCAGCCCCCATCTCCACCGCTCACTAACCACACGGCCCGGGGCAGATACGCTCGCTCTGTGCTCTGAATGTCCGTTATCTGTCAGATGAGCTGGAAGTGCATTCTGAGCCATACGACAGTTCTGAGAAAATCCAGGAGAAAAGCTTGGCACGTGCCAGGCACATAGTAAAGCTCTCCGTAAAGACCTGAAATTGTTATCTCGAGAGGTTTGGAGCCGTGAATCCAGCATGCCAGTGAGGGGAGACACAGTTTGGGTTTTTCATTAAATCGAAACCTTTGGCCGGGAGGCCGCCAGGCCGCCAGGCCGCCATCCTGACGTCCCCACTGCGCTCTGCCCTCCTCGCCAGCGTGCCACTCAGCTGGCTTTCCCCACGTGCAGGGAACACTTTCAGGTTGTAGCTAGCTACGCACTGATGGCTCAGGCCGAACCAGCACCACCTCTGAGCCCTGGTTGTGTGGGGAAAACCAACACGTGCTTCCTGTCTCCTCAGTATAAGGCAGATACTCTGAAGACGATGCAGACCAAACAAGATCTCAAAGAGGAGCACCCGTGGGTCGACTACACGTCCCCTTCCTTAATAACACTGCTGTTTACAGACCTGGGGGTGCTGACGCCCTCAGCAGTCAGCGACGAGCTCATCAAGCTGTATCTGTAACCACCGCGTCCCTTCCTCCCGCCGCACAGCTGATGTACCTGGGGCGGGGTGAGTAGCTTCTTGACCCCTCCGTGGGACAGGCCATACTGAATTTTTTTTTTTTAAAGATTTTATCTTTAATCTCTGCCCTCAACGTGGGGCTCGAACTTAACAACCCTGAGATCAAGAGTCATATGCTCCACTGACTGAGCCAGCCAGATGCCCCCAAAACGGATTTTTTTTTTTTTAACGAAGACTTAAGGACTAAGGACCTAAAACCGTAAGACTTATGATTTCTTACGACCATAAGAAAATTTCTTACCCATTTCAGCCCCATCTAAAGTGTGTTCATGGTTTCCCTAAAACCCAACCTGAATTGTGTTTATGGTGTCTAGATACTTTCCAGTTTCCAGAAATACAAGTTATATTATTGGCTATTTAACCAATGAAAGACATACCAAGCCCACCTCCCTTCTAACCTGCACTCCAGACTGATTTGCCAAAAGCATCGATTAAAGAGACGCAGGCCTGAAAAAGCAGGTGCTCCTACAGGCAGCCAGGCGCCCCTGTGGAAACCAACAGCCACCCAGGACACATTATAAATGGTGCCTTATGAGAAAGGCTGGAAACCCAGACTGAAGTCACATCAGACTTCCAGTGGTGACCTCAAGCCTGGGGCTGCCATCCCAACGTCGGTATTGGGACAGACGGGAAGGAAACCACCAAGAGAACCCAAGGAAGGTAGAAACAACATTTAGCAGGAGCAGCCTCCGTGGCTCAGCACATACGAAGACCTTCCAGAACATCTGTAAACCGAAAGTCTGTACCTGTGGAAGATGTGAATTACCTTTAAAACATGTTTGCTCCTGAACAGCTTTTTAAAAATTGTACCTGGGGACAAATTCAGCATCTTCTCAAATAAACTACACGCAAGATTTTTCTATGGTGTCGTATTGGTACTGAGTGCTACCCCAGGCCCGGAGGTACTGGCCATCTTGGTGAAGACAATGTAACCACATTCACACACTCAAGACATTCAAAATAGAAGGCAATAGTTTATTCGACACAAAGCATAATTTTTTTCCCTAGAATGACTTGCTTCCTTCCCCTAAAACTGTGGTGGAGACAGTTCTTCAAAGAGAAGAAAACCCCGGCAACAGCAGCCCCTCCACATGGGTGTTCTGTGCAGTTCCTCAGAGAGAGAACTCAAGTTTAGGGCAAGGACACCCACAAAGGTCAGGTGCAAAGACACCCACAAATAGTAAGGAAACTTAAAAGGCCAAAAATCAAGTATACTTCAGTATCTTTATGTTAGAAAGTAAGTATAAAATAGGCACAGAAAAATGAGCTTTAATTTAGAGGGGACCCATCAAAATAAATACATCTATTATTTACACTCAGTCTTACCCTCTTCTGTTGGCCTTAAAGGCTGCTGTGGTTTCCATAAAGCAGTCATGAGTGTGAAGCGCGCCCTCCGTCCCCAGTGTGAACACGACTTTCCTGGATGCCAGCTGTGGGTCCAGCACACGGGGAAAGTGTGTGGGCACTGTGTGGGGCGCTGTGCAGGGCCCACTCGCCATTCTGCCTGCACTCAAGTACGCCCTGGGGCCGGGTCAGCAGTCCTCTTCCGAATCAGGGATCTCCATATCTGCTCTCGGGACTGTTCTCTTGCCCCTTGAAAACAACCCCTTCTCAAATTCTTCTTCAGTAATTTTGCCTTTCTTAAACTTTTTCAAGAGCCTCGTGTCGTTGAGAAGTTCCTCCATGTCCTCGTCTTCAATATCGGAACCCTAAATGCACAAAGTGACAAACCACTTTAGGGAACTCTTTAGGGACATGCTCTCACAGCAACGGACACGCTCTCGGATCAGCTTCCACAAACATGTCACACTCCCAACCAAGTCCCAACAGAATACAGAAATACGAGAGCCCCACGCAATCCCTACTACAAGACACTACTTTGATAAAATTCATTCAGAATTCTCCGCTGAGTATTCAAGTAATGAAAACTGTACCTCTTCCCTCTTCCTTTTTTCATTCATTTTTTTCTTCTTCTCCTTTTTGGCCTTCTGCTTTGACCAAGCTTTATTTTTTATGAATTTTCTTCTCCCTTCATTTTCTCTTTTCTCTTTTCTTTGTTGCTCCAGTAGTTTCTGCCTCTGCTTCTCTCTAACTTTATCTTTAAATGGAATGGTGTCTGTGTTAACATCTGCAGGCACGAAATCTGGAAACTGCCTTCCTCTGAGTTCTGGCATCTTGGGCATCCTCAGCAGGGCAAATCCTCGAGCAAGACTAGCAAAATCAAGATCTAATTAAACCAAAACGTCAGAGTTAGCACACCCAGAATAGAATCATAAGCACCAACCCAAAGAAGACGGCTCTTTTCTAACCGAATGATTGAATGGGTTCGTTTTAATTAGAATTAAAATAATTATTTTTTACCAAAAAGGAATACTGGGCAGCAAATTTGTTCTGTCTACACAAACCCTAAGAACGCTTCTTTTAAATATTTAGAAAATACTAACCCTGACATACGCCTTTTTTTTTTTTAAGATTTTATTTATTTGACAGAGATCACAAGTAGGCAGAGAGGCAGGCAGAGAGAGAGAGGGAAGCAGGCTCCCTGCTGAGCAGAGAGCCCGATGCGGGGCTCGATCCCAGGACACTGAGATCATGACCTGAGCCAAAGGCAGAGGCTTTAACCCTCTGAGCCACCCAGGCGCCCCACACCTAACATTTTTATAAGACAAAGAAGTTTCACACCTGTACTACTTGTAAGGCCATAGGTGTTTAAGGAGACAATTACATAAAATCACCTTACCCTTTATTCTGAAGATGAGGTTGCATTCATGCTTCGCATAAGCCTGGACATAGGACACAAAGGCTTTCATGCCCTTTTCAAACACTGCTCTGTCAGCCAAGGCCATGGACTTGAGCTTTGGAAGGAGGTCTCCTGTGTTTTTCTGGAGTTTCATCTCCTGCAGGGGGCACTGCACACAGACCACATGCTCACCTCTTCTGGCTGGGATGCCCTCACCCCCCAAAACCCCATCAGAGCCAGTGTAAAACCAAAGGCAAAACAATTCATTGTAATCTAATCAGAGACACTGAAGCCCAAATTCCCAAGTACGTTACTTAGTCTGACATTTTTTAAAGGAAAATTTTAAAATCAATTTTACATAAAAATCCTGATTTCTAGTTGGGGAATACCCAACACTAGGTCTGTGTTCCCAAGTACTGACACTCAGCTGGAGCTGAGCAGTGGCTGCCACCCTGAATGGGCCTGGAGCCTCCCCACTGCCTTCAGGCCAGCCAGCTCCTGCCCTTGCATCACCACCTGGCCCCCCAGAGTGTGTAGACCCCTCCTCTAAGTTCCGGGCCACTTGCTGGAAAAGGACTCTACCAAGTACCCTATCACTGGGCATGCTATATGAAAAAAGGAGACCACTTACTTTCTGGTTAATTTCAAGGAAACTGACGTAGGACTCTTCCATGGGAAGGAGGAACACAAGCGCGCTGCCACCGTGGCCAATGCGGGCTGTACGGCCACAGCGATGAACAAAGGCACTGTGAATGGGGGACGGGACGGCAATCACCATGCGAGAGTGGGCAAACAGGGACCCAGACTCCATGGCTCAGCCCAACCCTGCCTCTCACTAGGGTCACAGATACAAATGCTGGCAGTTAAATATAGACCGCAAACCAGACAGGATTCAGCAAGACACTTAATGTGAACTACGAAAGTTCACATGTATGCCTATCTGATGATACAGGTAAAACAGGTCCTAGTAGAAAACTGGAAGACAAACGTAGAGAAAAGTGGCCTGTAAGCCCTCCAACAAAAAGTAATGATCGTTACCACTCGGGAGGTCTATTTCCCCACATTTTCCTATTTGGAAGGATCTATGAGGAAATTAAGTTTGTTCTGGGAGAGTAAGACTTTTGTATACGGAGTCATGTATTGATTTCCTTTAAGCATCTATCAGATGCTTCTGTGCATGAACTTTAAAAAGCACATGGAGGGGCACCTGGGTGGCTCAGTTAAGCATCTGCCTTCAGCTCAGGTCATGATCCCAGGGTCCTGGGATCGGGCTCCCGTTTAGTGGGGAGTCTGCTTCTCCCTCTGCCTCTGCCTGCCGCTCCCCTTGCTTATGCTATCTGTCTCCCGCTCTCTCTCTTGTGTCATATAAATCAATAAAATATTTTAAGAAAATTGTCACTGTTTAAAAAAAAAAAGAAAAAGAAAGCATGTGAAAATAACAAATCATATACTATGGCATCACTATTTTCACACGTCAAGGATGGTTCACCTGTTCATCCATTTTTGCTAAGTAATTTTTTTTTTTAAGATTTTATTTATTTGACAGAGAGAGATCACAGGCAGGCAGAATAGCAGGCAGAGAGAGGCTGGTAAGCAGGCTCCCTGCCGAGCAGAGAGCCCCATGTGGGGCTCGATCCCAGGACCCCGAGGTCATGACCTGAGCTAAAGGCAGAAGCTTAACCCACTGAGCCACCCAGGTGCCCCAAAAGTAATGTTCTGATGAACATCATTATGTGTATCTTCGTCAGGATTCATGGGGCCGGATTCCTGACAGAGAGGGTCACATTCCGTCATGCCGTACCTTGCGCTGCTGGGAGGGTCGTACTGCAAAACCCAGTTTACTTCAGGAATGTCTATTCCTCGGGCCATGACATCAGTGCACACTAAAATCCCACTAGAAAATGAGAAAACATCATTCTGAGCAAGGGGGCAATCAACGTCCTCACCATCAGTCTTTCCCAGCCTCAATGAGGAGGACAACAGTACTGCACAGGTTCTGGAACCTCTCACAGATGCAAGCAGTTAGGAATCCCATTTTGACTTTTTTTTCCTCCTAAGGATATCTAGGACTTCACAAATTCCCAACGAAAACAGGGAAGAGACTGGGAAAGGACTTTTTAAATCAGCATACTCTTCTTTAAAACAAACCAAAAACTGTAGTGCGTCTAATCCTAGGTGTACAGTCCGTTCTATCACTCTGTCTAGGAGAATGCTTTTTTTTTAAAAAGATTTCATTTATTTATTTGACAGAGAGAGAGATCACAAGTAGGCAGAGAGGGAGGCGGGGGGGGGGGGGCGGGGGAGAGCAGAGAGCCCTATGCGGGGCTCAATCGCAGGACCCTGAGATCATGACCTGAGCCAAGGGCAGAGGCACTCCTAGAAGAGTGCTTTTAACAACACAGCCAGAAGGCTCTTAGAAAAGCAGAAAAATGTTACTTCTACATGCAGAATTAATTATGGCCACTGAGAGATGCGAGGTCCCAACCGTGCAGTGACCCAATGAGAACTTATGAGACTTCAATGAATTGCTCCTACCCAAATGCCCTCCACCCATTCAACAAATAGGTATCAAAACCCCTGGGCCAGGGGCTGGGCCAGATTCTCAGAGCTTACGATCTTGCAGGGAAGTCAGTGCTGCGCAGCACGACGCGGTCAGGCTGGGGATGGGGTGCCCCGGGGCCACACAGAGCAGGTGTGATAACTGGGCAGAGGAGAAAGAGGGTTCCAGGCAGAGAACACAGCCCACGTGAGGGACCTGCGGAAGCACACAGTGAGCTGCAGGGCAGCTAACGCACCTCTGCAATCTGCGGAACCCCATGAAGATCTTATCACGCTTGTGTTTCATCTTCCCGTGAATGCACATGATCTGCACACCCTTCACCAGGGCCTCCAGAGCCTTTCCGTAGTATTCCACACAGGCACAGGTGCTGCGAGAGCGGACAGAGGGCTCAGAGTCACTGGCCGCCTGGGTCCCCTACTGCAGGGGACGGAGGCGGCGAGCACCAGCTGCAGTAGAGAGGACCCCATCCTCTCTGGGACAATGACTACCAACATCAGCCACCCTAAACTCTAGATCTGAAGCCCTCCTGGAGTTCTGACAGCAGGAGAGAACAGTGGCTGCCACTGGGCTGGCTGCTTCAGGGCCATTCCTAGCCACTCCCTCCCTCACCTCTGCGACAGAGGCTGGGACAGCTGCACACTCGTTTCCTCTGCCTCTCTGAAGGTGAGCGGCTGCCCAGTGACTCACCTTTGGCCCCTGAAATGAAAGCCTGAGTCAGCTGGGGAAGAGGGGCTTCTAGAAAGCTTTCTGCTCTTCTGGTGTGAAGAATTCCCTCCCCCCCCCCCCTTTTCTGTTTTCAGTGCAGATGGGGCAGCAAGCATGACAGTGGCCATCTTCAAACCATGAAGGGACAGACATGAATAAAAGGCCAATGACAGTCACAGAAGTACTGACCTGGACACGGGGGAGACACAACCCAATGTCAGGACCTGCCTAACCTCTGGCCTACTTTCTACAGGAGAAAAATAACTCCTCCTGCTTAAGTCACAAACGCTGGGTTCTCAGTTACTTGAAGCAAAAACACTCCTGAGAGAATTCCAAACCTTAGGGGTACATGCATCTGTACGTTCTGGAGGTGACTGAACCCCAGATTCTCCCACCACAGCATCCAGAAGAATTACCTGAAGAAGACCAGGTGTTTTTCCTGCTTATGATTTCGAAGAAAATGTACCAACTGGTTAAATTTCTCATCTGCCTTACATACCTGCAAAGTAAAAAAGGAAATCAATTTTAAAAAAATTATAATAATCTCTTCAGCTATTTTCAGTTTCAGCCTTAAACGTTAAGGAATCCGATTTCCTCCACTGATAGAACACACTTCCGTCAGTGAATTAATCGGTCCACCTAGCTCTGAATGGGTGTCAGCATGTGCTGCTGACATAAGTCAGAGTCACGTCATGGAGACACACACACTCATCTAAAGCAATCGTCCCCAAATCCCAGTATACAGACAGGGACCACACCAGCTATATCCAGGGTAGGTTTTTGTTTTGTTTTGTTTTGTTTTGTTTTAAGTAAGTTCTATACCCAACATGGGGCTTGAACTCATGACCCCAAGATCAGGAGTTGCACGCTCTCCGGACGGAGCCAGCCAGGTATCCCTCCAGGGTAGATAGGGTAGATTTTAAATGCAGATTCTTGGGCACAGCACACAAACTCAGTAGGTCTAGGATTCAACCCAAGAATCCATACTATTTAAGAGCCCCCAGGAGATTCTGATACATCTCCATGTTCAGAAATCGCTGCTCTAAGATGGACCCAGGCTTCCAGAAAAGAATGTACAAAATTTGAAAGACCACCATGGAGACAGACTCCAGTCCCTCCTAATTCACTCAATGGCTGCATTCAGGCCCCTGCATGAGAGACATTTAAACCCATTTGCACGCACTCCCCCTATTTTTACCAAAACCAAATTCTCAATTTGGAATTTCTTCTCACACACTCAGATCTCTCTAAATACAATCAGTGAGGGGCGCCTGGGTGGCCCAGTGGTTAAGCCTCTGCCTTCGGCTCAGGTCATGATCCCAGGGTCCTGGGATCGAGCCCCACATCGGGCTCTCTGCTCAGCGGGGAGCCTGCTTCCTCCTCTCTCTCTGCCTGCCTCTCTGCCTACTTGTGATCTCTGTCTGTCAAATAAATAAATCTTTTAATAAATAAATAAATACATACATACATACATACATACAATTAGTGAAATGAATACAAAACAGCAGAAAGTCACAAGAGCCGCAGTCAGTGTCCAGAGCTAATAGTTACTGGTACTTACTATGTACTACACACTAGCCTAACCTGTATTAATCCATAGTAATCAATCAATCCTCACCACAACCCATGAAGTGGGTAGTAGTGAAGCCCCTTTGTACAGTAAGTGCATCTAGTTCAATTAGTAAGGGACAAAGCCAAGATGTGTCCCTGGGCTTTGTCCGGGGCCGTCGCATTCTGGCACCCACTCAGCCAGGCACGATACTACCTACGGACCCCTCCCTCTGCCCGGGAAAGGCGGGCTCCTGACTTTTCCAGCCCAGCCCGGAAACACCAGCAATGAAGAAGCCGCCCCAAATCCGGAAGCCTATGGATGTCAACACCGCCCTCCAGGCGGTTGCCCTAGAGGCAGTGCCACATCGCCCATGAGACCCCAGTCAGCATTCTGACCGAGCTGCGGGAATCGACAAAGAGATCCAGTGCGCACCATGTAGTAGTTCTCCAGGCGGGAAGGAGTTTTCTGAGTGCTGCTGGCCGCGACGCCCTTCTCCTTCACCGAAATCCGGACGGGGTTCCGTAGCCCTGCTCGCACCAGGCTCTCCACTTCCTGGGTCTGAGTGGCAGAGAAAAGGCCTGTTCTCCTCTGCTTTGGCAAAAACTCCAGGATGGTGTTTATGCTAAAAAAAAAAAGAGGGCTCCAGCTTAGCCTCTCGTTTATCAGCATCATCAACAAATACCACCTTAGGACACTAAACAGGTATTTAGAGACCAGGGGAAAAGCCATCACAGCATTCACAGTAGACATGAACCAGGGGATGAGATGATGAGCAAATTTTCTTCTCTACACTCTCTTTTCACTTTGTACTCTTTACACTCTTTATACTTTACTTTATACTCTCTTTATACTTTTCTTCTTTATACTCTAAATTTTTCCAAGTTTTCTCCAACATGAATACATAATTGTACTTTTATCACGTGGGGCAATTAAAAGAGAATGAAGATAAGACAAAAATCTTTTTGGAACTAAAAACCATTGACCTATACATTTTAAGTGAATTATATGATAGATGAATTATATCCCAATAGCTATTCAAAACACACACACACAAACTTTAAAAGAAATTATGAAAGAAAATACATCTTAAGAAGTAGAACTGGAACTTAAACTGTGTGGTAGTATTTGAAAAATCAAACAACCTGTGGGTTCATGACCTGAGCCGAAGGCAGAGGCTTAACCACTGAGCCACCCAGGAGCCCCTCACTGATTGTATTTAGAGAGATCTAAGTGTGTGAGAAGAAATTCCAATCAAATTTCATCTGATCTGAAATTCAAATGAGCCCAATAAAGGCAGTCATAAAGTGGCAAAGGAATTTCACTTTGCTCTCCTGTCTGCCAGTAACACCCAAAGCCAAAGAAACCCATAGTCCAGTACCTTGCCTCAAACCCCATGTCCAGAAGTCTGTCTGCTTCATCCAACACCAGGACGTCGAGGGACCTCACACAGCTGGCCAGATCCAAGCCTTCTGCCTTCCTCCGGAACATGTCCTCCAGGCGGCCTGGCGTGGCCACAATGATGTTCCCACTTTGAAAACACAATAAACATTTACCACACTCTCTGGACCTTGGGAACATCCGTGATTCCAAATAGTAAGTTTTGTAATGCCCCATGGTCACCCAGGTCATCTAAGTTCCCACTAAAAGGAAATACAGCCATGAGTGAGGGGACAGGGCTCAGGGCAGAAAAGTGAGGGCCATGAGGAAGGCAGACAGGTTCCAGGCCAAGACCCAGGGTGCTGTCGGCACACGCGGGGCCCACTGGCCACATCTGGCCTGCCCCTGCTTCCGTGCCGTCTTACTGACCATGCCCACCCATGCATGTATCGTCTCTGGCAGCTTTCACGCCCCAACAGTGGCGCTGAATACCTGTGACAAACCACGTGGTCCACCTAATATATTTATCATCTGTTCCGTTACAGAAAAGGTTGGCTGACCCCTGACCTAGAACAAGTTATTCAACCACGTTAGGCCCCAAGTAACTCATCTACAAAATGAAAGTGTGAACAGAATTAGAGAATTTTATGTTAAAGATCACAGCTGTAGATGAAACGACAAATACGGCCCCTCCACACCAGCTGACCCGCAAGAAGTTGGTTTTTTGTTTCGGGTTTTTTTTTTTTTAGAAGAAACTTTTGTTAAAGATTTTATTCATTTGACAGAGCGGAGCGAGAGAAAGAGCAAAAACGGGGAGCAGTAGGCGAGAGAGAAGCAGCCTCCCCACTGAGCAGGGAGCCCGATGGTGGGGCTCGATCCCAGAACCGTGGGATCATGACCTGAACTGAAGGCAGATGCTTAACTGACTGAGCCACCCAGATGCCCCTTCAATTTTAAGCAAGCTCTACACCCGAAGTGGGGTTCAAACCCGCAACCCCCACCCAAGTCAAGAGTTGCGTGCTCCACTGACTGAGCCAGCCAGGTCTCCCAAGGTTTTTGTTTTTGTTTTTTAATGTGAATTACATGCCAATGGTTTAAAAAGTGTAGAGCTCACACATAAAAATCTGGAATTCCATGTTCTTTTTAAAAAAATTCAATATCTGGCGATACTGAGCCCAGAATCCTCAAGGCAACCTCGCGGCTAGAGAGGAGTGTTTGACCGCGCACCGAGCAGTTCCTGCCCAGCCCCGCCCCAGCCCTTTCCCACACTCATGTTCTCCTCTCACCCCACACAACTTTGTGACCCCGGCTGAAAGGCACTGCGTAGGATAGCTGGAACATGGCAAATGCTAATAGAAGCAGTTCTCTTTATTAAGTTTCTCTGACAAACTAGCCACAAAACCCATCACTATTCGTAATAAACCTTATTCACGGTGCAACTGAAAAAAATCCCAAAGGGCTGATGGCCAGCATGCGGCCAAACATCCATCTGTTTTTTAAACACCTGTGTGTGCTCGGCACCGTGCAAGGCCCTGAAGATGCAACGCTGTGGGACAGACAGCACACTGACCGCTGAGCCTGCCTAGAGACACAGGGAACCTGACCCACGCAGTGCTCTAGAGGAAAGCTGGGTCTGTGCAGCAGCAGAGGCGCTGAGAAGGCAGCAGCAGTGGAGAATGGTGGCCTGGCAAGCCCTGTACGAACATTAGGATCCTTCCTAAGGGCCACAAGAAGCCAGTAAAGAGTTCTCAATGAGTGATATGATCAGGCTGGCACTCTGAAAAGGCCACCTGGGTTGCTCTTTGGGGAGTAGACTGTAAGAAGGCAAAGCAGAAACACACAGGACAGAACGCTACCGCAGGAGCCCGGGAGAGACAGGGTGGTCCAGATCAGAGCGGGAGAGGGGGCGAAGGGAAAAAATCAAAGGGCTAGAGATGTGTGCTCTGGAGAGAAAATGTGAATGGTCCGGTGATGGTTAATGAGGGCCGGGACAGAAGGGACAGTGGAGCATCAGGGCCAAGTCCCCGACTTCAGGAGAAGCACATGGGTAGACAGGTGACTGCGAAACCCCAGACGACATGAAGATATGGGAATAAAAAGCGCCCGTCCCAGACATGTCTGCAACAGCAGGGAGATGCCCGGGAAGCGCCAGGCAGACCAGCAGCTACCTGCAGCACTGGGACTCAGCGTGAGGTCAGGGACCACAGGAGTGAGATGAGACCACTTAGAGAGCCCCAAGTGAGAAAAGCAAGGGCCCTAAATTCTGTATAGTCAGCCTGGCGAGAGGCAGCGCCACCCCGACTCCCTTGTCCTCTGCAGGGTGAGACACACTGAAGGCGAAATGCTCGTCAGGCCTTATTCCCCAGGAAAGAGCCAGCAGGCAAAATGGGAAGGTGGCCTGGAGAAGACAACTTTTTGGGGAGAGGGCACTGCCGAAGGGAATGCGCCCCATGAGGCCTAGACCAGGTATCGCTTCCTCTTGGGTTCAGTGCCAAAGACAAGCAAGGGAAGAGCAGAAGCAAGCAAACTTACCCTTGTTCCTTAAACCTTGCAACATCTTCTCCAGGACTCCTGCCTCCGATCCAGAGAGTCTGGCTAAAACAAGCAACAGGTCACGAGCAGGTCAGGCAAAGTACCAGCGCGCGGCCACCAGGGGGCCACGTCCGACTCACCTGAACTGCGGCAAGTGCTTCGTGAAATGCGCCAGGACTTCATCTATCTGAATAGCCAGCTCCCGCGTGGGTGTGATGACGAGCGCCCCAACCTGCCCGAGTGTGGGGAAAGGAAACAGTGAGCAGAGCGGGCTCACTGAACACCCGCGCCAGGACTGTGCAGCTCACAGAGCCGAGTGCCCCGGGGAACAGGATTCTGAGCTTCCACTGCTTCCTCTGTCCCAGGGCTTCTCAGTGACTGCTCCAGATCCCGGCCAGTTCTCATTACTGGCAAACACGGGCTTCACAAACACCGAAATGCATCCCCCCCTGGGGGAAATGCAGGGTCAGGTTCCAGGGAGCTTCTGGTCATGTTCTGTCAATCAATCAATACAGAAGCTGGTTTTTCTGTGTGCTTCTGTTTAAAGACACCTTTAGTAATACAGAGTTGATTTATCAATACTGACTTTGCTGCGGGTCGCACTATAGCTCATGCCTGGATGGAGCGCATCTCGCACGCTTATGTTTTCCGAAAGGGCCATGCCAGCCTTCTGGCGCTCAGCAACACTAGCCACTGCTTCAGCTCTACTCCTGAGGCCGTTTTAAATGCTGAAGTCCCCAGCAAGAATCACAGCGGTAAACAGAAGGACGCCTGTTTATTATCGTCTGAGAGCTACGCAGGAAGGCAGAGCGTTGCCCTGTCCAGACTCGGCTGGGAATGAGCACAGGAGGTGACCCCGAGTCTTTGCTGCTCTGCACAAAGCCATGAATGACGGAGGAAACACAGAACTATTGATCTGGGGACCACAGGTAACTATCAACAGGCAGGCAGATTCAGAAACAGGGTATCTGCAGGTAATGAGGACAGATTTTTTTTTTTTTTTCAATCTTTTGACCAGCTTCTTTGAACTGTGACCTCTACAATGACGAAGTGAAAACACACCCCGTAGCGATGCTCACCTGATGCTTCTTTAGCTTCTCTCCCCTTCTCAGGAGAATTTCCAGGATAGGGATGACAAAAGCCAGCGTTTTGCCGCTACCTGTGACCTGCCGCGATGGAGAGAATTCGGCTTGCTTTTCCTCACAGTTCATTCTGGAGGGAAAACAGGGCGACAAGCTGCATTTCAATGAGGTACTCACCGCCTCTGCAGCGACGTCTTTGTTTCTCATGAACAGAGGGATGGTTGCGGACTAGAGAAAGAGATGCAAAGCCCCCGTTAGAGAATGCCAGGCTCCGCGGAGGTCGCCCAAAGCCCACGGAACACAGTGGGTGGCCTGGGTCACAGTGGGTCCCACCTACACACACACACACACAATACAGACCCCGAGTAGAGTCACCACAAAGCACCCCAGGGGGGTGGCTCAGAGGCAACACAGCAGAACACAGCTGTGGTGTCTGTACAGACAGTGTGGAGGGAACAGTGAGCTGAGCTGGGATTCCAGAGTCCTAAATACTAGCCCTGCCTCACGTCCTTTTCCTCTCTGGACCAGGGAGGGTTTGAGGACACTGAGTTTTGGAGTCCCTTCCAGCTCTCGTATCAAATAATGATTCCAGGGGTGCCTGGGTGGCTCAGTTGGTTAAGCCTCTGCCTTCAGCTCAGGTCATGATCCCGGGGTCCTGAGATCAAGCCCCACATTGGGCCCCCTGCTCAACGGGGAGCCTGCTTCTCCCTCTCCTTCTACATGGCTCCCCCTGCTTGTTCTCTCCTGCTCTCTGTCAAATAAATAAATAAATGAAATCTTAAAAAAAAAAAAAAAAAAGACAATGATTCCAATAAACCGTCTCATTTTAAACACCACAGGGTACCTCCAGGTCTTGCAGAAAGCAGACTCAGGTCTCAGCTTTGAGGTCATCCCCTCCCAGACCCCACTCCTGGTCCCCAGAGCCTGAGCTCCCCTATCACAGCACATGCAGCACTTTTTTTTTTTGAAGATTTTATTTATTTGGGGCGCCTGGGTGGCTCAGTGGGTTAAAGCCTCTGCCTTTGGCTCAGGTCATGATCCCGGGATCCTGGGATTGAGCCCCGCATCGGGCTCTCTGCTTGGCAGGGAGCCTGTTTCCTCCTCTCTCTCTGCCTGCCTCTCTACTTGTGATCTCTCTCCCTCTGTCAAATAAATAAATAAAATCTTGGGGAAAAAAAAAGTAAAAAGAAAAATGTAAAACGAATTTTACTATTGTGTTTTATTTAACCCAGGAGACCCAGACTAATGTCACTTTTAACAGGTAATGAGTATTTTAAAAATTAATTAATGAGATATGTTCCACTCCTTTTTTTAATCCTAAGTCTCCAAACTCCATCGCGCCTTCTACAGGTGGAGCACATCTCAATTTGGACTCACCATATTTCAAGTGTTCAAGAGCTTCATGTGTCTGCCAACTCCCACAGTGGACAGCATAGCCCCTGATTACCAACAACTGACGTCAGTGACTGGGTCTCCCTGCACTACAGTCCCAAGGCAGGGTTCGAAGTACCCCCAGCTGTCATCTCCTGCTTCCTCCACCTCTTTCCTGAGGATCTCATGGACATCTCAACTCAGTAATTCTTGAATTTCCCTCGGAAACGTGCTACCTCTCCCTGCCTTACTCATCTCAGTAATCGGTACCGCCATCTACCCAGCTGCTGAAGACAAAAACCTGACTCCCTCTAGATTCCCCTCTTTGGTAACCCCTACATCTGGTCCCCCAACAACCTGAACACTCTCTCAAACTTCCCTTCTCAGAATCCACTCTACTCCAAGTCACCACCACCTCTCACTTGACACTGGCCCCCTGACCTCCTGCTTCTCGAAGCCCCTGAAGTCCATTCTCCACACAGCAGTCACCTCCCTTCCCTTCATACGTTGCTTCCCATTAAGATGGCTTCCCGTTGCATTTAAATGGAATCCAAACTCCCCCAAGACCCTGCACAACGTGGACCCTCCTTTGCTCATCTCTTATACTATGCCTGATGGCTCCCACCAAAGGCCTTCTTTCTGTTCCTCCCAGGTCACCTCTAGCCCCAAACATCCGCACTGGCACTTCTCTCTACTGAGATATCCTGCCCCAATCACCCCCCAGTCAGCTCCTCAATCATTCTGGTATCAGCTCAATGGCACCTTCGGAGGGGCCTTCCCTAACACACCACCTTAACCTCCTGTCCTGGACCTCAGTGACACTTACCACCAACTGAAATTACCGTTTTCTACTCCTTTCTCCCTCCTTTCTCCCTGCAGTAGAAAATAAGGGGCGCCTGGGTGGCTCAGTGGGTTAAAGCCTCTGTCTTCGCACAGGCCATGACCCCAGAGTCCTGCTCTCTGCTCCGTGGGAAGCCTGCTTTTCCCCCTCTCTCTCTGCCTGCCTCTCTGCCTACTTGTGATCTCTGTCAAATAAATAAATAAAATCTTTTAAAAAAGAAAGAAAATAAGGTCCATGCCTGGGGACCAACACTGCAAAGTCCCCAGAGCCTAGAAAACCTGATACACAGTATATCCTCAACAAATATTTCTTGAATAAACAAATAAATGGGGCCAGAAGGCTTCACTTGGCCCGCATAGTAAAACGGCAGGTATTATTTTCTGAGCTCCCATAATGTGTCCAACACTGTCTTAGGGACGTCCCACAGTAACCCTACGAAACAGGTTAAGAAGGAAACGGCGCGGAGACGTTAAGTCACCTGCTAGAGGGGCAGCGCTGGGACGCAGCCGGCACTTGGGCCCCAGCACTCACAGGCGCGAGGGGCGGGGGGTGATGGTCGCGGGGGAGGTCAGGGCCCTGGCGCAGGGGCGCCGCCGCCCCCCAACCGCCGGCGTCATTAACCAGGGTAGGCAGACTGAAGACACGGCAGAAGTCCGGGGGGGGGGGGGGGGGGCGGCCCGCTCGGAGCCTCCCTGCCCCGCCTGCCACCCCCTTCTCCCGAGCACGGAGGACCCTTCCCCGTCCGGCCGCGCCAGGTACCTGCACCGGCGTCATGTACGGGAAGCCCAGCTCCCGCAGCGCGCCCAGCACCCGCGGGTGCAGCCGCATGGGCAGCGACTCCCAGGAGCCCTCCGTCACGTGCTCCATAGCGCGCTCGGCCTCGGCTGCCACGACCGCCACCCGGCCGCCACCCGGGCGGCGCCGGCGAGCACTTCCGCTTCCGGCCGTGCGCGGGACCGCCGGCAACCGTGCTCTAGCAGCAGAGTTCCCGAGCTCGGGGAAAGGGTCCTGCGCGAGCGAGATAAGCTGACCGCGGGGCAGTGAAAGTGGACGGTGGGGACGGGGCCAGAACGGAGGCGTACCGTCCCTCCCACGCAGCCGCCTTGGCTCGGGCGCATTCCCTCCGAGAACAGGTATTTCGGCGGAGGGATTCTGCCCTGGCTCGCTGGCTTCCTGCGCTCATCAGAGGCAGGTGGCAGCACAAGACCGCGTCCTGACCAAGGGACAGGTTGGTCTGGAGTGGATAGAAATGTACCCCGCTCCCGGAGCCCCGGTCAACACATATGCGAAATCGGGGATGGTGGGGACCCAGCGCTCGGTACACACTAAATGGTGGTTTACTTCCGACAAGGTTAGAGTCCCAAGTGAGAACATGATCTTCCTGTTCCTCGGTTCGCCGTCGCCTGGGGCGGGCTCATTTGTCCACGCACACATTCGTTCAGCAAGCTTTCATTCATGGCCTGCTACCTGCCGGACTCCGGCTCCGTGCGCGGCTTGCTGCCGTACTTAACAAATGTCATCTCAGTGAGGCCTTCCTTTCCTAATCACTAAAACCGCTCAGCCTGCCTCCCCTCCCCTCCATTGCACTTACTATTAATATACTTAATAGGTTCTTCTTCCTTCACTAAAAGAAGTTCCACGACAATGGGGAATTTTCTTTAATTTCTTTAACCCAGGAGCTACAGCTGGCAGCACACAGCAGTCACTCAGATATTTTGGGGATGGATAAATGGGAATAGTACTCATACAGACTCCAGTCATCACAAACTAAATGAAGTGAAAAAAAAAGTCTGAGGCAACGTTTCCAGTGAAACAGGATCACACCTCAAAATACCCCTGACAACTGTTATAAAATGGGACTTCCACGGCTCTGAAAATAAAGGCAGAGGGAAAGAGCATACTAGCATTTGCATTTGGGTATTTACTTACTAGTTTTCGGACCCTTGGATGCTTTCTAAGCCTGTTTCCCTATTTCCAAAAGGAGGATTATAATAGCACCCAAGGTTAAGGGCTGTTTTGAGGAATAAATTAAACAGACTGCATATAGCACTTAGCAGAGTGCCAGGACATTCCACAGTGTCCAACAAATGGTAGTTTATTACTAACAGGCTCTTGGTGTAACAGAGGAAGAGCAACAATTTCTAAAAGCGGGGATCTAGTTTCTGATTCCACCAGGTTTCTGAGGGCCTTGCACGAATCACTGAATCCCTCCTAAACTTGTTTCCCACAGCCAATAAACCAGGCAGCTGAGTTAAAATAACTCAACTTTTCTTCCAAATGAAAAAAAAATACTTAAGATATTAACAATGAATCATCAAAAGAAACCACACAAGGAAAAATATTGGGTTCCTACTCACTAACCTCAAGTTTACAGATGTACAAAGCGACAGACATCTATAACAGGCATAGTAACTCAGAAAACACGGACATGTCTCATTTCAAATATGAATAGAAAGTTGATATTTAACAAATGTAAATTAATCATTAATATGAAACACAAAATACTGTTTTTAAAAAGAATTGTTTATTTACTGAACTTGGGGCAGATTAGATACACAACCAATTTTAAATGTACATCTTTTAATTCAATTTTGAAGTGTTTTCACACACACCCAAAAAAAAAAAAAAAAAAAAAAAATTGGCACTGCAACTGTTGTCTTAAGGTAAAATACAGTCACCTTAAACTGTTGCAAGTATTTTCACCAAAGGTTGAAAAATTGTTTATCCTGAACATGAAAACCTGTAACAAATTTAAATTAATTATATAAAACTCGTTACTTGTAGCTTTCCCCTGCAAAGATCCAAAAAAAATGTACAAGTAACTAATATACATCAGTCACAACATAATCCTGGATCACCCCCACACCACGACCAGATGCTCCTTTAATTTTAAACCCATCATCAGAGACCAAAAGAAAGTCATTTCATTTTATACAAAATTCACATGTGCCAAAAAAGACCCAAGAAAAACAAAAACAAAATCCTAGTACTGACAGTGATGTCCAGTACCCTAATTAAACAGTGGCAAAAATGCCACTGATCAAAAATAAAATAGTGGCTGTATATCATTGCAGTGAAATCCAAGAGGCTTTAACCCTTTGGCATCAGAAATCCAGATGTTTCCAATGGTATGAATGCACACTTCCTACATGGCAAGAGCGGAGAAAGTGGATGTGCCAGCACAGAAAGGAAAGAGCTACCATTGGCCGTAACATCCTGAGAACCGGCTTTAGAAGAGACCGCTTGCAAAGCGAGGCAGAAACCAAAACATGGTTATTAGCTGCTTGTGTCATCAATTTAATTGGATGTGACTGAGTCCTAAGGTTCAAAACAAATTTAGGGGGGAAATGTGGTTAAGTCTAATCTTTAAAGCAAAAACAAGATAGCCAAGGATCAAAGTACCAACCTGGTCACACTCCAGTCAGAGCTCTGCCAGTAGGCTGGGTAGAAAATGTCAAGATTCAGACAGTTGTTTCTCATAAGGATTCAACAAAAAGAATCTTTAATGACTTGAACTGCAGGATAAGAGACCCAAAGAATGCAGTCATTTAAGTGAAGTACTATCCATGAAGTACTTTTCTGAACTGTACTTCATGAAAACACATGGAAAGAAGATATAATCAGGACTATATGCCTGTGTTTCATTTATAGTGTTGGGGAGTTCTGACAGACCTGGATAATGGAGGCAGAATTCAAATAAGAAATTATGCCAATCAAGTGTCAAATTTTCACTCTAACTTTCCTAAAAAGGTGTTTTCCTCCAATATCTATTAATCACAAAGAAACATAAGCTGTGATGTACAGTTTCAAAAATAAAAATGTAGAAACTAATGACATTATTATCACCAAGATGTTTGGTAAACAGTGAATTATGATTTTGAAATCATCAGGAAAAGGCTTTTTAAACAACCCTCCGGACTTCAAAAAATCTCTTCAGGTAGTAGATCTGTCCCAATGTCATGGCAACTAGAACAAGAGCTTCAAAGAAGGACCAAAGGACCACTCTGCTGTTTGTGTTGTCGTTGACTGTGAGGACAGACAAAAAGACAAAATTTAACCAAAAAAAAAAAAAAAAAAAAAGGCATAAGCATCATGAGTCATCCTAGTCTTCACTCTAAGAAAGTAGTATTTTCACACCATTCACAGTACTCTACTTTTTGTCTTTTGTCCCCAAGCAACTCAACAAACTCAGCAGCAGAAAATTTTAGCTTTAAATGGGACCTTAAAGATTCAAGGGATATGGTCAAGTCTGCTCTGCTTGTGTATGGAGAGCAGAGAGGAAAAGTGACTTGCCCAAGTGACTTCAACCTCTAGAGTTAAAACCCAATATGACCTCCTTTCTCCTTCACATTAAAATATTCCTACATTTAATCTTTTTCGCTGAATCAGAAAACAGACTTGAAAAAAAAATACAGATTATTTCAAGATCACATAGTTACCCTAAAGCACTACCTACCTAGTCAAAATGTGTCAATCTAAGTGGCTCTTTCCTTAAACATGTATTCAACAAATACTGAGCACCTACTATGTATCTGATAGCTGTCCTAGCTGAAGGTTTCTCAGTTTCATGAACCAATACTGGCAATTACGACAAACTGGAACCAGTCCATGATCTATCCCACTCTTAAGCTAAGGGTCTGATCCTTAAAACAAGAGCCAAGACCACTCTTTATTAATTTATTCTGCTCAATCTATGTCACATTCTTTCAAATATCTGATCAAATCTACAGCCTTTACTTGTTAAAATTACTAGGTAGTTTCTGATTTTTCTACAAATGGCCAATTTTAAGGGGTGCCTGGGGGGCTCAGTGGGTTAAGCTGCTGCCTTCGGCTCAGGTCATGATCTCAGGGTCCTGGGATCGAGTCCCACATCGGGCTCTCTGCTCGGCGGGGAGCCTGCTTCCCTCTCTCTCTCTGCCTGCCTCTCTGTCTACTGTGATCTCTCCCTGTCAAATAAATAAATAAAAATCTTAAAAAAAAAAATACAGGTGCTTATCTGGCTCAGACAGTTTAGCATGCAACTCTTGATCTCAGGGTCATGAGTTCAAACACCATGTTGGGTGTAGAGCTTTCTTAAAAAACAAAAAAAAAAAAAAAACAAATGGCCAATTTTAAGAATAATTATAAATCAGCAATATAATAACAATATTAATCAGATGAATAAGTGAGTGCCATATTTTTAGATATATATCATTTGTAGAACATTAACTAGATTATAATGGCTACTAGATTAATAATCACTCAAAGAGACGTGAAAAGCAATTAACCCCCCAAAAATAAAACTTACAGTTAACCAAAAATGGGGTTTTTCCCAGAATAAGAAGAGATACATGCCCAAGAATATTACTAATTAGAACCCTCAAAAACACCAAAGCTGAAATTTTTAGTACTAATTCCATGGCATGAAGTTTACTTCTGCTGAAAACTTAGTAACCAATATCTAGCATTAACTGTGAAGGACTAGCACTTAAGATTTGTGTCTGGAGAGGGGAATGGCAGAGTAAATACTTCAAAATATTAAGCCACCATGTAAAAAGAGGTATTTATCTCTCTCTTCACTTTACCTGGAAAAGTGTGTGTATAAGACACTGTCCTCACACTATTTACACGTTAGCCACATCTAAAAGTAACAAAGTATAGTACAACACTGGAGATAAAGAAAAAAATGTCTCATTGTGTTCAACCCTAAGGGGTAAGTGCTGTAGGAAGATGTTACAAAAAACACTGTGAGAACTATCTGCTTTGCAAAAATAAACAGAAAGCCTAAAATTCTATTTGTGAAACAAATACAGAGCATCTCCACTTAAATTAAGTGCAAAAGAGTAAGGCTGGATGCCCCCACAGATCAGAAGACAGGTCTTCCTCTGACTGCTGTGTTCCCAAGAACCTCCTATACCTTTAAAACCATCTGGTCTGAACTGGTTAAAACGAAAAGCAGAAGCTTTCAGCCTTCAGACTCTGCTCGGTGTCCTTCTCACCCTGGAATGGGCTGGGCCCAGTGGAGAGCAAGGTAATCAACAGATGGGTTTCCGCCAGGTGAGGGAGAGGAGGTGTCGATCCCAGAGGGTAAACAGAGTACCAGTGGGGGCAAAGAGGAGAAAGAACCATAGCGGAAGAGGCGGAAGCCCATGTATACAAGCAGTGGTTCCCCTCACGCCCCACTGCCCCCCAGAAAGTGAGGACAGGGGCTCTTACTTCTCCAGTCTGTTGTGTTTACTCATTACTATCCCACCGAAAGGCAAGGTGCGTGTTCTAGGTCCTCAAGGTTCATTTCCATCCGTGGCAAGAGATGTAAGAGAGTAGGGAGAACACGAACCTCATCTTGAAGAGGTTCAGCCTGTGCCTCTCTCTCTCTCTGGAGTCACTCTTCTCTCGCTCTACCCCAAACTCGGAACAAAGACTCCTGACTTCAATCACTTTGCACTCTCGGACGAGCTTGCTCCCATGAGATCTAGCCCCAACAACTATTTGGAGGATGAAAAACACTGAACCACAGGTGCGGACCTGGATCTAAAATATGGTATCTGGTCCAGGCATCAATACGGTACCTCTCAATTTTACATGCAAAGGTATAATACTTACGGCCGTATCATGGGCCAGACAGTCTTTTGCAACCTAACATGGGATCCTAGTCACCACTGTTTCCACAGATAAATACATTCCATGTTCCCCCTTTACAAACCAGGAACCCAAGTTGAGCTTCACCTGGTGACTGCTTGGATTCATGTTTTCGTGCTATTTTAACTAGCCTAAACCTTCCACTTTAGTAAAAAAAGCTAATTTCAGCATATAATATTACACATTGGCACAGAAATGTCGACTACGTGATTAAAAACCAACCACTTTCTATTTTTCCTTTCTGTTTTGGGGAAACTATTAGTTTTACTCCTCAGCGGACCAGAGATATTTTTAAAAACTCCTAAAACCTCAAACTAAATCTTAACAGCATTTTTCAGTTTAGAATGAATATCCCAATAAAAAACCAGTCTGGTACAAAGCTCTACAAACACGTACTCAAAAAATATCTTTGCATAGTTGCTATTTCAAGTCAATGCTTTACTATGATAATATTTATAAAATACCCAAATGAGGAAAATTCCAGCAAGCTGTTGAGTAATACGCCTTCAGGACTTTCTGGCCACCAGACACCGTTGCGAAGTTCCAGCATTAACTTACTTGCTCTGTGTATTCTCTCCCGAACTTCCATGTACTCCTGTTCATGCTTTACAGCTGTCATCGCCACTGCCAGCTCATTAATCATTTCTTCTAGCTTGTTCTGGTGAGCTACGGAAAAATATAAAACCAGATTAGCACACATTTGGCAATCTCCTTTTGAAAAAATATGCATAAGGCAATATTCCTCAAAATACTCCTCAGAGAAGGCATACTCTGTTTAGAAGCTGTTTAGAAATGGCTCAGACGTCATGTTGGACTAATGATGACAATAAATTCTCAATGCATTTTTTTAAATGTCCGTTCCCAGAACAGAAAGCTCTTTCAGGGTGGGAAACATACTATATAATGCTTACTAACAAAAGGAAAACAATTCACCCTAAGAAATTTCCTCCAATGAATTACTGTTAAATTCACTATATTAACTGGAAAAGAAAAAAAGAACTGAAGGGAAAAAAAAGAACACAAACTATAACACAAAATTCCTAATAATAATTCTATAAATAACAATATTTAACCAAAATCAAAACCTATGCTTTAGAATTATATAACTCTAATGTTAATATAAATGCAGCCTCAAAACAGACTTTTAATCTCAATGAAGCTAACCAGACAAAAACCCAAGACATTTTTGAAAAAATCCACACCAAAATTCAAACATTCCTCTATGGAAATCACGGCAATAATTTCACTACAGTGGGGAATGGCAGGCATCATAAGTGAAAAGACAAGCTCTCGGTTGCACAAGGTTTAAAATCAGGTATTCTTTTTTGCCAAAAATGAATACAAGGTGGACTAAGGGTTCTGAAGGGTAAGTGTAGGCTTCTAGACAGGGCTATGTTATGACAACAAACACGGAGTTAGGAAAAAAATATCTACCAATAGGGAAGAATCCCAACAGAGGACCCCTACCCATGTTAAGGTAGTTAGGTAGAATCTCAAATCTCAAATCATCCCTCACTAGCTTCATCTGGAAAACCCCAAGCACGACATGGAACTTTGGGAGCAGGGTTTCTCAGGAATAGCGTTGTTGACATTTTCGACCAGATAATTCTTCGTTGTGGGGGGCCGGCCAGTACATTTTAGGATCTTCCACCTGGCCATGAGAATAAAAAATGTCTCCTGGGGGCGCCTGGGTGGCTCAGTGTTGAGCCGCTGCCTTCGGCTCAGGTCATGATCCCAGGTCCTGGGTTGGAGCGCCACATCGGGCTTTCTGCTCAGCAGGGAGCCTGCTTCCTCCTCTCTCTCTGCCTGCCTCTCTGCTTACTTGTGATTTCTCTCTGTCAAATAAATAAATAAAATCTTTAAAAAAAAAATGTCTCCTGATAGGGATGCCTGGATGGATTAGTCAGTAGAGAATGCAGCTCTTGATCTCAAGGTCGTGAGTTCAAGCCCCACAACGGGCATGGAGCCTACTTTAAAAAAAAAAAAAAGCCTCCAGATACTGTCAAATGTCCTCTTGGGGGCAAATACTGTCCTCACTTGAGGACCATTGCTTTAGAACAGGGTTTGAATTCAAAACTTCCATTCACTGACATTAGCAAACAAAAGCAAGAATTTTAGATATTAAAGGTTTAAGAATAACTCAAGTGTCACATTCATCAGCCAACATTTTCTAACTATTTAGAAAGGACTAATTTCCAGAAAATAAACAAGCACAAACCCCTTGAAAACTCCGAATTCTCCTTAAGTTAGCCAAGTCCTACACTGTAAATGGCCCCAAAAAACAAAAACAGGAATTACTAAATAGTAGGATTCTCTGAATTCTACAGATTTCAAACCTAACAAATACTTCTTTATGATGTAAGTACTCTATTAACTGCTTAATATTTAGGACAAATGTCAATACTAGGAAATGTGTTGAACTGCTAGTTTCCACAAATCCTGACGTACACTGTACAACCCCTGCCTTCCGCCCACCGCCCCAATCCAAATGTGCTGGTTCTTGGTAAACAATTTAACCAGAAGACTCGACTCAGGGTTTACTGCTGATCAGTGAAGAAACAAAAATTAATTGAATTATAACATATGGTTGAAAGAGCTTCTGTCACCATCTCCAGACATAGCTTCTAGAACTGCATTTCACATCCTACCAAGTTTCAAGTTACAAAACTTCAATAACGGTAAAAAGCCACCAAAATACTTTGTACAAAGTGAACACTATTTGCTATTAGCTATGTTCAAGACTTTTATTCCTCCAATTACAGTTCAATCTTTTCACCCTCAGCATTCATTTTAAAGAAACAAAGTATGATGTTACTAAGAAGCCAATCACTGTATTTCTAGGGCCATTAATTTAAAATGACCTAACTACACTTCCCATCAACCAAATAAAAACAACCGCTCTAGTGGCGCCTGGGTGGCTCAGTGGGTGAAGCCTCTGCCTTCGGCTCAGGTCATGATCTCAGGGTTCTGGGCTCGAGCCCCGCGTCGGGCTCTCTGCTCCTCCGGGAGCCTGCTTCCTCCTCTCTCTGTACCTGCCTCTCTGCCTACTTGTGATCTCTGTCAAATGGATGAATAAAATCTTAAAGAAAAAAAAAAAAAGGCTCTAAAACTCTAGTTAGTTGTAGGGGTCTTTTTTTTAATTAAGAGAAAAAACACTCTCATGCTAATAAACCGAGGTTAGAAAGGAAAGCAAAGCAGAAATTAGAGGCAAAGAAAAATATGCAAGACAGGATGCTGTCAAAAAGCAATCCACCTACCATCCCAGGTATCTCCACCACCTAAAGAAAAGTGTAAGATATAAACACACAAAAATAAAACAACTAGGTTTAATCCAACTAGTCATGTATAAATGAGCAAACGATGATGTGTATACCAGGATTAGCAAATCAACACAACAAACCACCTAAAACACACATAACCTACATGCTTACAAAAGCACAGACTGACTATGAAAAGTTGCCAGAAGAGGCAATTCTAAAGAACCAAAATAAATACAAATTCCCAGAAACTTATTTTTGTTAATTTGGAGTCCTGGAGAAATAAAATGTATCACAAAAGTTTTTGGTTTTAAACACAGTTAATGAACTTAGAATAAGAAATCAAAAAATATAAATACTCCATTCAAGATGAGTAACAATGTACAGAACATTAATTCCTGGAATGGGATATAAATCTGAATGTTCATCTCACCTTCTGTTTCCATGTCTTGTCCTTTGGGAGCCTCCCCGATATCAATGGTGAACATCACTATCTTTGGAGTCATGGTAGACATCCTATTGCTAAAACAAAACTTGTACGTTCCATCCATGTGAGCAGCAAATGTGTATTTCCCACTGGACTCTCGGTCTCCTTTATAAATTCCTTTATTATCGGGCCCTGTAATCTGGAGGCAGGAAAGAAATACACATCACAGAAGATTTTAAACCGTACTGTTCGTAGGTACTGTCTATGGCTGTAGAATATTTGCTAAGAAAATGTAGCTGTCACTTAATGACAGTAACCTCTTTGGGCTGCAGTTCTCCTGCTTACGAAACAAGGCTGCACAAGATGACTCTCCAGGACCTGCTTCAATCCTGACACGCTTCCTTTGCCCCACTGAAACACGAACCCCTCAGAAACAGAAACAGTACCTTACACCTGTCTCCAACTGGCCTTCTATCACCAACACACATGCACGCTATTAATATCAAAACATAAAAAAAGGGGCGCCTGGGTGGCTCAGTGGGTTAAAGCCTCTGCTTTCGACTCAGGTCATGATCTCAGGGTCCTGGGATCGAGCCCCACATCGGGCTCTCTGCTCGGCGGGGAGCCTGCTTTCCCTCCTCCTCTGCCCATAAATAAATAAAATCTTTAAAAAAAAATAAAACTAAGAAATTTGGGCAAGTTACACTTTTGGGTTTTCCTAATTGATTGCTGCAAACCAGTGAAGGAATCTGAGATGCCAGAAGGCTTGAGAAAAAAGACCAGACTGAAAACTAAGAGACCCATGTTCTCAGCCATCTGCTAAAAATCAGCTGTTAGGCCCTGGTTAACTAACTTAGCTCCACTTACAAAGCCTGTCACCTGCAGAACTTGGGAGACCGGCAGAGCTGATCTCTGCAGTCTTAACTAATTTCAGCAGTCCCTCCTTCCATTATCCCCTTATCTCTGGGGGTAACTGGTGCCCAACTCTGCTGTCCACTGTCAAAAGGAAAACCCCTGAACTCAATTAATCATGTTAACAGTGAATTTAAGTATTAATTACATCCAGTTTCCTAAAAGAAAGAAAAATAAAAGCAAGTCACTCTTTTGGCTTTAAAAAAAAAAAAAGGTAAGAGGAGGAAATTTAGGGACTGCAGCTTTCTTTGAACAATGTCCTCTTTTCTCCAGATACTTCATCTGCAATCATTATCCCTAAACTGAATGACCCTAGTCCACCTTTTCCCTAGTCAGAGATGGCTCCAGGAGGTATCTGGAGGTTTGCATAAAAATAGGTTACACGTGGGGCGCCTGGGTGGCTCAGTGGGTTAGAGCCTCTGCCTTTGGCTCAGGTCATGATCCCAGGGTCCTGGGATCAAGCCCTGCACGGGGCTCTCTGCTCGGCGGGGAGCCTGCTTCCTCCTCTCTGCCTGCCTCTCTGCCTCCTTGTGATCTCTGTCAAATAAATAAATAAAATCTTAAAAAAAAAAAATAGGTTACACGCTCAGGCTCGCTCTTTGAAAAATAAAGAACAGCACAACACAAACGCCCGTCTAGCCTTCAACAGCTTTCGCTTTACTTTTTCTAAAGTTCTCACGTCAGGACCCAACATTAATCCGTCACGCGACGAAATGCAGCTGCAGACCCAATACAGACCTGCCCTCCACTACCCTCAACACTTAAGTGCCTTCTGCGCCCCGAGCTGACACGCGGCGCCTGGCCGACAAAGCTCGGAGACAGGGTCCACGGGGAGCCCGCCGTTCAAGCCAAGAACCCAAGGCGGCTAAGCAACGGCTCCGTATACGACCGGGTCCCGGGGTATGGAACGCGGGCGGACCGCGGGGGAAAAGGCCGTTAGGGGGTCGCCCAGGCGGGGGCCAGACGGCGGCCCGGGCCCCTCCCAGCACTCGGACAGCGGCCTCCACGCTCCGCGCCCCCGCAGGCCCCGCGCGCGCCCCAGCGCCGCCAACCCCGCACGGTCCCGCGACCCCGTCTGGGCCCCGGGCAGCGTGCCCGCACCTCCACGTCGATGTCCAGGAAGCCGCCCTCGGCCACCTCGAAGATGAGGCCCATCTTGGTGCCTGAGGTGACCCGCTCGAAGAAGCACTCCTCGGCATGCGCGTCGATGCTGACGAAGTAACCCGAGGCCGTGGCCAGAAGAGCGGCCAAGAGCACCAGCAGCTCAGCGAGCGTCACCATGGTGGGGCTGGGGCCGAAGCCAGGACCAGGACCGCGGCCTCCAGAGCCGCCGCCGCCGCCGCCACCACTGCCTCCTCAGCCGCCGCCGCCTCAGCTCCGCCCCTTCCGGCTGCGCCACCCGAGGGGGCTGATGCGGGCGCCGTGGATTGGCGGGCTCCGGCGGCTGCCACGTAACGGACGCACGGCGGCCGCCGAGGGACATGGCGGCTCCGCCCAACCTGAGCCTCGACGGTGGCTCTGGAGGGCCAAACGTCGTTGTCCCCACCTCCCTCCCCTTTCCCGGGCAACCTAAATTTCACGTGGACCGGAGGAGAAAGCGGCGCTATCAAAAAACCTCCCGTGCTCAATGCAACTCCCTAAGACTGTGCAAAGAGATGGTGAAAGATCTGGAGGCAGCAATAGGAGTAAGAAGGAGGAGAGGCGCGCCTGGGTGGCTCAGTCATTTAGGTGTGGGACTCCTGATTTCCGCTCAGGTCGCGATCTTAGGGTCTTGAGTTCGAGAGTCGAGTGGGGCTCCACGCTCAGCAGGAAGTCTGCTTGAGATTTTCTTTCTCTGTTTCCCCCAGCTCGTTGTCGCGCTCTCAGATAAATAAAATAAAATAAAAACTCTTAAAAAAAAAGACATAAAAGGAAACAGTGGTCTCACCCCAAGAGCGTTGAGATTTTCGCTAACAAACTCCAAACTTGCCTCCACTTTTTCAGTTTTCGACCAGTTTGATCCAATTCAGATGCTTGTTAACCCTCCAGAAGACCTCGGGATCATTACCATCTAATTGTTTTGTTGTAGTTGTTGTTGTTTTAAAGATTTTTTAAAATTTATTTATTTGTGAGAGAGAAGGAGGCGGAGAGAGAGAAAAAAGACTCACTACTGAGTAGTGAGCTCGATGCGGGACTGGAACCTACAATCCTGCGATCATGACCTGAACCGAAGGCAGCCGCTCAACCGACTGAGCCACCCACGTGCCCCTTAAGATTTTATTTTTTAAACAAACTCTACCTACCCAAGGTGGGGCTGGAACTCATAACTGTGAGATCAAGTGTCCCATGCTCCATGGACTGAGCCAGCCAGGCGCCCCACTTCTGGTATTAAAAAGCCCACCTACCAGCTTGCTGGCACATCCCACTTAAGGGAAGAAATTATATCCTCTGATTCAAAGAAGCCTCCTACCCTTCCAGGAAAAACCCTCTAGTCAACTTCCATGCCAGCGCCTTCCATCCTAACCCCGGAAATCCTGACCATGAGTCCTAGTGGCAGAAGATGCCTTCAGACCATGAGCTCACCTCCATTCTCTGGCTGTGGGATGAATTACCTGCCTGTCATCCGACAGTGTTTGGTTACTTGACAAGCTGTATTGAGCAGGGAAAGCACTTACCCCTTGGGAAACACCCTGATCCCCCCAGAAACCTCCAGAGAAGGATGGAGGTGGGTATAGACCGGGAAGGGGCACAAGGGAACCTCCCAGGATGTTCAGAAAGTTTAACATCTTACCATGTTTACATATTATATTATTTTTTAACTCAAAAAAAATGTATACATAAGACTGATGCACTTTATTTTGCTGTATGTGTATAATACTTGTACTACAAAAACATTTTTCTACCTTGTTCAAATCCTCCAAAACTAGAATTCTATGAGCTCCCCAAAGCACTGCTGTCTCATCAGGCCCCCTTAGCTCTTGCCAGATGCTAGGACTGTTTTCTGCATTTTGCTTCCAGACGTACTTCTACTCATCCCTCAAAACCCAACTCAAATGTCACCTCTTTTCTTCTCGAGAATGTCCCTAGACATACCTCTGCCACGTACAGGCCCCATGCACTGTGCTTTTGATGCAGATAACGGTGATTTGCCAGTCCAAGACACTCATGAGCCACCAGCCTTGATATCTGTATGCTGTGCTCTCAGAGCCTACCACAGGGCCACAAAAGACCTCACTCGTGACGTGTGAGTTGAGTTCATTGCCCTGGCCCGGGGATGAAGAGACCTGGGTGGTTACTCCAGTTTTGCACAAAGCCGTGTAACCTTACGTTCCATCAACTTTGAGCCTCAGTCTCCTCACCTGTAAAGAGGGGATGATGACCCCATGTGCCTTGCTTGTTATCATGAGGACCAGGTGACACGGTATATCTGAAGGTGCTTTGCAAATTTGAGAGGTTTTTTGGGGTGTGTGTGTGTGTGTGTGTGGTTTTTGGTGGTTTTTTTGTTGTTGTTGTTGTTGTTTTTTGGTGGGTTTTTTTTTTTTTTTTGGCATTATTTCTTGAAAGACCAACAGGCAATAGGGGGCAGTAGTGGCCCAAAATCCAGTTTCCTGCTTCAGGTGTCCAGAAACAGGTGCGCAGCTCCAACGATGGAAACTGCCTTGCCATGACCCTGCATTACTGAATTCAAGTGTTCTTGTAATAGTCCCCTGATTCCCCACTGTCCACACTGTGGCAAAGGCCCTGGTTCTCCTGGCAGGTCAGTTCTGTAGTGTCACTCTAGAAGCCTAGATCCTGTCTCTCCAGCCTCACTAACTCACTTATGTGCTTCCGTTTCACTGTACTAAATTTCTTTCTGATTATAATACCTACAGAGCTTCCTATTAAGCTGAAGTAATCTGATGGAAACAGCCCTTTGGACTCCCAAGCAACTGAACTCCATAGAAAAGTGCCAAGAACAATTCTGGTTTTACCCAGAAATTAAATATGTTAACTTCCCTTTTCAGACTGATTCGATATTCTAAATCCACTTATCAGGGACTTAAAACTTGGACATTTATCATCTCGGTGGACCACAGTGAATCGTATATTGTAGGGATTTTATTATATAAATCGGGGGACCCAAATTCAAATGCCTTCAGGGATCAGGCAGTTTATGTGAATGAGAGATGGCACCAGCTGAAGGCAATAAGGAGAGGGGAGGTCTGTGGCAAACTGGAGCACAGATGCTGTATCTAAATACAGTAAACTGGGTACCTGGGTGGCTCAGATGGTTAGGCGTCAGCCTTCAGCTCAGGTCTATGAGCCCAGGGTCCTGGGATCGAGCCCCACATCAGGCTCCCTGCTCAGCAGTGAACATGCTTCTCCCTCTCCTTCTGTTGTTTTCCTGCTTGTGCGTTCTCTCTCTCTGTGTCAAATAAATAAATAAAAATCTTTTTTAAATAAATAAATAAATACAATTAACTCCAATGTCGGAAAACACAGTGATGGCCAAACAAAAAATGCAACCAGACATCCTTTGGAAATTTTTTATATTATATAATTAACTGTGCTATCTAAAAATTGGAAAAGTAACTGTAATCACAGAACCATCAAATAATCACTGTCAACTGCCTGGCATAGTTCCTTTCTCACGCAGGTTTTCTTTACAGCGTCACTCTCCTAAATTACTCATGAAGCATCTTCTGACATTATTTCAATATCTGAAGACGGGCTCTTGGGACTTGCCAGGGTACCCAGAGGAAATGTGCACGTCCTGGGTCCTCGGCACAGACTGGCATATGCCCGGGAGCTTCGGTGTGCATGAATACATTCGACACAGCCAGCGGTTGGCACACAGTGGGTACTTAGTAATTCTATGACGAATGATGAATGAATCTCTCAACTGGGGTCTGGCCCAGAACCTACCAGCTGGTTATCGGTAGTCAGTGAGATGCAGCAAAAAAAAAAAAAAGGTCTTCCCTCCCTCCCTTCCTTCTTTCCTTTTTTCCAGCTTTATTGGTCTATCATTCACATACCAGGAAATCACCCCCCCTTTTTTTTTTTACAGAGAAGTTCTTAGGTCATTATCCCTCTCATGAAAAATCTGCACAATTATCCCAGATCAAGTCACTACAGCATCTTGAACACCTTCTGTCGTCCAGTCTCCAGCTCACTGCTTGCCCACACCAACCCTGGCTTTTACGTCCCCCCGACTTTCTTCATGCTGTTCTCATGTTCCTTTCACCGTTTTCTTGACGTCTCTTTCTTCTCATACAGGCCACGTCTTGAAAGCCTATGTTGAGGTTCATTTTTCTTTGCACAATCCAAGGAATCCTAAATTTTCATGCCAAAGCCCGTTGTCATGCCCCCGATCAGGGACAGAGGCAGGAAAAAAGTTCACCTTCCGCCCAGGAGGCTGACCTGTAGCCTGCATAGTTTTGACAAGGATCAAATATGTGTTGGTTGCTACATTCCTACACGATCTCATGACTGCCTGAACCTCTCAGGGACAATTCATAGCAAACTGAAGGATAAGCACCAGAGAAATCTTGCAAAAGTAGTTTTATGAGTAGAAATTCAAAGAAGACATGTATGATCTAATACTCCCTGCACGTCCCGTCCCCCTTGAGCACAAAGCATATAACGACCACCTTCCTATAGCAAAAGTGCAGCTTTTTCTGCGCATGGGTCCTGTCCTCCTGCTGCTTAAATAAACTTGCTAAGTGGTGCCATAAAATGTCTCAAGAACTCTTTCTTGACCGCCCCTCTCAATGATCCTGCAACACCATCGCCAAAATTGCCTCTGCATCCAAATACAAAGATGACATCAGATGTGGTCTTATGCATTTTGGCTAGTTTTTCCCGAATTTCTGTCTTAGGTACCGTTGTCTTTCCAGGGTAATGAACACCAGTGACCATTTATTTCCGTTGAAGTGGTTGGTCATGAACTTCTTGGTCTGGATAGTTACTGTGTCCTTCATGATGGCGGCCAAGCCACAACGAGTCAGGGAGGAAAAGAGCAGACTCACCCTTTTAAAATGCACCGCCCAATGGTAATCAGAGCATTCACAGAGTTGTCCAACCCTCCCCTCCAGTCCTAACTGGAACAGTGTCTTTCTGCTATTGCTAATCTGTGGGTTGTCCCACTATTCCTTGCTTCTCCTGTTGTGATGCTTTCAAAATATACCCCCAAATTCTTTGACCCTTGTCCCTTCAAAAGGTGAAGCCTAATTCCCTTTTCCCCGACTGGGAGGCAGAAGTGACTTAAAGACTCACTTCTAAGAGAATGTAGTAGGTGAGACAGTGTGTGCCTTCTGAAACTATGTCATAAAAAGTATTATAACTTCTACCTTGTTCTCTTCACTCACTTCCTGTGGGGAAGCCAGCTATCATGTCATAAGGACACTCGAGCTGCTCTGGGAGAGACCTACATGGAGAGGAACTAATGCCTCCCACCAACAGCTATCAAGGGCGCCATCTTGGAAGTGGCTCCTCCAGCCCCAGTTAAGCCTTCAGATGATAGCAGCCTTTGCCAATATCTTGACTACAACCTCATGAGAGACCCTGTATCAGAACTGCTGGGCAAAGCTGCTCCCAAATTCCAGATCTGCAGAAACTGTGAAAGATAATGACAGTTGTCAGAAGCCACTAAATTTGGGGGTAACTTGAGGTGTGCCTGGGTTGCTCAGTCACTTAAGCATCTGCCTTTGGCTCAGGTCATGATCTCAGGGTGCTGGGATTGAGCCCCACACAGGGCTCCCTGCTCAGCGGGGAGCCTGCTTCTCCCTCTCCCTCTGACTACCACTCCTCCTGCTTATGTCCTCTCTCTCTCTCTCTCTCTCTCTCTGCCATATAAACAAAATCTTTTTTCAAAAAGTTTTGGGGTAACTCATTACACAGCAACAGATAACTAATGCATGTGTTGAACCAATTTCCAACATTGAAACCTTTCTGTGGAGGGGCACCTGACTGGCTTAGTTGGTAGAGCACTCAACTCTTGATCTCAGAATTGTGAGTTTGAGCCCCAAATATTGGGTGTAGAGATTACTTAAAGGTAAAAATCTCTTAAAACAAAACAAAACAAACATTCTGTTGGAAAGATCTAGAATGGGTTCTGTTTTCCAGCTGATACAAACTCCTGTCCTAAATTATAAACCAAATGTGAAATTAGTTATCTGTTAATATGAAAAGTCTGGGGCACCTGGCTGGCTCAGTCAGTAGAGCATATGATAATTTGATCTCAGGGTCGTGAGTTTGAGCCCCATGTTAGGCACAGAGATTATAAGAAAGAGAGAGAGAGAAGAAAAGTCAAGTCTAAACGTGAGGCTGCCAGTGAATGTAAAGGCTTGGCCACATGACCCTGCTCAACATCCATTCTCCCCTCTGTAAGAGCACTTCACTAGGTCATTGAGGATTCCTTTCCCTCCTGTCTTATTCAACACCACTCTGGTGGACTGTCTCCACCCTCTGGCTCTATGCTTGACTAATCAGCAATTTTCATGTCCACGTGTCCATAAGTACAGTGATTGTTCCAAGGGTAGCTATGTGTCCCAAACTGAGCCAATGATATGCAATGAAAATTCATTGAATTTGCTGAAGTTATTGGCAGGATGTAGCCCTACAGGTTCTGGAGACCACCTTTGGCACCATGTGTGGATAGCCTGCATGAAAGTGATGTCAACATTATGCAAACCCAAAGCTGAAGGGCAGAGAACAACAGAAGTCAGATAACATTGCTATCGCTAAGCCCCTGGATCCAGCTGTGCCTGAAGTCCACAATATGGATTTCCTATTTATGTAACTATTTGCATAAGTCAGTTTGAGTTGTGGAAGACTTTTTGACAAACTCTGGGGATCCTAAACAAGGGGCATTACAACTATAGAAACTTTCCCCTGTGTGTTTGGAGATGCTCATGATAAGCAGGCTCAATGCTATAAATGCTTTAAAATAATTTAGGTCAATTATCTGCAGTATGGTTTAGACATTTTGAATAGTACCTAAGGAACAACTGCGTTTTCAAAGACTAGATAAAGGTCTAGAAACATAATTCTCTCTCTCTCTCTCTCTCTTTTTAAGATTTTATTTTTAAGTAATCTCTACACCCAACATGAGACTCGAACTTAAGCCCTAAGATCAAGAGTCACACAAGGGCGCCTGGGTGGCTCAGTTGGTTAGGCGACTGCCTTCGGCTCAGGTCATGATCCTGGAGTCCCGGGATCGAGTCCCGCGTCGGGCTCCCAGCTCCATGGGGAGTCTGCTTCTCCCTCTGACCTTCTCCTCGCTCATGCTCTCTCTCACTGTCTCTCTCTCAAATAAATAAATAAATAAAATGTTAAAAAAAAAAAAAAAAGAGTCACATGTTCTATGGACGGAGCCAGCCAGGCACCTCTAGAAATATAATTCTCGGCCCTGTCACTCAGTAAGAGGCTCATACTCAATTCCTTTCTGGGAGTGTCTTGGTTTCCTCGCCTGTAAAATGGAGTAATATCACCTCAGGAAGGCTGCTTGCTCTCTGCTTTGTAGGCTCCCGTGTCTGAGCCCTGCTTTCCTTCTCTGGCCTTCTTCCTCAGGCTGGCTCTCCCCAGACAACCAAAGTATGGTCACCAGCAGCCCCAGACTTCCGGCCTACTTTCTCAGCAACCGCATAGGAAAAACAAGAGACCCAACAAAAAATTACCTTTTGTAAGAAGTCCAGGAAAAGTGTCATGGAATCTCCCTGGACTGTCAGGCCAATATCCATCCATGTGTCAACAACTAGACCCCCGGGTTGGATAAAGCAGACTGGTCAGGCCTGGGTTTCTCCTTCCCAGGAACCAGGGAGCAAGGGAGGGGTGATTCCCCTGAAGAAGACCAGAAAAAATGGGCTGGATCCTGGTGGGGAGAAACAACACGTGTATTGTCTCCACTCACTGAGCTATGAGCTCGTTGAGGTCAGGGACTGCTGCCCTAATTTCTCTTTGCATTTCCAGAGTCCCTCCTGGCACAAAGCAGGTTCTCAAGGGCCATGAGCTAGCTTCCTGGCCTGGATGAAGACCTTTCCCCTTGCCCATCCCACTCTCTTCTGGAGCCTGGTTTCGCCTCCCAGAAACGCGGAGTTCTGTGAGGAGACAGAGGTTCCTACGAAGGGATCTAAGCTTTCAGAGGGAAGTAGGGTTTTTACCCCAGGCAAAACAACAAGAAGGAGGAAACTACTCAGAAGTTCCTCAGTTGTTGAAGGGACAAACAAAAGGTGGTCCATCCATACAGCGGACTAAGATTCAGCCACCAAAAGGACCAAAGGGCTGATACCTGCTACAACTGCGGGCAGACCTTGAAGACAAGAGGCTCAAGCTGGTCACAAAAGACCAGATATTCTGTGAGTCCATGTACATGAAATGTCCAGCATACTCAAGTCCACGGACACCAAGACTAGATTCGTGGTTACCTCTGGCTCTGCTGTGGAGGAGGGAGGAAATAGGGAGTCACTGCTTATGGGGTTTCCCTTTGGAGCAATGAAAATGTTCTGGAACTTGACAGTGGAGATGGTTGCTTGTATCTGTGAATATACTGAAAATCATGGAACTGTTCCCCTAAAATGGGTGGATTTTCATGATATGTGAACTGTCTCTCAATAAAGCTGTTTAAGGCAAACAAACACACGGGAAGTTTTCATCCCCCAAGGTGTTGTCCAGAAGCCACCAAGAGATAGGAGAAGAGGGCCCACCACCCAGGAGTTAGCCTGGCACATCAGTGGGCCTCTGCACTCTCCCGCTCTCCCGTAAGTAAGTTTCACAGAACATCAACATCAGAAAAGGCCACCTTGTGACATGAGGAAATAAGTCTAAACTTGAGCATGGTTCAGGCCATGAAATACCAAACATCTCCCTCTGCCTGGCTCCAGTCTGTCCTCTGTCTAGGAAGATGTAAGAGCTCCAGTCCCAGAATGATCCCTGCCTCCTGAGAGCACTCACTCTACAGCAAAGCACCTCGATCCTGAATTTCTCCCCGGAATCACCCAGCCAAAGCCCAAACCCTGCATACGGTTCTTTGTAGCCCCCTGGGGTTCTCTTACTGAGACGTCCCACGGATTCCCCATGGCCTGCGTTCTCCCACGCTGTAGGATTCAGTCCAACTGGCTCAACCACTGGTGTGTTCCCAGTGCTCTTTGGATGGAGGACATTGACATTTTCCAAACATCTGCTTTTTATCCATTTATTTGACACCAAAGACAGCGCAAAGGAAGCACGGAGGTCAATAACACGGCTCTCTGGCTGTGGACAGACCTGGCCAGAAACTCAGTTCAGCCACTTACTGTGTGACTGTGGCAAGTTAATTCACCTCTCTGAGCCTTGGTTTCCTCTGCTACAAAATCATGTCATGCTTCTGCTCAAAAACCCTACACTGGCTCCCCAGATCGTTCAGAATCAAGTCCATACCTCTTAGCCTTCCCTGAGGGTTCTGCCCTCCGCTCTCGCTGTCTATTAGGACACTCTCCCGTGCAAAGCCAATCAAGCCTGCAGACCCCCTCGCCGGCCCTCCACTGTGTCAGACACACTCCTGAGTCAGAGGCTCTGCACTTCCCGTTCTCTCTGCCTGAAACCACCTCCCCCCAGTCTTCTCTTGGCTTCCTCCATCACTTTAGCCAGATCTCCGGTCCCATGTCGCCTCCTGAAATAAAGCACCCCCCCCCCCAATTCCATCGTCCTCTAAGCCAGTGGTTCTCAACTTGGGTGAGCAGCAGAATCGCCCGGGGATGTGGGTAAAATCACAAAGGCCCAGCCTGTCCTACTTCATCCTGGCTGGTAGGAAGGGGATATGGCACGATCATTTGGGAAAACAGTTAAGCATTTCTTAAAAAGTTAAACATACACTTAACCGTGTGCCTGGGTGGCTCAGTCAGTTAAGCGTCTGCCTTCAGCTCAGGTCATGATCCCAGCATCCCGGGATTGAGCCCCACATCGGGCTCCCTGCTCAGTCTGCTTCTCCCTCTCCCTGATCTTATACTCTCTTGCTCTCTCTCTCTCTCTCCCTCTCAAATAAATAAAGTCTTTAAAATATATATATAAAAAAATAAAAAATATATATCTATATATAGCATTACCCAGACATTATTGCATTTCTAGGTGTTTACCTTAAAAAAGAAGCACATGTGTCCAGAAAGACTTAACACATGAACATGCATATTTGAATGAGGCAAAAACTGGAAATGACCCAAATGTCCAACAACAGGTAAATAGAAAAATAAATGTGGTGTGTCTATAGAATGGAATTAGTTGTCAATAAAAAGAATGAGCCAGGGGCGCCTGGGTGGCTCAGTGGGTTAAAGCCTCTGCCTTCAGCTCAGGTCATGATCCCAGGGTCCTGGGATCGAGCCCCGCATTGGGCTCTCTGCTAAGCGGGGAGTCTACTCCCCCCCCCAACGCCACCCCTCTGCCTGCCTCTCTGCTTACTTGTGATCTCTGTCTGCCAAATAAACAAATAAAATCTTAAAAAAAAAAAAAAGAGCCCAAGCATTGGATGAGACCCTTGGAGTAGAGAAACACCACCACCAGGTCAATTTAACATGATGGAAAATATACCCAGACTAGCATTTCCAGGCAACCTCCCTTCAGGTAGAAGCAGGCACTGAAATTCAGAGACGGTGCACAATGTACTTGAAAGAATCTCGTTGCTAGGGTTTGATCATCCTCTTTTCCAAGATGGGTCATGGGAGCCTGAGTGGAAACTTCCATCCAATGCCCTTGGAGGGAGGCCGACTATCAAACAAAATCAAAGCAGAAGAGACCAGGAGTCTCATGTGACGTCACCGGGGTTTAGATACAATGATGACATCGGAATTGTCCATGATTACCTCAAGTCCGCCAAAGAAGCAGGAGGAGAAGGAGGGATGAGAAGCCGGAACGGCAACCACGGGAAGTCCAGATGGCGGTGTGAGTGGAAGAGGGGGTATGAAGCTCCTTTGGGTTTCAGCCCTTGGGATGGAGCTCAAGGAACAGGGCAAGTAAAAGAGTTGTGTGAGGGACCACTCAGACTCCCAAAAAACAGGAATGCTCATAAAACACTAGTGGGTTGTTATAACAAAAACACCATGGACTGGGCTCTTCATCAACAACAGAAACTTATTTCTCACAGTTCCGAAGTCTGGAAGTCCAAGATTAAGATGCTGGCAGATTTGGTATCGACCGAGAACCCCCTTCCCTGGTTCATAGATCTCACAATGTGTTAGGACAAGGGAGCACGCAGGCCTCTTTTATAAAGGAACGAATAATACTTCTTAATACCATCACCTTGGGGGGCAGGATTTCAACACATGAACTTGGCGGGGACACAGGCATTCAGTCCCTTGCATCGTCTATGACAACAGGACAGAGAAGCTATACCCAAGTGTCCCCAAGTTGCCTCTCGAGCCCTAGTGTGGTTTCTCAGGACCCTGTGGCTTGATTTTCCAGGAAGCAGTGACTTCTCCTTCCACATAATCACTGCTACTATCTGACATGTGCCCAGCCTAACCGACTCACAGAGAGAGGAAACGTCTGCCCCTACGTGTGGGTGGTCCCCAGCGCTCCCTCGCCCTCTCTCCCCACTCCAGATCTTCTGTTCCCCTTAGTGGCATCAGATATCTCCTGTCCCACCTAAGGCTGAAGCAAGAGGTATGGCAATCACAGGCAAGCTAATACTTTACTATTCCTCTTATTTTTTTATTATTGTATTTTTTAAAGTAGGCTTTTTGCCTTAGGTGGGCCTTGGCCTCACAACCCCAAGATCAAGAGTCACGCGCTTTACTGACTGAGCCAAGTGGGCACCCCATTTTGCCACTCCTTTTAGTCCCCAGTCTGCTTTCTTTTAAAAGCTGTTTTATTATAAAAATTCTCTAATAATACAGAAGGAGGGAGAATGTATCATGAACTCCCATGTACCCATGGCCCAGCTTCAACAATTTTTTAAAAGATTTTATTTATTTATTTGACAGACAGAGATCACAAGCAGGCAGAGAGGCAGGCAGAGAGAGAGGAGGAAGCAGGCTCCCCGCTGACCAGAGAGCCCGATGCAGGGCTGGATCCCAGGACCCTGAGATCATGACCTGAGCCAAAGGCAGAGGCTTAACCCACTGAGCAACCGAGGTACCCCCGGCTCCAACAATTATTAACAGAAAGGACAGTCTTCATTGCATCCACATTCCCAACCATTTTCCACACTCCTAGTGGGTTATTTAAGAGCAATTCACAGACATTGTATCATTTTATTCATAGAGAGTCCAACTAGCCCATAGTCTTTAAATTCTGAGTCATTGCAAAGGGATTTAGGAGCTGAGCAGATGGACAGAAGAAAGGGCCCTCGAATGATCTGGAATGCCCTGGAGTTTCCCAGCCAGCCATCTCTGGCCTGCGTTTGCACCCCTGCCTCAGCGTGAGTCGTGTGTTTCCTGCTCAGTATCTGAGCTGCCTTTCCTAGCCTGGGCAGGGTGGTCCATCCCCGTGTGACTCCTGGTGAAAGTACAATGCTGTTCCTTCTGCCGGAGCTGACAAGGTTAAATGCTTGCTTTCCCTGATCTCCGGGCTCTGGCTGGGATACCATCTCGTCCATGCAGGTGCTCTCACCAGGCATTCGAGTTTGGAGGGGCGCCGTGGCGCACAGGAGACTGGCAGGAATGGCTGGGAGATGGAGATGGAGAAGTAGACATAGATCAGACTACCAAAGTCTGGGTTGGCCAAGGTAAGGGCTCTGGGTTTTATCGTAACCTGGCGTTGACACCTGGCAGGATAAAATGCAAGCACATACAAACTTACTGACTATGCAAAATTTCTGCTGTGCAGAAAATAGGTTAGAAGGGAGAAGAGGGGCACCTGGGTGGCTCAGTTGGTTGAGCATCCGACTGTTGATTTCCACTTGGGTCGTGATCTCAGGGTCATGAGATCGAGCCCCGAATCTGGCTCCATGCTAAGCTAAGCATGCTAAGCATGGAGCCTGTTTCAGATTCTCTCTCTCCCTCTTCCCCTGCCAACTCCCCGCTCTCTGTCTTTCTAAAAGAGATCTTTAAAATCTTTTAAAAAAAGAACTGAGGGGACTTGGTGGCCCTAATTCCTAATTCTTCCAATAGCACCTCACACCCTGTCAGACAGCAGGGTTGGTTTTATGATGCCCTTGTTCCAAATGGGATGCCACAGTGGTAACAACAGTAACACCACTGGGACAGTAAGAATGGCAACGGCTAATGTTAGCATAGCCCTTACTGCAAGGCAGCCTCTGTTCTACACATTTTACATATCTCCGCTCATTTAATCTCCCCAAACATCCTGGAGGGAGGTGTGATCGAGATTATTTTCATTTTACCCATGAAGTAACTGAGACAAAGAGTCAGAGGCAAGGACTTGCCAGATGTCACATAACATCCCCACCACGTCCGATAGGAACTTGCCCCCGCGGTCGATCCCTGGTCCCCTCTTCAATGGCATCCCACAGTGGTCCCCATCCAGTCCTGTGACCGTCTGCTGACTCACCCAAACAGAGCCCGTTCTTTCCCTGGGCCTCCCACACACAGTTTGTGGCTTTCTCTTCTTCCCTCACATAGTGTATGATTCCACTTATCTGAAATGTCCAGAATAAGCAAATCCACAGACAGAAAGCAGGCTTTGGGCAGTGTAGGGCTGCCCGCCTCAGCTGGCCCGCGGAAAGTGTCCATTGGGGGCACCTGGGTGGCTCAGTGGGTTAAGCCTCTGCCTTCGGCTCAGGTCATGGTCTCAGGGTCCTGGGATCGAGCCCCGCATTGGGCTCTCTGCTCAGCAGGGAGCCTGTTTCCCCTTTTCTCTCTGCCTACTTGTCATCTCTCTCTCTGTCAAATAAATAAATAATGTATTTAAAAAAGAAAGAAAGAGAGAGAGAGAGCAAGCGTGCCCACGGCTGTGAGCTCCCCGACTAGATAAAGCCCTTTGCCCTTTTCCTTCCAACCCTCCTCTGGAGCCCGGTTCATCTCCCAGGAACAAGATCTGTGAGGAGGAACCCTTTCTACAAGGTGATCTGAGCTTCCAGAAGAAAATCACCATTTTCCCTCGGGCAAAGCAACAGGGAAGGTAGAAGGTAGAAACACCCCAAAAGTTGGCCAGTGGATGAATGGACACGCAGAACGTGGTCCATCCGTACAATGGGAGATTATTAGGCTATGAAGAGGAATTACTTCTGGCCACAACATGGATAAACCTTAAAAACATTATGCTGGGGCGCCTGGGTGGCTCAGTGGGTTGGGCCGCTGCCTTCGGCTCGGGTCATGATCTCAGGGTCCTGGGATCGAGTCCCGTGTCGGGCTCTCTGCTCGCTGCTTCCCTTCCTCTCTCTCTGCCTGCCTCTCTGCCTGCTTGTGATCTCTCTCTGTCAAATAAATAAATAAAATCTTTAAAAAAAAACATTATGCTGAGAGAAAGAAGCCAGGCACAAAAGGCCACACAGTATATGAAATGTTCAGAACAGACACATCTATGGACCCAGAAAGCAGATGAGTGGCTGCCAGGGGCCGGGGACAGGAGGGAACGGAGAGCTACTGCTAATGAGAACAAGGTTTTAGGGGAAGGTTGGTGAAAATATTCTGAAATCAGAGAGCAGCAAAGGCTACAGATCCCTGTAAACACACTGAGAACCACTGGATTGTACACATCAAAAAAGGTGAACATTATTGCATGTGATTCATATATAAATAAACATTAAAAATGAGTCCCTCTGTCCCTTTGTTCTCTCTCTTTAAAATAAATAAGTCTTCTTTTTAAAAAAATTTTATTTGTGGGGCGCCTTGGTGGCTCAGTGGGTTAAAGCCTCTGCCTTCGGCTCAGGTCATGATCCCAGGGTCCTGGAATCAAGCCCCGCATCGGGCTCTCTGCTCATCGGGGAGCCTGCTTCCTCCTCTCTCTCTGCCTGCCTCTCTGCCTCCTTGTGATCTCTGTCTGCCAAATAAATAAATAAAATCTTTGAAAAAAAAATTTTTATTTGTTTATTTGACAGATGGAGAGACAGCCAGAGCAGGAATGCAAGCAGGGGGAGTGGGAGAGGAAAAGCAAGCTTCCTACCGAGCAGAGAGCCTGATGTGGGGCTCGATCCCAGGACCCTGGGACCATGGCCCGAGCTGAAGGCAGACACTAAACGACTGAACCACCCAGGTGCCCTAAAATAAATATATCTTAAAAAAGAAAGAAAGAAATGTCAGGGGAAGGAAAAAAACAAGAGATGAAAAATTAAAAGAGAGGGGCGCCTGGGTGGCTCAGTGGGTTGGGCCGCTGCCTTCGGCTCAGGTCATGATCCCAGGTCCTGGGTTCGAGCCCCACGTCAGGCTTTCTGCTCGGCAGGGGGCCTGCTTCCTCCTCTCTCTCTGCCTGCCTCTCTGCCTACTTGTGATTTCTCTCTGTCAAATAAATAAATAAAATCTTTAAAAAAAAAAAAAGAAAAATTAAAAGAGAGTAAGGGAGGGCACCCAGGTGGCTCAGTTGGTTAAGCCTCTGCCTTAGGCTCAGGTCATGAACTCGGGGTCCTGGGATCCAGCCCGGCATTGGGCTCTCTGCTCAGCAGGGAGCCTGCTTCTCCCTCTGCCCCTCCCCCACTCAATCTCTCTCTCTCTCTCTCTCTCTCTCTCCAACAAATAAATAAAATCTTAAAAAAGAGCGGGAGGGGCGCCTGGGTGGCTCAGTGGGTTAAGCCGCTGCCTTCGGCTCAGGTCATGATCTCAGGGTCCTGGGATCGAGCCCCACATCGGGCTCTCTGCTCAGCAGGGAGCCTGCTTCCCCCTCTCTCTCTGCCTGCCTCTCTGCCTGCTTGTGATCTCTCTCTGTCAAATAAATAAATAAAATCTTAAAAAAAAAAAAAAGAGCGGGAATGGGGAGTGGGAGGTTGGAGGAGCCAGGTGGTGGGTATTATGGAGGGCACATATGGCATGGAGCACTGGGTGTGGTACAGAAACAATGAATTCTGTTACGCTGAAAAGAAATTAATAAAAAAAGCAGGAATAAGAGACATATCGACTAACTGCAATATGTGGATACTATTTGGATCTTTTTTTTTTTTTAAAGATTTTATTTATTTATTTGACAGAGAGAGATCACAAGTAGAGAGAGAGGCAGGCGGAGAGAGAGGAGGGAGCAGGCTCCCCGCTGAGCAGAGAGCCCGATGCGGGACTCGATCCCAGGACCCTGAGATCATGACCTGAGCCGAAGGCAGTGGCTTAACCCACTGAGCCACCCAGGCGCCCACTATTTGGATCTTGAGTAAAACAAAAACTGTAAAGAAATAAAGAGACGAGACAAATGACATTTTGAACACTGGATATTTGATATGAAGAAATGACTAGCTTTCTCAGGGGTGATGCTAGTCTGGGTACATGGTTTCAGTATGTTTCGGAAATACAGATGAAAATATTTACAGTTGAAAAAATACAGTGTGTGGGACTCTTTTTCCAACTGAGTTGTGCAAACACACCTGGTTTCTGGGACACACTAATTTCTTTTTTTTTTTTTTTAAAGATTTTATTTATTTATTTGACAGAGAGAGATCACAAGTAGACGGAGAGGAAGGCAGAGAGAGAGAGAGAGAGAGGGAAGCAGGCTTCTTGCTGAGCAGAGAGCCCGATGCGGGACTCGATCCCAGGACCCTGAGATCATGACCTGAGCCGAAGGCAGCGGCTTAACCCACTGAGCCACCCAGGCGCCCCGACACACTAATTTCTTGATGCTCCTCTCCCTTTTTCAGCCCTGTCTTGCTCTATCTGAAATTAGTTTATTTGGGGTTTTACTTGTCTCCTGTCTCTTGCACATAGCCACACCCCACAGGGTTAACATAGTACTTGGCATATATTAATATATATATATATTATATATATTATTAATATATATTTATATATATTATATATATTATTATATTATATAATATATTATTATATATTATTATATAATTATTATAATTAATATTATATATAATTAATATATATACTTAGCTTATTGATATATATCAATAAGCTAAATGCTTATTGAATGAATGAATGTCAATACGGGTCTTATCACTGCTCTGGTCCTGAGTCCTGGTCCACATTTCCAGTTGTCCACTAGACAACAACGTCTACACCCAGCCCAGATATCTCCTCCGGTTATCTTCAACGATGATGGTAATGATGACAGAAACTAACTGTTCTACGGCACAGGCTGAGGCCAGCACACATGCTGATTCATTTAATAATAACAATTACTCTCTGTGATCCCACTTAGTGGAATGGGAAGCGGAGGCCAGGAAAGGTCATGTGGCTTGCCCAAGGTCACACACCTGGTCAGTGACTGCACCAGGGTTAGAGCACAGAGAAGCTTTGAAAGTTTACCCACCAGGCTTGACTGCCTCTACTTACTTAAGACTAGCCATTCCTGGGGTGCCTGAGTGGTTCAGTTGGTTAGGCAACTGCCTTCGCCTCAGGTCCTGGGATTCCAGGATCACGTCCCACATCAGGCTCCCTGCTCAGTGGGGAGTCTGTTTCTCCCTCTGACACTCCCCCTCTCATGCTCTCTCTCTCAAATAAATAAAATCTTAAAAAAAAAAAAAAAAAGACTAGCCATTCCCCTAAGCACCCAACTCACCATTTGGGGTCACCTCAGGCTTCTGCCTTCCCCGCTCCTCCCCTCCCTTTCCTGCCCTGGTCTTAAGGTCAGGCTGCAGGATGGTTCTCCAGTTCCTAGGTCCTTGTCCCTCTCAGCCAACTATGCTAAGTATATCTTTGCTGCCTTGAGGGCAAATCTGCCCCAGTCTGGGCATTCATTATTTAGTCCTTTGTTCAATGGGGGCACCCACCAGGTTCAGCTCCATCCCTCCCCGCTGCGGGAAATTAAGCAAGTTACTTAACCTCCCGCTGTGAGTAGAATGGTGCCACACTGCCGCAAAAGATTCGTCCCTGTCCCAGTCCCAGAACTGGAGACCTCATTTGGAAAAAAGTCTTTGCGATGTAATTAAGTTGAAGATTTTGAGATGAGATCATCCCGAATTGTGCAGATGGGCTTAGATCCAATGACAGGTGGTTCTTACACGAGACAGAAGAGAAGACAGACACACATGGAGAGGGTCACCTGAAGACAGAGGCAGAGCCTGGAGTGATGTGGCCACAAACTAAGGATGCCCTAGGCTGGACGAGACAAGACAGAATCCTCCCAAGAGTCTTCAGAACGAGCCCAGTCCTGCCAAACACCTTGATTCCAGACGTCTGGCCTCCTGAACTGTCAGAGAATAAGTTCCTATTGTTTTAAGTAACCCAGTTTGTGGCCACTTGGTATATTAGCTACAGGAAGGGAATGCTCCTCCCTATTTCTCCCTGCCCTTGACTTAGGACAGGGATAATCACATGTCCACCTCACTGGGTTGCTGGGCGTGGATCTGATCTCTGGTTTTAGCACTTACCAGCTGCTCTGTGACTCAGTTTCCACATTTGTAAAATTGGGATAATGATACTTCTTAGGATGTGGTGACGCGGCTGTCCTCAAAACTTCTGATCTCAGAGACCCTTTTCCAAGGGCACTCTCAAAACCCACTGAGGACTCTATAAAGAGATTCGAACAAGTGGGTTCTATCTATGACTATCTATTGTAAGCAGAAATCTAAACCGATATTTTTTAAAATATTAATTCAAAAGCAGATACATTGTAACATGCATTTTTTTAAAAGATTTTATTTATTTGACAGACAGATCACAAGCAGGCAGAGAGACAGGCAGACAGAGAGAGAGGGAAGCAGGCTCCCCACTGAGTGGAGAGTCTGACACGGGGCTCAATCCCAGGAACCTGAGACCATGACCAGAGCCCAAGGCAAAGGCTTTAACCCACTGAGCCACCCAGGCGCCCCCATATATATTTTTTTAATAAAAGTAACTATGCTCCCCAACAAACAAAACACTGAGGACAGTGGCGTTTCACATCTCTGCAAATCCCCTTAATGTCTAGCTCATTGGAAGACAGCAGGATTCTCACAACTGCTTCTGATGTTCAGTCTTATTGTGAGATGCTGTTCCGTGTTAAATATGCCAGAAGCATCTTGCCTCATATTGATACAAAGCTGGCACAAGGGACAACCTCACAGAGACCCTTTGGGTATTAGGGACCCCCAGTGGTCATTAGGCCACACTCTGAAGATTGACGGAGTATAGATTAAATGAGGCAATTTTTTTTTTTTTGCAAAACTCTTAGAATTAAATATGAAATAGCTGTGCAGTCCATTTTCAACTTAATTTTTTTTTTTAAGTCCATATCTGCTAGGCTGGTGGGAGCTTTGCGGCTATAAGGGCGTTAAAGTTTTTTTTATGCCTTCAAGGAGCTCGTCTCACGGGGGAGGCGCCTGTGTAACCCACACGGTTAAAACTCAGCGTGTGAGCGGTTCTATGGGAGGAGGCGGCCGGCTGTGGGAATGCAGAGGAGGGTCCCTAAGCCTTGCGTGGAGGATGGGAAAGGTGGGAGGGCTTGGTAGGTTCTGGAAAGACTCTGCTGGGGCCCGGGTGTCGCATGGACTAGGGGATTTAGCCAGGTCAAAAGGACAGGGGGCTTGGACCAAAAAAACCTCGCGGTGCCGAGATCCAAACCCCGGCCTCACCTCCTCTGTGAAGCGGTGTTTATGTCACAAGGAACTGCTAATGGACGTGGCTCTGCGGGCGGGGCAGTCCGGCGGCTTCGGGGCAGGGGACCTCTCCACCCTTTCTTGTGCCCCTCTCGGGCGCCTGTACTGGAGCGCAGGGCCCGGCGCCACCAGGTCCGCCCGTGACCGGGTCTGCGGTGGGGGAGGGACCGGGGAGGGGGTCCTCGCGCCTTCCCATCACGGGCCCCATCCCCGAGTCCACCTCGCGACCCTCCACTCCTCTCCAGCGCAGAAGGTGCTCCTCCGCTCCGCGAAGCGTCCAGAGACCGGCGTCCCCCCACCCCGCCTCCACGGCTTCCACGGCCTCCAGCCCCTCTCCTCCCGGCTAGTCTCGACCCCTCCCCGGCGGGAGGGAGAGGAGGAGCCAGGACCCGGCCGGAGGAGGGGGCGGCGCGCCCGGACGCGCAGGGGGCGGCGAGGAGAAAGGTCCCGCGGGCGGAGCGGGGGTCGGGGTGGTGGGGGGTCGGGGTGCTGCCTGGCCGGCGGGTCGCGGTGCGGGGCCCGCGGGGACCCGGGCGCCCTCGGGCGGCGGAAGCCGGGCGCGCCCCTCGCCAGGCCGGGATCGGGGCGGGGCGCGCGGCATCCCCGCGGGGGGAGCCGGTCACCCGGTCTCGCCGCCGCCACCAAAGTTTCCCGGAGGAGCCGCGGCCGCCCTTCCTTCCCCGGCCCCGGGCTTGGGGGCGACCCTCGGGCGAGAACTGTTTCCGAGGGCGACGGGGCCCCCTCTCCAGCTAGATCCCGCGCCTCCATTGCGCCCAACTCGGATTCCCAAGTTGGGAGGCGCCGCGGGCCTGCGCACGCGCGCCTTCCTCGCCGCCGCTGCCGCCGCCGCCGCCTCCTCCTCCTCCCGCCGGGGAGCAGGCTCCGGGCCGAGCCGCGCGCCGAGACTCGCCCCCCGCGCGCCGCCCTCCGGCTCGCGGTCTGCCGCCCCCGCCCATGCGGACGCCGGCCGGCTGCCCGGTGCGCCCTCGCCCGAGGGCCAGCTGAGCGCGGACCGCCGGCGGCGGCGCGAGGTGGGCCCGGCCCGGCGCTGCCCTGGACAGCGGCAAGTTTGGGAGTTGCACTAGTTTGCGGGGTGGGGGAGAGGCCGGCTGGGGGGCCATGGAGGAGGAGCGGGGGTCGTCGCTGGCGGCCGAGTCGGCGCTGGAGAAGAACGTGGCGGAGCTGACCGTCATGGACGTGTACGACATCGCGTCGCTCGTGGGCCACGAGTTCGAGCGAGTCATCGACCAGCACGGCTGCGAGGCCATCGCGCGCCTCATGCCCAAGGTCGTGCGTGTCCTGGAGATCCTGGAGGTGCTGGTCAGCCGCCACCACGTCGCGCCCGAGCTGGACGAGCTGCGCCTGGAGCTGGACCGTCTGCGCCTGGAGAGGATGGACCGCATCGAGAAGGAGCGCAAACACCAGAAGGTGGGCAGCGAGCAGCCCCAGTCTGCCCATCCGGGGAATGGGGCCGCTGGGACCTTAGGGGCCTTCAGCATCGGGCAACTGTAGGTGCACACGTATGTGTATGGAGGAACTAGGTGAGAAGGGAACCGAAAGGATGAAAGACAGACGGAGGGAGGCCCCTGGCCCTCTTTTGTCCATCCCGCACCACCTGGCATATACCGCTTCGGAGATTAAGGGTAGTTCTTTGGAGTCAGACCTGAGTTCTAGCCCCACCTTTACCATGGGGTAGCTGTGTGACCTTGGTTAAGTTACTCAACCTCTCTGTGCTTTATTTCCTCCCATATCAAATAGTAATAGTAGTAAGACCCACCTTATCAGAATTAAGTGTAATATATCTAAAATGCTTAGATACTGTTATTTTCTAGCAATGAAATAAGCCCTCTGCCCTTCAGTGTTACCCAAGAAGATGTGCTTCAATACCCATTCTTCTTACCCCAAAACCCCCCAGAGCAAAGGGGATGTGACCTCCAGCCACGGAGCTCATTGACACACACACACACCCGCCCCACACAAGTCTCTAGGTTTCTAATTACAAATTGTTTCCCAGGGCTTCTAGTTTATTAACCTGAGGTGCTTTCCCCTCCTTGCTTTTATCTTTAATCTTCACAGAACTCTGTGAGGCAGGAACTATCTTCATTTTATAGAGGAAGAAAATTGGGTGAGGGAGGGAGGAATTTGTCCCACTTTAGTGCTGAGAGAATCCCAGCCCCAGTGGAGGTAACTCTAGTGCTTCTCCCCTGATTGGAGGGATGGACTTGGTTCTGGGCAGCTTTAAAGCTAAGCCTCTACCCTGTGAACCAGAATCCTTCTGAGCACGTGAATCAGGACCTCCCTACTGGGCTGGGAGTCTAGACAAGGTGCCTGGGGAAAAGGAAGTGGGAGATGTGTGGTTTCCTGCCCCAACCTCAGCGCAAGGAAGATTCTGTCAGACTGTTTGGACAGAGAATAGGAGGAAACGCGTTTCCTTGGAGGAATCAATGTGCCTGAGTGGGCCCTGGCTTGCTGTGTGGCCTCAGGAAATACACTTGGCCTCTCTGAACCTCCCTGGCAGGCCATAAGCTATTGTGTTTCAAGGAAAATAGCCCCAGCCGTGGCTATGTCTTAACCTGGGGGCAGAGCTGTGAGTGGTTAAGAGCCCTGGTGTTTGCAGGGTTTGACTGTGTTTGTCCTTTCAGGTCCCCATGCCCTGAGGTCAGGAAGGAAACTCAAGCTCCCGAGTGTTGGGCAACCTTTCCAAGAGTGTTGGGCAACCTTTCCAAGATCGCACTGAGAGCTTGAAAATGCCCCAGCCCTGTAATTAATGTCAGGTTCCCCAGAGAGGGGACTTTGGAGGTAGATGGCCTGGTTTCAGACCCTGCTGTGGTTTGATCTTAGGGAAGTACCTTGCTTTTCTGTGCCTCAGTTTCCTCACCTGTAAAATGGGGATGGTAATAGCACACGTCTGCTGGGGTTGTGGTGGAAAGGGTTAGTTAACTCTTAAGAGAGTTCAGGGAAGGGATCTTTGAAATCCTCTCCTGTGGCTGCCTCTTATTATCCGGGACCAAGGGACTTAGCCCAGGTCACTCAGAAGTCCCAGCACCTGTGTCCCCACCCTCGGCATTTGAGTTCTGCAGCAGCTGGGCTGGGAGACACCCCTGGGAGCCATCAGAGACCACTAAGCCTGGAGTCAGATGGAATTCCCAACCAGCTGCACTTGTCACTCCTGGAACGCTATCAGCCAGGAAGTAAACCCCAGCGTGTTCTGAGCAGGGCTTGTTTGTAAACATGGAGGATGATCTTAAATTAGAGGACAAAACCCTTTTCCCATCCCAGCCCTGGCTCCCTTTTCTCTGTATTCTTAGGATCAAGAGAGACTCATCTGATTTTTTTTTCCTTGTAGTCTCAAAGGCTTTTCACAGTGTTATTTCTACAAAAATCTGAGCATGTCCTTGGTCTTATCAGTTTGTCTGTTCATTCCTCCTTACTTTCTCTGCACCCCCCCCTCCCGCCTCACTCTTTCTCAGCACACGTGGCTCTGGTAAAGCATTCACCCTGTCTTCCACCATCCCCTCCCCCGAGGACACCCCCAGACTCAGTCAGTTCTGCTCATCACACAGACTCAGGCCACAGTCTTTTTTTTCCCCCCAAGATTTTATTTATTACAGAGAGAGAGAGAGAGCGCGTGCTCATGCAAGCAGGGGGAGCGGCAGGCAGAGGGAGAAGCAAGGCTCCCCACTGAGCAGGGAGCCCGATTCGGGGCTCAATCCCAGGACTCTGAGATCATGACCTGAGCTGAAGGCAGATGCTTAACCAACTGAGCCACCAGACATCCCTCAGGGCACAGTCTTAACGTGTTCTATCTAGTTACTCAGTCTGCAACCCTGTTGATGGTCCAGGGCATGCAAGGTGCCCTCCTGGGTGACATGGGCAGGGCAGAGACAAGGGAAGCTGGATCCTCATCTCAGGCAGTGGGTGGGTAACTGGGAAGACAGGAAAAATACAAATAGGCTTAGAAAGTGTTGGCTGTGTAGGTACAGTTGTCTATAATGTCTATAACATAACAGTATATGTTGTTCCCTTATTCATGTAACACATGTATTTCTTGAGCACCTATTATGGACCAGGCACTGTTCTGGGCACTGGGGAGACAGCGGAGACCACAACAGATGAGGTTTTTGCCCTCATGGGCCTGACTTTCTAGTGCAGTGCTGTCCTGTAGAAAAATTATGTGGCTTGTCCCATTAATGAAAAGATATAGGGGAGGTTAATTTTAATAACATATCAAACCCCATTGATACATACTATTATTTCCAACTGTAATCAACATAAAAAATTATTTCTCATGAAGATATGATTGAAATGTAACATTGTATTAGTTTTAGGCATATAGCATCATGATTTGATATTTGTGTATATTGTGAAGCGATCATCACCGTAAACTTAGTTACCATCCATCATCTCACATAATTACCCAAAAAATTATTAGAGATATTTTTGCATTTTTTTTCCTATGTCTTTGAAATCTGGTGCCTATTTAACCCTTACTGCACGTGCCCGTTCAGCCTGGCCACGTCTCAAGTGCTCCACAACCACATGTGGTTTGTGGCCACTCTGTTGGATGGTGCAATTCTAGTGTGAGGAAATAGGTGTTTTTTTTTAAAAGTTTCAGCTTAAGATAAGGGACATGAAAAAAATAAAATAGGGAGATATGAAAGAGATTGGCCAGGATGGGGGTCTAATAGACAAGCAGTCAGGAAGGCTTCCCTGAGGAGGTGACATCTGAGCTGAGATTTGCATCAAGTGTGGGTACCCTCCACAGAGAGAGCTGTGAGTGGGGCATTCTAGGCAGATGCCTCTGCAAGTGCAAAGGCCCTGAGGCAGGAATGGGGGTGTTCAAGGACTGGATGGCTCAGTCCGTTAAGCGTCTGCCTTCTGCTCAGGTCATGATCTCAGGGTCCTGGGATTGAGTCCTGCATCATGTTTCCTGTTCAGCAAGGAGCCTGCTTCTCCTTCAGCCACTGCCCCTGCTTGTGCTCACTTGCTCTCTCTCTCTCTCTCTCTCTCTCTGTCTGTCAAAAAAACAAAACAAAACAAAGAAAAAAACCCACGAAGGCCCACAACAGAGTGAGTAAGGAATAGAGGTGGGAGGTGAGATCAGGAGGATTCAGGGGTCTGATTATACTGGAGCCTGTAGGCCAGCGTGTGGAATTTGAAGGCGGCAAAGGAAGTAATCAATCAGGGGTGACTTCCTGGAGGAGCCTTTAGCTGGTATGGAGGCTAGATTTAAATTCACTGTGGTCAGCTCAAGGCAAGAACTATACCCCTTCCCGCCCCCTTTTAGAGAAGGGAAGGGAAAAAAAATCCCTGATGGTTAAAGTCTATATTCATTTCCTATTACGACCCTAACAAGTTACCGTAACTTACTGGCTAGAAGTAACACAAATTTATTATGATAATACAGTGTTGGATATGTATGGTTCATGTCAGTATGGATAATACTGCACACAATTCTGGAGGTCAAAAAACCACACGTGGGTTTCTCTGGGTTAAAATCAAGATGTCAGGAAATTCATTCCTTCTGGCAGCTCTAGGGGAAAATCCACTTCCTTGCCTTTTCCCACTTCCGGAGACCACCTGCATGCCCCGGGTTTTGGGCCCTTCCTCCATCCTCACAGCCCGCCGACTACTGTCTTCAAATCTCTGTCCCCCCCATCGTCTCGCGCTCTGACCCCTCTGCCTCCCTCTTTCACGGAGGAGGACCCTTGTGATTTCATGGGCCCACCTGGATAACCCAGGAGACTCTCCCCAGCTCGGGGAGTGGGCTGTTGTCAGTTACACTTGACCATTGCCCCCGGGTTCCTCCGTGCTCAGCCTGTGCCAGGTGGGAGCAGAAAGGAAGGCATGGGAGCGCCTGCCTCTGCTTGCGTCCCACTCCATCATTCCGCCCTCTGGCCCCGTCCTTGACCTCGCCTGGCGACCTTGAACCAACTGGGCGAAAACCGTTATTACCCCTCATTTCCCGCTGCGGCAGGCTTCCTGACAGAGGAGATGGGGATTTGGGAATGTATTTAAAAGATGAACGGAGGCCCTGTTTATCCGGCCACCTGGGCCGGCTTGTGACAGGCTGTAGGAGGAACAGAAACCAGCAAACACATCTTTAGCATTTTCTGGGGGCCGGGCACTATGCCAGATATTGACATAAGCCTCGTGACAGCCCTCGGAGGTAGAGAGCACACTATTTTCCACTTTGCCAAGGCACCCAAAGATGGAATAACCCCGGGATCAGCTGATAAGTGGCAGAGACGGGATTCAAACTTGGGTCGACAGGCTCCGTTCGACCTTTTGCCTTTTCAACCAGCATTCTGTCCCCGCCACAGCGATTCTGCTATGTTTAGTTTCTGGTTTTACAAAAGATCTTTTATTTATTTATTTATTTATTTATTTATTTATTTATTTATTTATTTATTGGTACCAGCTTTATTGACTATAATTCACATTCCGTATAGTTCACCCTTTTAAAGTGTCTAATTCAGTGGGTTTGGGTCTGTTCAAACAGAGTTGTGTAACTTCCACCAAAATCATTTTTAGGCTTTTTTAAAGATTTTATTTGTTTATTAGAGAGAGAGAGAGAGAGTGAGAAAGAGAGAACAGGGGCAGGGGGAGAGGGAGAAGCAGGCTCCCCGGTGAGCAGGGAGCCCAACACAGGACTTGATCCCTGGACCTTGGGACGGTGACCTAAACCAAAGGCAGACGTTTAACCGACTAAGCCACCCCCAGAATCAATTTTAGACATTTTCATTACTTTGGAAAGAAAACCCATCCCCAGGGAGCAGTCAGTCACTCCTCATGCCCCCACCAACCCTCCAGCCCTAGACAAGCGCCCGTCTGCTTTCTGTCTGTGGATGTACCTGTTCCGGGCGTTTCCCATCAGTAGAGTCCCACACCGTGTGGCCTCACTGCACCACGTAGCGCCTTGTTCTCAAGGTTGATCACACTGTCCATCGGTTGGTGGACATCTGGTTTCTCCGTGTTGGTGGTTGTGAGTCAGGCTGCTGGGAACGTTCACATACAGGTGTTTGTGGGGACGTGGGTTTTCGTTTCTCTGGGGCAGCTCCTTGGATTGGAATTTCCGGTCACGTGGAAAGGGTTTAACTTATTAAGGGGCTGCTGGGCTCTTTCCCACGGTGGCTGTACGATTTTACACCCTAACCCTCCAGGCCGGAGGCTTCCAACTTTTTCATGTCCTTGTCAACGCTTCCGTCTGTTTCTTTGATCGTAGTCCACAAAATGATTTCAGTGGACTGACCTTAGTTACTCACACAGCCCTGTGCATCTCTATATTGTGGCTCCCCGGCTAAGGGAAACTGAGGCTCAGAGTTGCTAAGTGCATTGGTTGCCCAAGCCCCCTTGAAGAGATGCCAGCATCAGACATACAAGGAGCCCTGGGCCAGGTGGCATTCCCCGGGGTCTTCACAGCCCCTTTTTCCCTTGGAGGCAGGTGGGTCCCAATTCGGGTCTATGCACAGATCAGGGCCGTGACCTCCCCGGAGAGGTTGGGAATGTCAGGGGCCCCGTGGTACAGGGCTGCTCATCCACGTGCTCTCTCTGTCTGGTTAAGAGGCACGGTTACGGCTCTTGAGACAGTTCTAACCTGGCCACGTCCTAAAACACAAGTGCAGGCCTTGCCCGGAGGAGGGGGCCCCTTCTATTTCTCGCAGAGCTGCCGCATGGACCTGTGGTGGCCTTGTTCTCAGTGTGCCCACCCTTGGGGGGACAGGAAGGTCCCCGAAGCCCTGGCAGGTCGCTACCAAGGGTCGGGGAGGGTGTGCGGGGGTGAGGCCGCTGCCCTGGGTGGGCTGTGACCCCCACACCGACCCGTCACCTTCGCAGGAGCTGGAGCTGGTGGAGGACGTGTGGCGGGGGGAGGCGCAGGACCTCCTTTCTCAGATCGCCCAGCTGCAGGAGGAGAACAAGCAGCTCATGACCAACCTCTCGCACAAAGATGCCAACTTCTCCGAGGAGGAATTCCAGAAGCACGAAGGTAAGGGGAAGGGCCGGCCCGGGAGGTCGGGGAAAAGGCTGCTCCTGCTGTAATCGTGGGCATGGGGCCGGGGGGTGTTGGGGACACACAGTGGACAAGACAAAGCCCTCGCCCTCGTGAAGCTTAGGTTCTAGCACGGAGGAGCTGGATGACAGATATGTAACAAATAGATGGCATGGTTCCCAATAGTGACCAGTACTCTGGAAGCACCCAGACTAGGGGAGATGATGGATGTGACTTGGTGGGGGGGGGCGCTCTTTAGATGCAGTGATCAAGGAAGGCCTCTCTGACTAGGTGATGTTTGAGCCCTAATGAAGTGATGGAGTGAGCCATGCACATAGCTTGGGAAAGACGCAAGTACAAAGGCCCTGGGGCATGAGTTTTATAGAAAGCCCGGAAGGCCAGTGTAGCAGGAGAAGATGATCGAGGCCAAAGGTGGTTAAGGATGAGGTCAGAAGGGTCAGCAGGGGTCAGGTCACATACCCCTTAGAGACCAATGTTTAGATTTTATTGTAAGTGGGCTAGGAAGAGATCAGACTCCTGCCAGAGGCACACGTTGAACAATGAGCAACCCAGGGTGGTAAACCAGATCGGAATGGCACTGAAGCCCCCAAAATGTCATTCATCCTGCAAATGGATCTAGAACATTCACTGCATGCCCTCTGCTGGGTTTTTGGCAAGCAAAGATAGACATGGGATTTGGCGTGGGCCCTGTGGGCCGCATCAGCCCTGTTGTCCCCCACAGCCTCCTTCCCCGTCAGAAGCTGCCCGTTGTCCCGGGAATCTCAGACCTTTCTCTTGTCTTTGAAGAAACTCCCTGGGTCATCACACAGGCCCCCTCCTCCCACTGGATGGGGTGAGAGATGGGCTTACATGGACGCTGAAGTTCAAAACCGTACTTACACCTCTGTGAGACTAAAGTAGCACACGGATAAGGACTGTAGGGCCCAAGAAGAGGACATTTGATCCAGGTGCTGGAATTCTGTTTTCCCTGGCTTTCCTTTGTTGGCATGTGATCTGTGCAATGGATGCAAAAGTCTTAGTGGCTATAAGCATTGGCTCCGGAGCCGGACTGCCCAGGTGTGAATCCTAACCCAATACTTAACTCGTAAGTGACCTCGATCAAGTCACTTGGCCTTTGTGCCTAAGTTGCTCCCCGGGTAAAAATGGGAGAAATAACCATATATCACTTATAAGGTTGTGGTAAGGGTTCATTGAATTAACACCTGCAGATCGCTTAGAATAGTACCTGGTGCCTCAGGCAGCAGGTAGTAGCTATTCCTACCGAGGTTTTGGTTGTCTGGTCCAGCCTCCTCATTGAACAGATGAGAAAGAAGGAGGCTGAGGGAAGTGCAGTGAGTGCCCAGCGTCACCCAGCAAGCTAGTCACGAAGCCAGGACTGGTGCTCAGGTTGGCTGACATCTGCCCCCTGAAGGAAGGCTTGTATCAGTCTGGGACCCCTTGATCTGGGGCCACCGTGATAGTCTAGTGCCCAAAAGCTAATGATTCCAGACAGGACACTGCTCATTCATTGACCCTTTGTAAAGTCATTCATCGCGGACGTGCCTGCTCTCTGCCTGGCGATCGGACTTCCAGCTTGGACGCCGAGAGGCACAGACTAAGACCTGAATCTCACTTCCAGAATGCCAGAAGAACCTGGCTAAGGGAAAACTATTTTTCTTTTTCTTTTTTTTTTAAAGATTTTATTTATTTATTTGACAGACAGAGATCACAAGTAGGCAGAGAGGCAGACAGAGAGAGAGAGGAGGAAGCAGGCTCCCTGCTGAGCAGAGAGCCCGATGCGGGGCTCGATCCCAGGACCCTGAGACCATGATCTGAGCCGAAGGCAGAGGCTTTAACCCATTGAGCCACCCAAGCGCCCCGGGGAAACTATTTTTCTGATTACAGCACGCCAATACCAACTGTGTGCATTATTTCCCCCCACACACACCAACCGATTTTCCAGCTCTCCAGGCACCAATAATTTAATTCAGTTATGACACTTTCTTACCCCGGAGTTAGCCTCGGATTCCGCCAGTTAGGGGACTGGTCCAACGAGACTGCCCTGACTTCAGGTGTCAGTTGCAGGTAACGGGTCCCCAGAATACTCACTTCTGCCTGACTTGGCTACAAAGTCAGAGGTTCCCACCACCCCATCCCCCGCCCCCGCAACAAGCTCAGTACTTTCTGGACTGGCTCGTAAAACTCAGAGAAACACGGTTACTGGCTTATAAAGGATACAGAGGATACTATAAAGAATACAGATGAACGGCCAGATGAAGAAAGGTACATAGGGTAAGGTCTCTAGAAGGTTTCAAGGTCAAAGATTTCTGTCCCAGAGGAGTTGGGGTGCACTGCCTTTTGTGTACATGGATGTATTTCTTCATCCACCTGGAAGCTGTCTGAACCCCAGAGACAGATGGAGGTTCTGTTACATAGGCACGAATGATTGAATCATTGGCCATTGATGATTAGCTCAACCTCCAGCCCCTTCTGCCTTCCCCAGAGGTGAGGATTTAGGGCTGAAAGTTCTAACCCTCTAATCACGAATCACATGGTTGGTTCCTCTGGCAACCAGACGCCATCCTGAAGCTGTCTAGGGGGAATCACCAAGTTCATTATCATAAACTCAGATACGGTGGAAAGGGGCTTGTTATGACAACAGAAGACACTCTTCTCACCTCTGTTGGGAAATCACAAGAGTTTTAGGAACTCTGCCAAGAATGGAGGTCAAAGACCAAAATATATGTATTATATATGTTCAATTATTTTATATATAAATATATATATATTTCTTATTATATTGCAATATCGCAATGGCATAATGGTGTGCACTCCATCCCTTGAATGAAGGCAAAAAACAAAAAGAGCAAATACAACAAAGCAGAAAAGGAGTAGATTATAGGATGGGAGATGTAAGTTAGTTATACTGGAGGTCATACTAGATGCAAATGGACTAAAAGTTCTAGATAAAGACTGTCGAAAACGATTTTAAAAATCCAACTCTGTGTTGTTTCTAGAGACCTCTCTCTTAAAGGTTGAAAGTAAGAGGCTGAGGAAAGATAGACCGTGTAAACACTAACCAAAAGAAAGCTGGTGTGGTTATATGAACGGAAGACAGAATGGACTTTTGGGACGCCTGGGTGGCTCAGTCGGTTAAGCGTCTGCCTTCGGCTCAGGTCATGATCCCAGGGTCCTGGGATGAGCCCTGCACTGGGCTCTCTGCTCAGCGGGGAGCCTGCTTCTCCCTCTGCCTGCTGCTCCCCCTGCTTGTGTGCAGGCACTCTCTCTCTTTCTCTCTCAGAAATAAATAAATAAATAACATCTTTTTTTAAAAAAGGCAAAATGGACTTTAAGGGCAAGATCACTCTGTAATGATAAAAAGTTCAGTTCATCAGGAAAAGATGATTTGCAATTTCTGCACACCTAATAATTTAGCCTCAAAGTTTACAAAGCAAACGTGAACAGAAATATGTCCAGAGTAGACAGATCTACAGAGAGAAAGAAGATTAGTGGGTTCCAGGGGCTGGCAGGAGGTCAGGAAGGAGGAATGGTTGCTAACCGGTATGAGGTTTCTTTGTGGGGGGAGGGGCATGAAAACGTGGTGGTGACGGCTGCACAATTTTGTGAACATATTAAAAACCACCAAATTGTACACTTCGAATATAATTTAAAAACTGGACAGAAATAAAAAAAAACACACCCACAATCACAGTGGGAGATTTCAACATGAGTCTCTTAGTGATTCATAGAATAAAGAAAAAAAAAAAAACCAGTAAATATCTAGAATGTGGTCAGTAGATTAGTAAAGTCATGTCCACGTGGGAGGGAAGGAGAAGCCAGCCCCAGCCCCGCAGCTCCTGGCCCTGTGAGCTCGGGGAAGTGCAGGGCAGACAGGCGATCTGGAGGGACGCACCTTCTCCAGCAGGTGGACCTAAGCAAGTGAGAACAGTTGCTCACTTGGGACATCGGGGTTGGGGGGCAGAATCTGAGTTTCTTCCCTCAAGAATTGGCACACAGCTGGAAAGCCGAGTAGCAGAAAATCACTTGGGCGTCTTGGTTAACATTCCCTGTCCAAGGAGACCTTGGGCCTGAGGAGTTCTACAATTAAAGCCCCAGCGTCCAGCCTCAAGACTTGAGGACACAGGACGGGAGTTTTCCCATGTTTTACATTCGAGAGAAAAAAAAAAAAAAAGAAAAAATAATTTTCCCAAGTTAAAAAAAAATTGCACACATTTTTTTAAAAGATTATTTATTTATTTATTTTTTGACACAGAGAGAGGGTCTCAGGGTCCTGAAATCAAGCCACATCAGGCTCGGTGCTGGGCATGGAGTCGGCTTAGTATCCTCTCTCTCCCTCTCTCTCTGCCCCTCCCCCACTCATGTGTGCACTCTCTGAATAAATTAATTGATTAATTTCTTTTTTTGTAAAGTTTCTATTTTTATTTATTTGTTTGACAGAGAGAGAGAGAGAGAGAACACAAGTAGGCAGAGAGGCAGGCAGAGAGAGGGGGAAGCAGGCTCCCCGCTGAGCAGAGAGCCCGATGCCAAACTCGATCCCAGGACCCTGAGATCATGACCTGAGCCGAAGGCAGAGGCTTTAACCCACTGAGCCACCCAGGCGCCCCTGACTGATTAATTTCTAAAAAAAAGAACCTGAAAGCAGTAGAACATTGGAGTTAAGACCATGAACTCAGGAGGCCAGATTGCGTGAATCCGCATCTGAGCTCCACTGGATTCCACCTGTGGCCAGATTAATTACCTTTACGTGGATCGATGTCCTCATTTGTAAAATGTGAATATTATTGTGAGGATTAAATGTCATGTGCTTAGCCCACAGTAAGCACTAGAAAAACATTTCTATTCTAGAGCAGTTTCACGGAGATGTCAATATGCCCTCTTAGAGTCCACCATTTGGTGGCTTTTGGTAGATTCAGAGTTGTGTGGCCATTGCCATGATTTTAGAATGTTTTTGTCACCTTAAAAAGAGACAGCATACTCTTTTTTTTTTTTTTAAGATTTTATTTATTTATTTGACAGAGATCACAAGTAGGCAGAGAGGCAGGCAGAGAGAGAGGGGGAAGCAGGCTCCCTGCTGAGCAGAGAGCCCAATGCAGGGCTTGATCCCAGGACCCTGAGATCACGACCTGAGCCGAAGGCAGAGGCTCAACCCACTGAGCCACCCAGGCGCCCCAAAACAGCATACTCTTTAACTGCCACTGCCCAGTCCCTCCCACTTCCATCCCACCCCCAGCCACAAGCAGCCTCTGATCCCCTCTCCGCCTCTGGAGATTGGCCTGTTCTGGACATTTTATGTGCACGGAATTGATCAACGTGGTCTTCTGTGTCGCGTGTTTCATGGAGCGTGATGTCCTCAAGGCCCATCTGCATTGTGGCAGGTGTCAGGGGCTCATTCCTTTTTGTGGCCAAGCTACACACCCTTGTGCGGACAGGCCACGTGTTTTACTTAGCCATTCATCGGTCGGTGGACACTTGGGTTGTTTCCAGCGTTTGGCTATTGTGAATAGTGCTGCGGCGAACTTTCCAAGCTTTTGTACAGATGTGTGTTTTCGGTGCTTTGGGGTGTGGACCTGGGAGTGGAATTGCTGGGTCATGTGGGAACTACGTTGAACTTGTCAAGAGGCTGCAGCCATCGTTCTGTGTGTGTTGCTTCTGCCGGGCCCCGTGAGGCCTCTGAGGGTGACCGGGGAACCCCTTGCCGCCCCCGGCAGCCGCAGAAGCCTCAGGGGCCATCGGCCGTGGCTCTGACCGCCCAGGGCTCCTCTTCTGCTCATGGCTTCCGTGTGTGTGTGCAGCTCACTCCGCGTGGGAGAGCTTTGCCTCGGCTCCCAGATCCCTGCTGGCTTGCCGTGAAGCAGCCTACACGGGCCCCATCTGAGACACATTTAATTGACATCTCACGTGGGTTTGGCTCCCAACGGGTTAGCCCGGGGAGGCCTGGGCTTTCCAGTCTGCACCAGCCCTCCCCATCCCTCCCCCAACGCCCCCAGTGGAGAGACCCGGCAGATGCCAGGCATGCCTTTCACGGTTATTTTTATTTTGCACGGGAAACCATGGGAACACAGCAAGGACAAAGCACGTCTTCCACCTGCAGGAGGAACAGACGTTGGGCAGAGGAGTCCCTGAGGGGAGGTGCAGCCCGCAAAGTTAGACCGTCTACCAGGCACTGCCGTGAGCAGCAGGGCAAGGCCTGGGGCCGGCTGCAGATGCAGGGGTGCCGTTGTGAGGTGTGGGGTGAGTCGGCCGGGAGAGCCTGTTCAGGGGAGCCGACCCCACCTGCAGTGGGGTTGAACAGACCGATACGGGCCACGGGCGCACTGCTACCGCATGCTCCCTGGAAGTCTCCAGATTAAAAAGCACATCTCTGTCCCTTGTTTTTGGAACTCCGTCGTGTCAGCCGGAGGACAACGAGAAACAGTACGGGTCAGTGCCCTCGGAGATGAATTACAGGCATCGAAGCCATGGGACCAGGAACACGGAGGCATAGAGATGCACTCAAGGGTCTGGAACAGTTCTCGGGCTCTGGACAAACAACTCTGTCAGCGAGAGAGGGGGACGACTGACCCCACAGCCACGTTCTGAAGGGCAGCCTGGAACAGCAGTGTCCCGAAAAAAAGGCAGTGTGTTCTCGGAGACTCGACGGAGCAGCCCTTTGGAGGGAGAATGTGCGGTGGAGTGAGGCGCGTCTGAGTTCAAGTCCCAGCCCTGCCCTTCCCAGCAGGGTCACCTGGGGAAGGAGACCGACCGTTCCCATCCTCTGGTTCCTCACCTGTGACATGGGAACGGCCACTCTGGCCTCCCAGAATTGTAGAGAAAGAAGTAGATACAGCATCAGCCTCGCAGCTGTCCAGTAAGTGATGTCCCTGAGAGCAGTGATACTGATTTCGTCCTCCCCGTTGAAGCGTCCGCGGAAGCCAAGAGTGACCAGTATGCATTTTAGCTCAGTACAAAGCCGGTGGTGCACCCTAGCAGGGCCTTTCTCCATAAGCTGCCTGGATTACTTTCCTCAGGCTGCTGCAACAAAGTGCCCCAGACTGGGGGGCTTAAAGCCTCAGAAATGTTCTTGCTCACAGACCTGGAGGCCAGAAGTCCAAAACCAAGGTGTCCACAGCCCTGCGTGCCGTCCAAAGGCTCTAGGGGAGGGTCCCGCCTTGCCTCGTCCAGCTGCTGGGACAGCCTGGGTTCCCTGGCTTACGGCTGTGTCCCTCCAGCGTCGCCACTGTCACAGTCACACACCATCACGTGGCCTCCTCAGTCCATTCTGAAGCCCCCTCCTTTCTGTCATGAGGACACCAGTGTTGGGAGTCAGAACCCACCTTTGGACAGCATGACCCCATCTTCACTGCAAAGACCCCGCTTGCACACAAGATCGCGTCCAGGAGGACATGACATGAGTTCAGGGGGCTGCTGTTCTATGCAGTCCACTCGCTGATAACGTAAGGTCGGGGGCCACGGGAGGCCGGCCTCATGGCATGGTTTGCAAGAGTGCGGGTGCTTTGCAGCCAAAACTGCCTGAGTGTGAGTCACGGGAGCACCACTAACCAGCCGGATGGCCGGGCGTGAGTCTACCAGCCACCGTATACCTCAGGTTGCTTTAGTTCCAAAATGGGGACAACAGGAGTCCCACTCCAGAAGGCACTCTGAGGATAAAAGGAGCTAAGCACAGTTTAGATCAGATTTTTCCAGAAGGGGACTCTGACGTGAGGATTCCTGTGCAGGTGACTTACGAAGGGAGCACCCCCAGAGGAGACCATTGAGGGGTCGAGGAAGCAGGACAGGGAAGGGGGCAGAAGCATACGACAAGGGTGGGACTTGGGCTGAGCCCGTGGAGGACTGTGAGCTCTGGAATGTGAGTGGCCCTGTTTCCTGCCCTTAGAGCCTGCCAGCCTAGTGGGCCCCAGTGCCTGGTCAGTGGCAAGAGCACACTGAGGGGCACATGGGTGGCGCAGTCAGTTAAGCATCTGTCTTCAGCTCAGTTCATGATCTCAGGGTCCTGGGATCCAGCCCCACATTGGGCTCCCTGCTGTCACTCACCCTGCTTGTGTACTCTCTCTCTCTCTGACTTAAATAAACAAAATCTTTTTTTAAAAAAGAAAAAAGGCACATTGAAGAGGGCTGCAGACAGACACAGGGACCTGAGGGCGTCTGTGCGCCAGCATTGTCCCCCTGCACAAGCTCTCAGCCCCATCACCGCCCCCGGTAGGTGATCGGTAAATGTTAGCTGTCCTCCTCATCCTCATCCCATATGGAAAGCAGCTTTCTGGTTCTGATGGGGTGAAGAACGCATTGGCCCGGTATCAGGACACCTGCATCGCAGCTCCCGCGTGGCTACTGACGGGGCAGTGAGGTCTGGGGCAAGTGGCTCGGTCTCCTGAGGACATTTTTGTCTTTAGCGATCAAGCGTGCCCACCTTGTGGGTATATGGGTGGTGGTTGTTTGGTCTTCAAAAAAAAATCTAATGTGTGTATCAATATTGTGAAACATTGTAACAAAACTCAGGAAACCTCTGAGAATTCCCTCTGCCCCCTTCTCACTGCACTTAGCAGAGGTAAATCCCTCCCTTTAGATGCGTCTACATACAGATTCCATGCCTGTTTTGTTTTTTGATGAGCCAAAGCTGCTCTGATATGGACATGGCAGGGAAACATGTATTTAGTTTTTCAAATTAAATGTATTTTGGGTTTTTTGTTTGTTTTTTTGGTCACTTGCCTTTTTTTTTTATACAAATTAAAATTATGTGTTCTTTGGGTTGCCCCCCCTTTTTTTTTAATTGAGGTGAAATTCACATAACGTCAGAGGAACAGTTGTAACATGTACAGCTTAGCAGCATTTAGTACATAATTCACTAGAAGTTAGGCAACCATCACCTCTGTTTGGTTCCCGTACATTTGTGCCGCCCCCGAAGGAGACCTCGCACCCATCAGGGGTCAGTCCCCAGTCCACCCGCCTGTCCGTCCCCCCGCCTCCAGCAGCCACCGGTCTGCTCTCCGTCTGTATGTGTGTCCTGTAAAGGGACTGTGTCCTGTAAAGGGACTCATACATCGTGTGGCCTTTTATGTCTGCCTTCTCCCACTTAGCTTCGTGGTTTCAAGGTAAATCACGTTGTAGCAGGTGTCTGTCCTGTGTTCCTCTGTATGGGGGTTAATGTTCCGTCGTGTGGATAGACCCCAATTGGTTTATCCATTCAGCCCTTGATGGACATTCGGGCTCTACCTTTGGGCCACTGTGAATCGTGCTGCTGTGACTATCACTTGCCTTTTTGACTTCACCGTTGCATCTCAGCCTTCTGCCCGGCTCTCCATGCTGTCTCCTGGTGTGGAAGGAAGCTCCTTGTCTGTTGAAGCGTTTCTTTGCTCCTGTGGCCAACCTTGGACTTGCTTCTTCCTGCACTTGCTCAAATGCACCTTTACATCTAGATCCAGGACCCTGAGCTGCCAGGTGGCTACGTTAGCTCATCGCTCTTCCAGCTTTCAACAAGGCCCGTGGGTCTGTTGAAAACATACCACCTTCTTTTAACTTCTCAAAGTTTTTGTAATGACTCTTGGACTTTATCTGAGTTGCAGCCTTTGGAACAGGGAGGACTAGCATTTAAGTTTTGTGGATAAAAGGGCAGCTAATGCTGAGTCCTGCTGAGAACACTTCCGTAGATTAACCCCTCTAACCTCACAAGAGCACCCCCACCTGCCTTTGATCCCGTCTTGCAGGTGAGAAAACCTTCCCAAGGTCAATGGCAGATAAACAGCAAAGCGGGAAATGAGTCCAGGAAATCTGGCTTCAGACTCCAAGCTCTTGTCCACGTTGTTCTCCCCCATCTTGGGTTAAAGCCAGAGGTCCCCCAGAGGTGAAGGAGGTAGCTGGGTTACAGATCCAGGTTTCTTTCTTCTGGATCGACACACCACCATCCGCCACACTGTTCTCTCCTCCAGGAGCCGAATCTGTACCCCATGCTGCCACCACAAGAAGGAAATGAGCTCAGCTCTTGATGCCCTGGTGTGGAGCCTTTAACAGGACAGGTGCTCAGAGAGCAAACAGCAAATGTGTATGTGGCTTTTGCAGATTCCGCTGCCACCTGATTTCAGCCCCAGCACACGTGCACACCATGTGTCAGGCTTGCCTTTTTGGGAGACGGTAGTGGTGTCCTCTTGTCCCACTGGCAGAGCCCTGGTCCTGCCTTGCAGCAGTGGCTGAGGGATGTTAGCAGGGACTTGAGCCCAGTGCCCAGGACCTCCAGGCGGCCTTGTGGCCTTGGGGGGCCCTGCAGCCTCTGGGCTGACTCTGCGCTGAAGGAGGAGGACAGCTGGACAAGTCACCGACTTTGTGAGCTCCAAGTGGAGCGCCTGGCTTGTTCTTCACGCGGTGTCACATCGCCTTGCACGCTAGTACCCTGCTTTCTCTCTCTGTCCTGCTGTTAGTGGGCATTTCCGTTGTTTCCAGGCTGGGGCTGTTACAAATAAAGCTCCTGTGAACATCTTTGTCCGCATCTTGTGCTGTGCAGGTAGCCACCTGCCTTCTCCACTCACCAGTATGTCTCAGTCTTCTAATCAGCCTCGTCGCGTCTGGTTGGGCGGCTGTTTACGGAGCCACCCTGCACCTGCTGGGGGTGTGCTCAGGAGGCGGCTGCTGTTGCGGAGAGACAGAAGGACCCCTGTGTCCCAAAGCAGCTCCGAGCAGCAACGCTCATGTGGTCCCGCGGCCCCGCCTTCTCCCCAGCACTCCACACTCAGGACTTTCCGTCCTAGCCTAGCCATTCTGTCGGGATCCCTGCCCCTTCTTTCCACCCCTGCCTCCCCTCCCCACCCCCAGCCCGCCCTGGCATCTCTGCATCTCTCAGCCGCATTGCTTAGGATGCGCCCCATCCTGCTCCGGCCCCTCGGCAGGTCAAGGAGGAAGCTGAGTGGTGGTCTTGGTTCCAGGCCCACCCGTCGGGAAGAATTCTGTTTCGTGGGCTTGTGTGAGTTCCGTCTGTACTTTGCACAGCCTTGTTGGAGAGGTAGGAAGGTAGAAAATGCGCAGGTGAACAAGGGAGGGCTCCAAGGGGCTGATGTTGCTTCAGAAGCCGTAAGCTGTGTGCCATGTTGGAACCTACATGCTCATCTTTCTCTGACTCTGGAGCCTCCCCATCACCCCATCAGTGTCTTCATTATAATTCCTTTCCCTCTGGCCTGTCTCATTTGCATAGTACACACCTGCCCTCTGCAGCCTTTCTTCTCTGGCTCCCCCTGCCTGGTCTCCTTGGCCTGACTTTCCTCCTGCTTGTGAAGCTCTTATTGCCCCTTTAGGTGAAAATCCAACCCCCTTCCTGTCCATTGAGGCCCCACATGGTCTAGGCTTCCTCGCAGCTCAAGCTTCGGCCTCCCCTTGTCCACTGTGCTGTGGCCACTAGATTTGGCCACCATTGTTGCCCTTCAGCTCTCCAGATGCGCAGTCTCTGCCCCCAGGGCCTTTGCACGTGCTGGTACTAGCCTGTGATGTTTGTCCTCGTCACCTGCCCACCCCTGGGTCCTTCAGGTTTCAGTGTAAAGGCTCTTGCAAGGGGATTTTCTGCTCCCACAGTCTACAGCGGGTCCCCTTGTGGTGCTCTCAGGCCCCATTGCATCTGCCATGTCACTTATCATGGTCTCTAATGACACCATCTCCGTCTGGTGTCTGTAAGTTAGTGAGAGCAAAATTGGGTTGTATCTGTTGACCATCCACACCCCAGTGACTCTTAGCCCAGAGTCAGGTACACGGCAGACGCTCCATAAACACCGTGTGTGTGCGTGGTTGTGTATGCCTCTGTGCGTGTGTATACATGCACAAAGATGTGTGGGTACCCCAAGCAGGTGGCCCTGTCAGAGAAAGTATGGACTAGAGTCTGCCCCATGGTGATACTTCTGGTCCCCTTAGCAGAGCCTCTGAGTCTTGTCCTGCAGTGGGAAGGTGGCGTGGCATCATGGAAAGGACATGGGACTTCAGAGTCCGAAAACCGGGATTGGAGTCCCAGCTCTGATAGCACTTGGCTGTACGTCTTGGAACAAGTCTGTCTCTGGGCCTCAGTTTTCTGTGTCTGTAAGATGGGACTGATGTTAGGAACCAACAGTAATAATACCCATTCCCAGTGGCTGGAAACGACACTGAAATAGGGTCAAGGATACAAAGCATTTTGTACTTCATGGGGTTAACAGGAGTGAGCTATGCTTTGGGAAAGTCTGTGTCTGTGGGGGAGTCAGTCCCTGCTCCATCAGCCTGGCATGTCTCCCATGTGGGCAGCCCTAGTGAACGGACGGGTGGGGTGGGACAGCTGCCCTCTGGAACATCCAGATTTGTGCCTGTCACACAAAGGCTCAGACTCTTCAAGGGCGGGACCCATGTCCTATCTGCGGTTGTGGTCCCGGCAACATTACACACCGTTTTGGACACATAAATGCTTGTTCTTGGTGGTGACCGCCTGCTTGGAGATGTCCAGGACAGGAGAGGGGAAAGATTCAGACGGGATGGAGCACCTTGGACGAGGGAGTTGTGTCGGGATAACAGCTGAGGACTCACACAGAATGGTTCTTCTCAGACGCCTGCTATGTTGGCACATGCCCCCGGAGCACAGGAGAACCAAGTGAGTCTGTGGTTCCCAGTACTCCTGGGAGGCAAGGATTAGCTGTCCACCCCAGTGCCTGGAGGAGGCTAACGGTCCCCGAAAATATCCGGCCCTAATCCCTCAAACCTGTGGATGTTACCTTGTATGGTAAAATCCTTACAGATGTGTTTTCATTTAAGATCTTGAGATTGGGGGGAGGCGCTTGGGCAGCTCAGTCATTAAGCATCTGCCTTCAGCTCAGGTCATGATTCCAGGGTCCGGGGATCGAGCCCCACATCAGGCTCCCTGCTCAGCGGGGAGCCTGCTTCTCCCTCTCCCACTCTCTTTGCTTGTGTTCCCTCTCTCGCTGTGTCTCTCTCTGTCAAATAAATGAATAAATAAATAAATAATAATAAAAAAAAGGGATCTTGAGGTGGGGGCACCTCGGTGGCTCAGTCAGTTAAGATCTTGAGATGGGGAGGCTATCCTGTATTAGTCAGGTCCTAAATGCCATCATAGTGTCCTTTTAAGAGGGAGTCACAGAGAGGTCTGACAGACAGAAGAGGAGGAGGCCATGGGACCACGGAGGCAGGGACTGGAGTGATAAGGCCCGAAGCCAAAGAACGGTAGCAGCCGCCAGAAGCCAGAAGAGGGAAGGGGCTCATTCTCCCCTAAAACCTCTGGAGGGAGCACAGCTCTGACGACATCTTGACTTTGGACTGATTTTAAACTTCTGGCTTCCAGAACTATGAGAAAATATATTTCTGGTACATTAAGCTATCAGATTTATGTGGCCATTTGTTAGAGCACAGTTCATTAACTCACCAGATCACTTAATAAGCACCTACTGTGTGCCAGGCACACTCAGCAAGCACCTACTGTGTGCCAGGCACTGTGCTAGCCAAGGCAGTACACAGTGAATAGTTCAGTGAAGGCCCTGCCCCTGGGCCGACAGGATACTTGTGGGCCAGGGGCAGAAGGCACACACGATAAACAACTAAGTAACAGACACCACTCCTGCTGTGGGCCAGGTATCATCTTCCATGTGCTTCCTGTGTACTCACTAAATTCATCCTCACAACAGCCTTATGGGGTAGGTACTGTTACTCTCGTCTTGTAGATATGGAAACTGAGGCACAGAGAGGCTGGTCCGAAGCCACACCAGCCGTAAATGGGAGAGCTGGTGTGTGCACTCAGAGCCTCTGGAAGATAAGACCTACGAGACGGTAGTCGTAAAAAGTGTCAAAAGGTAGTAGTTGGGGGAAGGGGGCAGGGTTCATTTAGAGGGGGCTGGGAAGGAAAGGCCTCTGTGGGGAGGGGAAGGTTGAACTGAGGCCTGAACAACGAGGAGAGCGAGCCCCGGGGATGTTGGAAGGAAGGGAAGTGCCGGCCCCGCAGCCTGGGGTGGGGATGAGTTCAGAGAGAAGGGGGGACAGAGGGGACAGGACGCAGGTGCTGGATCCCGGAATGGGGTGGAATGGGGCGTGGAGAAGGCCCGGGGTCAGGGGCATCTCCGGAGGAAGGGGCGGGTGGGTCAGACTGGGGCAGCGGGGGTGGGGAGGGGCTCACCGGCAAGTTTTTCCTGTCCCCCCCCCACCCCCGCCCAGGCATGTCGGAGCGCGAGCGGCAAGTGATGAAGAAGCTGAAGGAGGTGGTGGACAAGCAGCGCGACGAGATTCGCGCCAAGGACAGGGAGCTCGGTCTGAAGAACGAGGATGTGGAAGCTGTAAGTGAGGAGCCCCGACCCCATGTCCACCCTCCCTGCCAGCAGATAACGACGGGAGACGGGCTCCTCCCCACAGGCAGTTCCCCTTCTCTCCCTTGGCCTCATGCTATGGGCTCTGTGGGGCAGGGGTCCTGCCCGAGGCCCGGCAGCTCCGATGCTGAGGCCATGGGGAGGATCCTCAGTCGGGTCTGCATGGTCACAGCAGGAGGGATCATGGCACTGCCTGGTGACCTGCTGTTCCCACACCCTGGGGAGGTGCCGAGGCCCAGCCTGGCTTCATTCTGACCCCGAGGCTTCCTCCAAATCACCCGCTTTGTGCCCCTATGTGAGTAGGCCAGCATGGTCCAGGCTGCTCCAGAACCCCATACAGTGTCTCCACCTAAATTAGAAAGACACCCCTTTCTCAAGGCATGTTACTTCTATCTGTTAGGAAATCATCATACTATACTGACAAAACACTTAATCTTCCATCTGTCATAAAATTATTATAGTAAATATATAAATTGTCCATCTCTGGCATCAACAGTTGTAAGAATATGAACAGACTTCAAACAAATCAGGATGTCTCCAGTATGATGGCACGCCTGTAGAGGATTTGCCCTTGTGCAGTGCACAACGTGAGCTACTGTATGTGGCAGCCCCATAAATGGCCTTCCTCTTTCTCCAGCTGCAGCAGCAGCAGACCCGGTTGATGAAAATCAACCATGACCTCCGCCACCGTGTGACAGTGGTAGAGGCCCAAGGGAAGGCCCTGATCGAACAGAAGGTGGAACTAGAGGCAGATCTGCAAACCAAGGAACAGGAGATGGGCAGCCTACGGGCAGAGCTTGGGAAGCTGCGAGAGAGGCTGCAGGGCGAACTCAGCCAGAATGGAGAGGAGGAGCCCGAGGTAAGTGGGAAACCAGCTACCGAAGTAAATGGGAAGGTAGGTCTGTAATCTGGCTCATGGTGGGCAAGGCTGCCTTGTTTTCCTCCATTACACTTGGGGGAAGTGGGAGGAACTTGAGAGGAGCTATGTTGTGTGGTTAACTGCATGGATGCTAGAGCTGGTCTGCTTCGGTTCAGATCTAGCCTGTTACTACCTCCATGATCTTGGATAAATTATTTAGCCTTTCTGTGGCTGTTTTCCTTGAGTCTAAAATGGAGATGATAATAGTACTTAGCACCAGATTATTATGAGAATTAAATGAGTGAGTTCATTTAAAGTGTTGCCTATTATTACAATGATTGTCTGGAGGAGTCAAGAAAGCTTTTCTAAGAGGTGACTAAAAGAATGAGAGTAAACAAGTAAATGGAGAGTGAGTTCCAGGCAGGGGAGTGGCACATGCAAAGGCCCTGTGGCAGGAGAAATTGCAGTGCAGTCAAAGAAGGACAAGAAGGCTAGGGTGGCTGGTATGCAGTATGAAGGGCAGGAAGAAGGTCTAAGTGAGGTCAGAGAGATAGGTAAGGGCCACTCCTGCAGGCCAGGTAGGCCACAGAGTAGAGTTTGGTCTTCTGCCTGAGAGCACTGTGCTGGGGACTATGGAGCTTCAAAGAGCTTACAGTCCAGGGCGGGAGACAGGCTTGGCCACCTCCAAGTGGTGTCACATTTAAGGTGGAAGGAGATTGTCTTTGCGGTAAGAGATTGTCTTTGTCTGGGTTCCCTCGAAGCAGAACTTGAGAAAAGGAAAATGGGCAGGAGGTTTATGTGCGGTGATCCCAAAGATCTGAGGCGTGAGACAGGGAAGAAGGAAAAGTGAATTTGAGTGTGTGTTATTGAGGCTGCGGTGGGAGCTGTCTTGCTGGGACCTCTGAGAAGCCCACAGACCATGTCCCAGAACCGTCTTTCTGGAGGAGAAAGGCTTGAAACGTTTATCCACATGCACCTGCCCCCAGTTGGCTAAGGGTGACTCCCGGGGGTATTACCTCCTTGACATTCCTGGGCAGAATTTACAGAGCAGAGCTCAGGACACGAGTGGGAAGACATGCAGTGTGTGCTTAAGGTGGGGCCCCATCACATGGCCGGGACCACACAACAGTTGCAGCGAAAATCAGATGGGTCCAGGGCTGCGACTCGGGGGGCTAGAGGTGTCTCTCCCATGGATGTGTCCCCTGGGGGTGTGGGTGCCAGCAACACAGGGATAGGACAGTTAATCCTGAAGGCAGTAGCGTGCAGTTTCATGGAAGAGCTGTCCCTTTGGCTTTGATGTCAGTGTTCACAATGCTAAGATTTTGATAGATGGATGAAGATGATGGTTATGCTGCTTCAGGACAGCATAGTGGACCCTTAGGGAAAAGCTTGGAGCTTACTCTTTCTTCCAGCAAATATTTACTGACTATTTCTGGTTTGTAGACACTGTGCTAGTTTCCTGGGTTACAGGTTGGGGAGGTAAGACAGATGAGCTCACCGTCGGCTTGGCCCAAGTGCCAGCACAGTCATTAAGCCAGATACTTAAGTCATTAAGGCCAGATACTTCTAGGTTCTCTGAAGGACAGGAACCTGGGATACAATTAGGGAGGTAAGGGAAAGAAGTCTTAAAAGGGAGAGGTTAGGGCTTGTTTTGGGCCCAAAGTGACAGAAATCTAAATTAAAAGGCTTTAAGGATTTAAAAAAATAATTTTTTGTTGTATACCTAAAGGCTTTGTGTTAATGTTGGCTTCAGGTATAGCTGGTTCCAGGTGCCCAAATGACACTCTCAGATGTCTCAGCTTTGCTTTCCTCTATGTTAGTGGTATTCTCACGTGGGCTATGCCATATAGTGGCCCCTGGGACTCTTATCAGCTTTGCAACCCCAGTGAAAAGAAGTTGCCTCTTTCCCAAATTCCCAGCAAGTCTCAGGCAACCCTCTCCTCATCCTGTCCCAGAACCAGTCACTGTGTCCTGAGGTCTAAAATATGCATGGTGTCCAGTCCCAAGTCCCAAGGCTACCTCTCGTGGTGCCTGTCCATGCCGCATGCACTGGAAGTGGGGCCAGGGGAGTTTCTCCAGAGGACAACTGCCAGGACTCAGCCCCAAGAAGTACAGAAACAGATGGAGGGCAGACAGAGACAGCAGCTGTTATCTTCGGTGCTGGGAATGCCACACACAGAGCTCTGAGCAGTGGGGAATGTGGATCCCTCACAGGCTTCAGCAGGGGAGTAATGGCATCAGCTCTGAGTTTATGGAGGACAGTTTGAACAAGGAGGGAGCTGATGGCAGAACATGGCTGTGCGATAATCCAGGCAAGAAAGGTGAGGGCTGGACCAAATCTGTGGCAGTGGGATGACGGGAATGAGGCAGATGCCAAAAACAGCCACTAGGCGAAGCTTGGTGCTGTTACCCCACTCCCTTGGTGTACCCCTTTTGGTCTCCCATGCCTCATGAGGGCTCAGGCCTGTCTCCTCCTGGACGGGTAGGGCTCAGTCCAAATCCAGGTTCTAAGGACGCTGCCCTAGCCACAAGACTCCCAGCCCTGCTCCAGATCTCTTTAGCAGCAAGGACAGGGACATGTCACACCTCCTTGGCCCACCTGCCTGTCCGTTTCAGTTTCTCTTGCTGGCACCAGGGGGGTGGGACAGAAACGGAGTAAAGTCAGGTCGCAGTTACAACTAACCCCCTGAGCTGTTTTGCAGAGTCTGTTCCCACACTCAGCACACCTTTGCTGGGTTGGACTCCCTCCCTCGGAGCTAGGAGGAGTTCAAGATGCTTGTCACTCACATAGGGAAGCCACAGGGTGCGGTGGCTTTCCACGTGCTGCAGTGTGACCTGGGGTTCATGGATCACTTTGGTGCTCGGTTTCCTATCTGACAAGTGAGGGGAATGAGCTTGACTTTGGTTCAGTAGATCAAGTAGTGTGGCTGGGATAGAGGGCCTGGGATCAGAGGGCCAGGGCACACAGTGAATTCCCAGTGGGAAGCGAGAGCGGTGCAGGTTTTCAGATCATTAAGACGAGTCTTACGGGATGGGTAGGAGGTCTGGGGTGGACTGTGGGGTGGGCTGCTCCAGACAGGAGGAAGGACACGAGCCAGACTGGAGAATGAGCAGGTGCAGCTGGGGTGGTGGGCTCCTCCTGGCCCGAGATTGGTAAGAGGAGATGGGAGCTACGGAGGGATCCGGAACTGGGGAGGAGTCCATTCTCATCATGCCTTGATTACTCTAGTCCAGTAAACAAAGCTTCTGATGTATCTTCATAACATAGTTATTGAGATACAATTTAACTACTTAATATATACAATGTGACAGGTTTTAGTATATACACTCTGTCATACAACCAACACCAGCATCTAGAACATTTCCATCACCCCAAAAAGAAACACCATACCCACAAAGAGCCACTTCCCATCTCTGCCTCCCCCAGCCCCTGGCCACCATGAAATTTATTTTTCTGTCTCTACGGATATGCCTGTTGTGGACATTTTAGGGAAACGGAGTCGTGTGACATGTGGTTCTTGAACGCCTTCTTTACTCAGTGTGTTTTCTCGCTCATCTCCTTCATGTTTTCACTGGAAGCTTCCTGCTTTTCACAGGTAGACATAGAAACCCCTAAGACTATGATATAGTGGGCTCTCTGTTTAAAGGACTTCATATAAAATCAGTCAGGAAACTAACATTAATAGTTACTACTTGACCTCTCTGCCTTACAAATTCTGGTATCTTAGTAAGTGTGTGTTTGTTGCCGTAAATAAGACAGGCCCTGATGGCTGGTGTATGAGGCCGGGTTTTTTGGCTGAATATGTGCGTGGTGGCTTAGGAGTTACCTGGGGTGGCCAGAACACAGTCACTCTCCCCTTTGCTGGGCGAGGGGCTGTTCAGAAGTATGTTCAAGGGGCTGCGGGAGCACGTGGCTGTGCTGTGCCCGGGCCGAGGGGGAGTGGGCTCAGGAGGCCAGGCCTCAGGACGCAGGGCCTGGTGGAGGTTGTTGCCTCCCTTTGGCCGCTCTGGTCCCGCCGACTTGTCAGCCGGCCTCTTGGGCCTCCCTGGGGAGCACCTGGGACCTCAGGTCATCTCCCTCTGTACCCAAAGTGCCTCCAGGGACCAGCAGACAATCCTCGATAACCCCCAGCCACCTCCGAGGTCCCTCGTGGAGTAAGCCTAGAAGACCCACTGCCGATGGGCCTGATTTCCCTGCTGGAAAGAGCTTTTTCAGTCTCTCTCCCAGGGCAGCCCCATCCAAGGGCGCTGCGTTAGTGCCTGCTGGCTTCCAGGAAAGCTGGAGCCCCAAGCTTCCCTCTTCTGAATTTCCAGGCAGTGGTCCCGGAAGTCGGGACTTTGTTTGCAAACCTGTCTGGGAATCCCCCAAGCTCGAGGGCATCGGGTTGCTACCCTGATGAAAGAGCCATCCATCCCTCCTCCAGAGAAAAAGACCTCAGGCCTGAGGAAGCCCTTGGGTGTCTCGGGTGCTCACAACCCGTGGGGGTGAGCGGGAACCTGCTGTGTCTGAAGGGAGTGTGTGAGCCTGAGATTTGGGTCCACGGCCTGGGCTGCCGGAGCCTGTGGGGTCCAGACATGGAAGGAAAAGGGGGTAGGGACTGAGCAGACATGGAAAGAACACGTAAAAGGCAATAGTTGCCACACAGGACCCACCTGTTAGCGTATAGATCCAGTGTGACCCAGTCTTCCAATATTCTTTCCAAAAGGAAGCCCAAGACCCAAACTTGAGTGTGAAATCTCCCAATATAAAACTGTTGGGAAGTAATTCCAGAGAGTTTTAGAACACAGTGAAGGCCAAACAAAATGTCAAAGGGAGGAGTTAGGGAGGGCCCCAGACTTCCTGGGAAACTCCTACGCATTCGTCAAGACCCCATGCACAGAGACCAGATCTGCAGTAACGTCTTCTGTGATCCTTCCCAGTTAGAGTTTAGTGTCCTTGCTCCTCTCTTGCCACACGACCCTGTAGGTTTACCTCTGTGTGTCTCTTCCCTCCGCTCCCACCTGATTCATCTCACCAGCTCGGGGCCCAGGAGGCGCAGAGTTGATGCGCAGTGAATGTTGAATGTTTATTGAGACATCCAGTATTTACTGAGACGGCCATTTACTTATTGAATATTTATTATAGACTTTCAGGGATGCTCTGCAGTTCACCTGGGCAGGGGAATAGAAGGGAACTGGTGCTAGTGAGTCCAGCTGTATACCAGCCGCTTGCCATGCGCGATGTTGGGTAGAGGACCCCGTCCAGCCATGTGGCTCTGTAGGAGACAGACGCTGAAGACGGACCCTGAGCACATCGCACCCCCTGAAGGTGTGGCATCAGCAGATGCCTACAGTAGCATCTTGGGAAGTTAAATCATCCAACATTTCCTCCCCTATTTCTCAAGAGGGAGGAGGCCCCACTCCCTTGCTCAGAGACAGCTTGGGGCAGGGGGGTATCTGTCCGGTGTCCATTTTCTACTGCAGCCACACGTCTCCCCTGCTGCCTGCTGCTCCGTGTGACTCCTGGTCAGACCCCCTCCCCCGGCCTGTGCCTGCTGGGTGACTCTTCTGTCACTTGACCTGCTCAGGAGGGTGGTGTCTCCTTTCAAGTGTCCTTTCCCAGAACAGCCTGTCCTGACTCTCCCAGGACACAGGCATCTCAACTCTGCCTTCCTGGGTCCTTCAACAGCCTGGCCTTGCGTCACCATCTGGGTCCAAGTGCCTTTCTCCCTGTGCTGCTCTGAGGGTTTGGGTAGGGGAAGGTCTCTCTTTCTTTCCTTCTTTTTTTTTAAGATTTTATTTATTTATTAGAGAGAGAGAGAGCACAAGCAGGGGGAGGGGCAGAGGGAGAGGGAGAAGCAGGCTCCCTGTGGAGCAAGGAGCCCCACGCAGGGCTCGATCCCAGGACCCTGGGATCATGACCCGAGCGAGCCAAAGGCAGATGCTTAACCGACGGAGCCCCCCAGGCACCACAGAAGGCCTCTATTTCAAGCCCATTTCCCCCTGTTCCAGAGCATCCCCGTTGTTGTCCTGAACGTGTCCACTCCTTCCGGTGGATGATGGGATACTGGCGGTCCAAGGGTGTCAGGAACGTGGGGGGAATATGGGCCACCTGCAGATCTGGCCAGCTGACTTGGGGGCTGCTTTCAAAAGATGGAAAATAAACCACAAGTGTTGGCGGGAGAAGGTGGAACCTTCCTGTGCTTCCGGCAGAGTGACAGGTGGGGCGGCCGCGGTGGGAGGCAGTTTGGCGGTTCCTTGGAGTCACACATACAGTCACCACGTGACCCAGCAGCTCCACCCCCGGGAACCCGCCCGGAAGAACTGGGAACAGGTGTTCGGACAAATCCTTATACATGGGTGTTCGTGGCAGCACCATTCACACTAGCCAAACGGTGGAAATGGCCCAAATGCCCATCAGAGGACAAAGGATGAACAAAACGTGGCATATCCATACGTGGGACTAGTATTCAGCCATCGAAAGGAATAGAGCCCTGTCGCTACAGCGTGGATGAACCGTGAAAACACGGAAACTGAAAGAACCCAGGCATAAAAGGAGACATGCTGTACTATTCTATTTGTTTGAAATGTCCAGAAAAGGCAAATCCGTAGAGACAAAACACAGATGGTGGCCACCAGGGGCTGGTGGTGGGGAATTAGGGAATGGCTGTTAATGGGTATGGAGTTTCCTCGAGGGGGGATGAAAATGTTCCAGAACTAGACAGAGGTGGTGATTGCACATCGTTGTGAATGTACTAAATGCCACGGAATTGTATATTTTTAAATGGTCGGTTCTCTGTTAAGTGTATATTACCACAGTTTTGTTTCCGAAGCAAAAACCCTTGCTGTGAGAAAGAGGGGGGACAGGGTTTGGATCTGGCCTGAGGCAGGTGACTTAGCATGGTAGGATCCATCTCCCCTGCCCCTCCCCCTCCCGTCTTCCACTGACCTCCAGCACACAGCAGGGGAGGCTGAGGGCCTGACCAGAAGGCCAGTAACACATGGGAAAACATATGTGACTTAATGCCCAATGGAAAAAGAAGAGAAAATTGTGCACAAGCTCTAACAGTTTTGGCCAAATTAGCAGTGGTCTTATTAGCAATGATCTTAGTAAGAATGTGAGGAGAGGATGTGGGAAAAGGAAAGCAGATTGATGAGGGAGGGTGGCAGCATTGGAGTCATGCTGTTTCTTCTCCTTGGACTCCTTCTAATGTTATTTGTAATAAGACCCTGAGTCAGGTGGGGAGGCGCCAGGACAGCAGGTCTAGCTATTGAGAAGGCGAACAATGAACAGGTGGCCGCCGGCTTTCATCTCCAGAGGGACGCTGACTGCACTGAACGTGAGCACAGGCCGCCTGCAAGTTCCTAAAATAGCTGCAAAGGCCCCGGGAGGGTGGGAAATTCGGGCTCTGGCAGGATGTGGAGTGGGAGCCACCGGCGGCCGCCAGGAATTCATTAGCGGCATCTCTGCCTCCTCCAGACAGAGCCGGGCGGGGAGGAGTGCGTCTCGGAGGCGGAAAAGGTGGCCATGGATCTCAAGGACCCCAACCGCCCCCGGTTCACACTGCAGGAGCTGCGGGACGTGCTCCACGAGAGGAACGAACTCAAGTCCAAAGTGTTTCTGTTGCAGGAGGAGCTGGCGTACTACAAGAGGTGAGCGGCCCCGGGCACGCCCCGGCGGGCTGCTTCTTTGGGGCTGCAGGAGGTCTTGGAAAGACAAGGATTGCCCCCGTCTCCATTCTGGGGTCCCTGTCTGTTCTGAAGGACTTACACCCACACTCACAAGCCTTTTCTGAAACTCTGGGGCCCAGGTGCATTTTATAATTCAGAACTTCCCAGCGGTTAGAAAGGAGTAGTCCACAGACTGTGTATACGTAACGTACACCACCAGCATCTGGGGCAGCTCCCCAAAATCACACACGTTAATAATGTTTTTGCAGAGGAAGATGCGAATGTGCATACTAAATGGGACAAACAGCCATGATAATCGGGCTCATGAGGGCTCCTGTCACATTCTGCCACCAAATGAAGGACCAAAAAATGAATTTTCATTTTTAGAGGTTTTTGGATTTTAGAATTGCGGATCAGAGATGGTAGAGCCGTACGGCCTAAGTATTTGTTCATTCAGCCCATGGCCAGTGAACTTGCATTTATCAGAGCTGCACTGGTATGGTGACGTAGCCACTATCTGTGTGGCTGCTCACATTTCAGTGAGCTAAAATAAAAGTTAAAATCCAGTTCCTCGGGTGTGCCTGCCACATGCTTGTTCAGCTTCATACACACTGCCCCTCTATGGGTTTCTTAAAACAGTCCCTACTTTAAAAAAAACAACAAACAAAAAAACGGTCCCCACTTGTTTCTACCTCAGGACCTTTGCATATGCTGATCCTGCTACTGGGAATACATTCCCCTTGGCTCTTCCCATGGTTGACTCCCTGGTCATCAGGGTTCAGTTCAGAGGTCACCTCCTCAGAGAGCTGTCCCTCCCCATTACTACTCATGCAAAGGAGTGCCCAGTTCTAGCCACCGTCACTTTCCTTGGCTTTCCTTTTTTCATGGCCCTTCACCATCTTACTTTGATCCTATGGACATATTTTATTGTCTCTTTCCATAACAGACTATGACAACAGGAGACCAGAAAAAATTTGTCTTGTTCATGGCTAGGTTTCCTAGTCTTAGAATGGGGCTTAGTGTGGAGTAGATGTGCAACAAATACTTCTTGAATGGAAAGCCAGAAGGGAGGACAGATGTACCAGAAGTGGTCCCTGATCCAGTAGGGAAAATAAGAGAGGCACAGAAAATATAGTGCCACATATTTTTATTGAAAATCCCCTATATGCCTGGCACATAAGAAAATTTTACTGATACTATGTGCGCTGGCTGTTCAAAGGGAAAGATCACGTCTCAGGGGTGGGGTAGAAATCAGGAGGGCTTCGTGTAGGGGGTGGCCTTTGAACTGGGCTTTCTCTAAAGGATAGGATACTGTTCAGGTATGGGAGATGTTCAGGAGTGGGTGTCATATTGCAGATGGAAGAAACCACAAGGTATGGAGACAGCATTTGGTAAGGAAAGGAGAGAGGAAGTAGTTCTGTGTGGCTAGATTCCTCAAAGGAAACTGAAAGTTGCCTTTTTGAGATGTGAGTTCCTTTCCTGAAATTCTTCACATTTGACCAACTGGGCCAAAGAGACCACAGGCACCCACATCCACTGCCTCCAGGGCTGACCCCTTCTCTTAGCTGGCCGTGCCCATTGCTAAGAGGCCAGTGCCCCAAGCAAAGAGACTGTTGGGGTACAGGCCACTTTTGCCATCTTCCTGGATCCCCCCTATTCCCAGTATAACCACCCAGACCATCAGACAATACCCTTCTGGAATATTCCAGCTCTTGCAGAATTTTTGACTTTCTTATCTCATGCCTCTCAACTCCTTCCAGTGAAGAAATAGAAGAGGAAAATCGAATACCCCAACCTCCAGCAGTGGTCCACCCGAGAATATCCCCCCAGCCTGAGTCCGGGATCAAGCGACTGTAAGTGATACGCTTCGAGAGTGCGGGGCTGCTCGCGCACAGCTGACCTGGTGGTTCACACAGGCTCTCGCACATCTGGGCACCTGCTCCAGGGCCAGGCTTGTCACTAACCCCTCCTGCTGAGACAGGCTTAACCACGGAGCACGTGGAGCCTTAGCCCTTGACTTTGAGTTCATCTCTGCGCCTGAACGCTATGTTCCAGCTGGGGGTCTGTAGGCAGAGAGGGTGGAAAGGGGGTAGGGCCTGGGGCTGAGGCTCAGGGCTTGAGTGTATCAGGTGGGGCGTGTCTCTGGGCAGCAAATAAGGCTGGTGGGGCGATTTCACACACCCAAAGGGCCTGCAGCCCCAGCCCTGGTCCACCCCATCTGTGCATTTCTGTGATGACCCCCCACCCTTCCGTAAGGAAGTATTTATTCCTACATAATGCATGTAGAGTCAGGCCCTGGTTGCTGTGGGGAACACACAAGAAAGAACGAACTCAGAATTGCCTTCAACCAGACTTGAAGCTACTTGAGTGGTTCTCAAAGACCCCCATGAGATTTGGAGTTTGTGGACCCTCTCCCTGGGGAGGAAGAGCCTCATATACAGCTATGCATACAGTTTCTGGTGTGCTGACCCCTGCAGGCCTTCAGATAAAGGGTGAAAACCTCTGGTGTGGGCGGCTAGTGTCTACTCAGAGCCTGCTATGGGCCAAGTACCATATCCTCGAGTCCCCACGATACTCCTGGGAGGTAGAGGCCCTGTCATCCCCATTTTATAGTTAAGGAAACTGAAGCAGCTCCCTAAGGACATTGAGCTATTAAGAGGCAGAGCCTGGGCTCAACCTAGGCAGCCCGGCCCCACAGCCCACGTTTCAGACTCTGCCGGGTGCGCACACTCACACTGTTGTCTTGTAGCCTTGTTATCTCCCCCAGGAGGGTCTTCCTGGCTCTTGGCTTTCCAGCTGTACCCATGGCTTATTACAGAAGAGGCCTCTCTTTCTCCCAAACTCTGGCTGGAGCTTTGTGGAAGTGTGTGGTGTGGGTTGGAAGGCCACCAGGAGCGTGTGGGGAGAGCAACTGGGATGTTACTTGGGTGCCTCGACCTTTGCAAACCGATTACATTGGGAAGTTCTTGGCTAGCTCTGATCCTGTGAAGTGACAGGAAGGGCAAAGGAGAATGTGTGCAGCCTTGTGACTGTCTGAGCCTCTCCTCTTGGGAGGGGGTAGCTGCCCTCTAGAGTGCGCCCAGGAACGCATGGCTCCTTCCCCAGCCTCTCTTGCCAGCTACATTGCTTGTTTGCTTGGTCTTCGATCTCTGTGTGGAGTTCCCAGTTCTGGTTAGGGGTCGGCACTGACTAGGAGTGAAGCTTGGAACCAGAAGGGCTTCCTCTGAATCCCAACACCATTTGGCCACATACTGTTAATAATCTAAAATTGGCAGTTGAAATTCAACTCAGAGTAACTCAAGAAAAACTGTTGGCTAAGGAACCCAAAATTCCCAGGTCAGACTGGCTTTCAGGCTCAGCTGGATCCAGGCCTTGTCATCAGACCTCTTCCTCGTTCCCTCCACGTCTGGCTTGGTTTTCCTATAGGTGGGCTGTGTTCGTGGATGCTGTCCCTGAGGGTGGCAGCATAGTAGACATCACCTCAGGCTTCTACTTTCTTTGGTCTTTTTAGTGTCTTCACGTGTGCTGCACACACCACTGCCAGGACTGGACTTCTAAGACATATGCGTTTCTAAGCCTGCCTTCCAAAGCCGGGCTGTCCTGATTTTGTGGTTTTCTGCTCCAACCCCCTTTCCCCACAGAAAGGCAATTAAGAGTTGGCTTTTGCAAATCCCAAACTGGGAAAAAGCCAGAGGAAAGTGATCAGAATTAGCCAGCAATCTTCTTCTTCCCACTGGTTCTTCTACCCACACCTGAAGAGGCTGTGTGTCAAGTCCTCCTTTCTGGATTGTCCCACAAAGGATGCTCGGCCCTTCTCTCCTTTAGTGTGGCCGCTGTCTGCTCAGCAAGACCTAGGGCTCTGAGCCTCGCAGGAGAAGCAGCTGGCATTGGAGAGTCAGGGAAAGAGAAACAGACAGAGAGGGAGAGAGAGCAGGATCCCCCCATCCGGAGGGTGCAGGTGGCCAGTCCCGTGGCCACCCCAGCTTCTAGAGGATGACTGGAAGATCAGGCTGGCACAAAAGGCTTTTGACCAGCCCAGGCAGGACAGTGGTTGCCTTTGTCCGCCTCGGATGCTGACTGGGAGCCACATCAGTGCGGCCCAGGAGCCCAGAGCCAGGGGCAGGGACGAATCTTCCTGGGGGCTGAGGACAGGGCATGGCGGTTCTCCAGATGGTTCCATGCCTTCCTCCTCTTCTATCCCTCACCCCTCTGGCACCCCTTGAGGTCTACTAGTCCCTTCAGCCTTGCTTTTGTGGAATGTTAATCACATGGCCTCTCTAGTAGAGGTCATGGCTGCTTTCCTGCCCTTGACCGGTTTGCCCTGTCCACCAACAAGTAAGCAGTAACTACCATGGAGGTTTGAAGGGGCTTCATCAGCTCACACCACCTGAACTAAGGTATCTTCCACCCCCTCAGAAGCTCAGAGATAGGACGATTAACCCCATTTCTCAGATGCATCATGGGCCCGGAGAAGCCCACTGCGTTCCTTTAGATCAGACCATTGAGAAGGGTCAGAGTTCGGGATTTGAACCCATGCCTTCCGCCTCCCGCCCCACCCCCATTTCCTCAGCCCACGCCAAGTCACCAGCTGCGGGCGGACTGCCCAGTTCCCTTATCTCGAAAGTGCACCACGATTCAAGGACGTCAGCCTCTAGGTTTCTGGGCTGAACTGGTGAAGGGAAACAGACACTCCTGCCCCAGTCAAAACTGTACCCAGAACACGGTCCAAGAATAGCTTGTGACCCAGCAGCTGGGTCCTGGGAAGGTCACGAGGGAGCGCGGAGTGACTCCAGCGTTGTCCCCAGTGGCCACCAGGCACCAGCGCCCCCTTTGTGTGGCCTGTGTCTCTCTTCTCTCAGCCCTGCAGACACACACACACACACACACACACACACACACACACGCATGCACGTGCAGAGCCGGGAGGCAGGAGGCAGGCAGCGGGGACACAGGGACAGCCACAGAAGCTACGGAGCAGAACAGCTGGTCACACACGCCAGCAAGGGTGGCCTTCAGAGTAGGCGGCCGCGAAGCCTCAGACAGTCGTGGCAACAGTGCATTCTGTCCCTGTCCTCCTACCCACCGCCCTCCTCGCTTCAGCCCAGAAATAGCTCCCTCACAGCCGCGCGCTGCACCGCCTGAAATGCCACTGCCGCAACTTCATTTGGATTGAGTTTTCTAGAAATCGTCAGTGGGAAGGGAGTAGGTAAAACCAGCTACACCATATCCAGGACATAAATGTTCAACCGAAACGAGTCAGCCTTTTTTCGCAGAAGGGGCTGCCCTCTAGAGCACGGGGTAGCTGCAGGGAGGCACCTGGAATAGGGAAGGGAGGGGGCCGTGCGTCCAGGACCACATACAGTCACTCGGCCAGAAGCCTCCAGGTGTCCCAAGGCCCTGGGCACCAGCCTGACCCCTGATGAGACCCCAGATGAAGGCAGACAAACCTGTCACCCTGGGTCTGGGGCCATCCTGCACGATGACTGTGTCTTCCGGGGCTGCTGCTAGGCTAAAAGGGGTCCTGGCAGAGGTCGGTGCAGAACCGTGTGGTTTGGAGCCCCTGTCAGCCTAGCCTTGGGGGACTGGGCCCACTCGTTTGACAAAAGGTATCCCCTCTTCCATCACCATGAGAAGATACCCGTGTGGGTTCTGCCAAGATGCCAACTCCCAGCTACTCTGTGAAGTGTGTCAGCAGTAAATCCAAACACAGATAATCCCCAGCCTCATCTGAGACAGTCATGCCTCTCTCTTCCCAGCCAGCATCTAAAAAAAAAATCAAAGTTGTTCAAAATCAGCTCTGGTGGCTTGACTGGAGCGTCTCCTTCATAGTCACCGTCAGCTCTGACTTCCGCAGGGGCGTGGCTTCTGCAGGCTCTCTGCCTCCGTTCTCTTGCTCAGCCCCACCGGGCCACCTCATCTTCTCTCCTGCACGCCCCTGGCTGCCTTCTTCGGGGACCCGCAGCCTGCAGCATGTGGCAGTCGGGGGAGATGCGCTGGCATGGAAGACACCCGCGGGTGTCACCGCTAACCCACAGTGGGTTTGACCCCTTCTTCCAGACCCCAGGCCTGCCTCTCGGCCCCTGTCTTCTCTCGGGGCCGCTGCAGTCAGGGCTTCCACAAGCCAAAACGCTTTGTCTGGTACCTCGGGAGGCGAGGACCCCAGACGCAGGTGTCGCCAGGGGCAGTTCCTTGTGAGGCCTGTGAGAGAGAAGGGCTCGTGCCTCTCCCAGCTTCGGGGCCTTACTGGCCCCCTTCGGCCTTTGCCGGCACGCAGAAGCATCGCCTGGACCCCGGCCTTCACCTTCACCTTGTGGCCCTCCTGGGGGCGCGTCTCTGTCCAGATTTCCCCCTTTTAAAAAGCTCCACTCTTCTCCAGTATAACTGTCTTAAAGGGTCACCTCTACAAGGATCCTATCTCCAAAGAGTCGCTTTCTGAGCTACTGGGGGTTAGGACCTGCACCGTGAGTTTTGGGGAGGGGGACACAGTTCCACCCGTGACATCTCCCGTAAGCAAACCCTTCGGCCGGTCTGCGTGTGCAGTGTGTTTATTTTTCATGCCTCCCTGTTTTTATCTTCTCTGTGTCTATCTGTACTTCTCTAACCAGGATCTTTACAGCCGTAATGCCCATGGTAGCAGCTGGACTGATCTTAGACGACCCCACCCTGCAGCCCATCCGAAGACTTGTTTCCCTTGTAGGCACTGGGTTTTTGTGGGTTCGTTTGGAGCTGTGCCTTTGCAGTGTGTGCTGCGGCTCTGCTGAGGCTGGCCCGCCTTCCTTGGCCACTTTAGCTGCATGGCCGTCACCTGCGTGTTCCCGTCTGAAGTGGGTGTCAAGTGTGATTTCAGACGTGCCCTCATGAGGCTCTCGACCTGCACGAGCAAAGCCGTGGCGTTCCCGGCCCTGTCACCGATAATTCTTTTTGTCTTTTTTTTTTTTTTTTCCTTTCTGATTCCATTCTAAAAACCACCTTGTCCACGATGCAGTAAAGAAGGTCCATTAAGTGACGGGTCAGTAGTCAACACCCACTGTGACCCCCGCCCCCTGAGTGACACTAACGCTGTGTTTCCGACCTTCACGCCCTAGCTTTCTAAACCGCTTTTGTTTGCCAAGCCGCTGTCAGAAAACCATGTGGCTGTCCTTAAAAGAGGAAGAGCAGAAGAGGGGACCCATGCTTTGTTTCTCTCTGTGTCCCCTTGGACAGGGAGTGGCATGTGGCTTTCTCACTTGACTCAGGTAGAGGAGAAAAGTAACAGTGATGTGTTGCCGCTGTGTTTTGGGCTCACTGATTGCCCCGATGACACCATGGGAGGAGCTCACCGGTAACCCAGGAGGACCATTGTGCCTCGGCTCGTCAGTGTACATGCCTGCTGTAGAGAAAAGACACTTGAGCCGGGAGGGGGAATTTCTCCAGATATCCTCAGCTGGCCCCAGCTTTCGAAAAAGAACCACTTTATTCCTGTAGGAGGTGATCGTAGGGTCCAGTAACCGCAGAAGAGTAAAATCATTTTCACCCAAAACTGAACTGGATGGGCCACAACACTTAAAAAAAAAAAAGGCTAATAGGTGAGCAGAGAGAACTAAAATGAGTTGATGGGAAGTTTTAGTTTCTCAGCCGTGCATCCCTGTTCCTTCCTGCCTCGGGAAACATGACATAGCTATTATCTCTCCTACCAAGGTCAGACACCAAAATTCAAAAGTAGCAGAAATTCAAGGCGGGCTGCCTCAGGTTTGGTCCTGGTCTTCGTGGAGGTCGCGCCAAAGCTGGCCTTGTTTGAAATGGGCCAGTGTTGGGGCGCCTGGGCCTGAATGTGCTGACTCTGGATCTCAGCTCAGGTCACGATCTCAGGGTTGTGGGACTGAGCGCCCCAACATTGGGTTCCATGCTGGGCATGGGGTCTGCTTAAGATTCTCTCTCTCTCTCTCTCTCTCTCTCTCAAAAAATAAGTGGGCCAGTTTCGGGGTCCTACCTGGCTCAGTCCATATAGCGTGTGACTCTTTTTTTTAAGAGGGAGTACGAGCAAGGTGGTGGGGAGGGGGCAGGCAGAGGGAGAGAGAATCTCTCAAGATCGTGAGATCGTGACCTAAACTGGATCAAGAATCAGACACTTGGGGCACCTGGGTGGCTCAGTGGGTTAAGCCGCTGCCTTCGGCTCAGGTCATGATCTCAGAGTCCTGGGATCCAGCCCTGCATCGGGCTCTCTGCTCAGCAGGGAGCCTGCTTCCCTTCCTCTCTCTCTGCCTGCCTCTCTGCCTGCTTGTGATCTGTCAAATAAATAAATAAAATCTTTAAAAAAAAAAAAAAGCTATTAAAAAAAAAAAAAAGAATCAGACACTTAACTGACTGAGCCCCACAGGCGCCCTGAGCATGTGACTCTGAATCTCAGGGTTGTGAGTTCAAGCCCCACATTGGGTGTGGAGCCTAAAGGAAAATTTAGAAAGAAAAAAAAAATGTTTTTTAATGGGCCAGTGTATAAGCTTTATGCCCGCGATTTCTTCTTTCATCTTTGAGGCATCAGATGGTTCACTCTGATCAATGATCAGTTGTCATAGCTGGTTTTATTTTCAGGGTTTTTTTGTGTTGTTTTTTTTTTTTTTTTAGAGAGCGTGGGGGTGGGCGGGCAGAAGGAGAGGGAGAGACAGAATCTTAGGCAGGCTCTATGCCCAGCAGAGCCCAACACAGGGCTTGATCTCACGATTCTGAGATCATGACCTGAGCCACTCAGGTGCCCCAGGAAGCAGAGCTGTTTTAAAAAGCCTTCTTTGTCTACATCAGCTGCTGCCACGTAGCAAGTTCTGGTGCTAACTTCTAAAGGCTTTCGCCCTTAAGTCAGTTTTTGACACTGTCAGTTGGTGTTTTCCCCAGTTTCATTCGCATACAATAGTCACAGTGTAGATCCAATGACAGAACCGTGTGTACTCTCACTTACTTCTCAATTGTCTCATTTTTCTAAAATACCTACTTCCGACTCCTCTGTAGCAGTAATATCCATGAAATCCGGGCTTTGGTGTGCTGCATATGTACTTTCCTGAGTCATGTTACGTAACAACTTAAATTGAAAACATTCGTCTCTTTATGTCAGGATCCTCTTAAACTCTGTGGCTTTCAGTTACTACCTTCTCCGCATCATTAGGATAAAGAAACTCCAGATGTCTGTTTCTAGTCGTTGTTTATTTCCACCGGTAATGGGAAGAGACTGTCAGCAGTGCTTAAGTAAGAGAGGAGACACATCACACGTCACCTAGGTGCATGCCGCATTCACACTGTGTCACCTCCCAGGTTTGGGGACAGTGACAGGCAGAATCACCTTGCTGCTTTCTCAGATAACTTTGACCCACGGCCCCACTTTGTCTTTCCCACCTTGAATTGATTTGCTTCCTTCCACATTTGCTGCTCTATGTCCTGGCATGGCAAAAACTCTCTACAGTGCACAGCCGAGGCCCGGCTCTAATTTCTTTCTTTCTCTTCCAAAAAGGTTTAGCTTCTTCTCCCGAGACAAGAAGCGTCTGGCCAACACGCAGAGGAACGTGCACATCCAGGAGTCCTTTGGCCAGTGGGCCAACTCCCACCGCGATGATGGTTACACGGAGCAAGGACAGGAAGCCCTGCAGCACCTGTGACCACAGCCCCCACCTCCCCCACCCCCCCGCCCTCGGACCGGAACTGTCCCCCGCCAGCACCCGCAGCGGAACCCGACAGCCCCAGGTGTCTCGACCTTGCACACCTCTGGGTTCAGAAGCACCCTCAGAACTGATCCCTCAAACAGACTGTCTCCTTTGAGGAAGCACACTGAAAAACTGACACCAAACTCGAAAGACATGTTTATTTATACCCAGGGCTCTCACCATTTATAATAGATGACTGATCCCTTAGGATATATATTTAATAATACCATGAGCAGAGGCCAGACTTTTGCATTAACTTCAGTAACATAAGCTTCTTTAAGCCAAATACATCACATGCACTGTAACTGCTGTTTGACTTGCTTTGTATGAAATTCTGTGTGTAGAGGTTTTATTAACACATTTATTGTGCTCGAGTGGGAGGCAGGGAAGTGGTAGATTCTCATTAGATCATTCAGGAAGTTGTCATGGTGGTAGCATAATAGGTAGGAGGCGTCCGTCAGATAAGCGGAGCCTATGAAGTCACCAGGCGAGCTGGCCCCACTTAGATGGGAAGCAACGGAAAATAGGGATGACAGTCCCACCCAGAAACTGGAGATGACTTGCAAGAGAGAGCCAGGGGTTCTTTTCTCACCTTGTTACTGACACTGCCTCGAGCATGTAGCAAGTGCCTTGGAATCAGCTGAGTTATGCAGTACTAACCAAACAAAGTTGCTAAGGATGAGACATTGCAACCTTTCTCGTTTCTCATTTGTATTTTCCCCCCCCCTTGGCTTCTTTCTTCCTTTTAGCCTCCCATGTATCAAACACTTGGTCTCCTATAAAGAAGACAAGTGTGCTGGAGTGGATTTGGAATGGGGTGGAGGAGCCTAGGGGATACAGGACTTGGGGGAAGGAGGGAGGCTCGCCAGTGCGAGGGTGGTGGGTGAAGCGATTGCTTGGGGACCACATGTTGGGCTGACTCATGGGGCTGGGGTGGCAGACAGAGAGCTAGAATCCTGCATCTGGTGAGCTGGGGTTTTGCCCAAATAGCACTGTCTTTCTCCTACCCACAGAGAACCCAGGGCAACAGGCTGGGTGCTGACAGACTGAGAGAGGTAACATTTGCTAACAGAACACAAGTACATCGGATGGGTCCGCAGTCTACACATTGCTAAGAAACCATCAGGTTGGTTTACAGAGTCGATGGGAACTTTCCAGACTGCTGAAAATAACGATCAGACAGGATAATGTGGCTTTTGCACGGTGGTTCTCAAACCTGACTGGCCACGAGATTTATCAGTTGATTTGGAGTATAAAAGCAGGCGAGGAAGGAACCCCCTTCCCCTGGCCACCTTTAGTTGCCCTTTCCCCAGGAGTAGCCAGTGTTGCGTTTCTTGAGTGTCTTTCTTGAAAGAGCTTATAAATATACATGCGGTTATGTAACAAGATTTATTTTTTCTTTTTTTTTTTTAAACATAAATGGCAGCAAACTATATATATGTGCTATTCTGTACCTTTCTTAGAATACCCTGGAGATGACTCCACATCAGTACTAAGACGTGGGTCTCAGTGTCCCCCAGGGACATTTGACAATGTCTGGAGTTGATTTTGGTGTTTTGGTTGTCACGACTGCTACTGTCATTCAGGGTGTAGGCTCCAGGGATTCTGCTCAACGCCCTACGATGCTCAGGACAGCACCCCACAACAAAGAATCTTCTAGCACCAGATGTAATCGTGCAAGATGGAAGGACCCCTGGTCTACCATGTGGATGTGTAATTTGTTCACGTTTGTCCAGGCCCCAGCGATGGACAGAGAGCTTCCTTCCAATCTTTTACTGCCTAAAACACCGCACACTTTCGTACATGTACGTCAGTCTGCAGAATAAACTAGAAGAATTACTTGTTGGGTGATAGGGTGTATGCCTTTGTCACGTGGCTACTGCTAAGATCCCTGCTATGGGGCCTCTACCAATTTTTTTGTTTTGTTTAGTTATCAGGACCCATACAAGATGAAGCCTGAATGTCAAGGATGGGGTCTGAGTGTGCGTATTTGTTTAATCCATCCATGTTCGGGTACCTAGGGTTGATAACTGTGGCTCAGACAGCATAAACTCCGTGAGTGGATTTCTTTCTTCTGATGCTGTCTCACCACACGTGCTTTCTTGATGTGGACTGCTCTTTTAGCTGAAGGACCTCCCAACTCTAGCCCATAAAATACTTCTGGTGCCGTAATAGGGAGCGCTTTGTGAAACGTGAGTGAAATCAGAGGGGTGTTCCTGCACAGCTGTTTTTTGAGATGTGGGAGATGGTAAAATTCTGCACTGGAAATTTACAAAGGAATGAGTCTATTTTTTGGAAACTGTTCAAATGGCTAACGGCACTTTTTTTTTTTTTTTTTTTTTTTAGATTTTATTTATCTGACACAGAGAGAGAAATCACAAGTAGGCAGAGAGGCAGGCAGAGAGAGAGGGGGAAGCAGGCTCCACGCTGAGCAGAGAGCCCGATGCGGGGCTCGTCCCAGGACCCTGAGATCATGACTTGAGCTGAAGGCAGAGGCTCAACCCAATGAGCCACCCAGGTGCCCCCCAACAACACTTTTAAGATAGAGCAGGTTCCCTTCGTAACAACGAGATTCACACTCGAAATGCAAAACCTAGTCATGAATGTGTTGTCTTGATACGATGTCCTTTACTTTGCATGAATCCTCTTGAATTTTAAGAACCTGAGCTTTCAAAGATATAGCCATTGGTAAAACAAAAATGCTAAGTGTCACTTTTGTGAAAGCCCTGTGAAGAGCATGGTAGTTTTCAAAGCCCTCAGAAACTGAGGTCAATATATCCAGCCCCCGAACAGAGGGGAGGTTGGATGTCCAAAAGGGAGAAGACAAATTAATCAGAACTGGACAGCAGCCTTTCATTGATTTCACTTCTGTTTCATGCTCACTTTTTTTTTTTTTTTTTTTTTTTTAAGATTCTATCTATCCATTTGAGACAGATCCAGAGAGAGAGAGAGAGCATGAGCAGGGGGAGAGGCAGAAGCAGGGTCCCTGCTGAGCCAGGAGCCCTATGCCAGCTCGATCCCAAGACCCTGGGATCCTGACCCAAGCCAAAGGCAGATGCTTAACCATCAAACTCTCTATGGAGCTTCACAAACCAGAGCCCCAGAGGCTTGCAACTTGGGTTTTTCATTTTAAATGCCAGCCTCCCTGCCCAAAACAGGGAAGAGAAAAAGGCAGTCAGCATTTACCTCCAGAATGGAGTTACATTTGTTGAAGAGTAGCTGACTGCTGACCTAGGCCACTGCTCACACACTGACTTTGCTACGCAGTTCTGGACATTCTCCCTGAATTCACTTTTCTATTCCTTCTTTACTTCAGCTCGGCAAGCCTTTACACTATAGACATATAGATAGAAAAGATACAACGTACTCTGACCAGATTTGTGTTCCCAGGAGTCTGAAAGCAATGCAAATGATTTTTGGTCATCTTTTTGCCAAGCCCCCAAAACGGTCAATTCCAACAGAAAGGAGAAAAAGTCACAAAAACAAATTCTCTACTGCCAAATTAAGAGAGAATTCTCCACTGCCACATGCCCTTCTGTATAGTGCTGGTGAGGACAAAACTGCTTCTCAGGTTTATTAAATAATGGGTCCCGGGAACAACAAGATGAAATTTCATAATACCAGCATGTCCAGCTTAAACCGCAGTTCCATATTGGAAAGAAAACTTACTCCAGACTCCATCACCATCAGCAAGTTTTATTCAAGCACTGGACATACACACTGTATAAAAGCAACACAGATCTCTCTGTGCTTCTGTTTATGCTGTGTCTTCGTCTGGGTTCTGGTGGTGGTGGTGAGCCTCTATTTACTTCGGTCCCTCTTCTCCCTCCCCTTGGCTCTGTCATCTCTGAAGTCCCTCTCTCTCTCCCAGTCACTTTCTGGCCACACCCTGGCTGGCTCTCTGTCCTGCCATCTCCTTTCCCGGCCACGGTCGTGGTCTCGGTCCCTTGTCCGAGAGTCCCAGTGTCTTTCTCGAGACCGAGATCGCTCCCGTTTTTCCCTTTTTCCCTCTCTGTATTGGTCATTTTTAACAATCGGCAAATTAATGGGTTTTCGGAAAGGCCGATCACGCCCCCCAAACCTTAGTTGCCCGGATTCCTTTTTCCCCCCTAGACCTCCTCCAAGTCGCCGAGGGATCCAGCCTTTGAGGGTCCTTTCCAGCTCGTAGTCAACAAATATCTCGTGCTGGTCAATAACCAGGCCGTCCGCATCCCGGTAGGCTTTGATCAGAGAACGCTCCTCCTTGTATTCGATGAAGGCATAGCCCTTGGAAAAGCCCGTGACCAAGTCCCTCACCAGCCTAAGCCGCCGAATGTCCCCATAGCGGGAAAATACTTCCTTCAACTTCTCCTCCTTGGTCTGCAAGTTTAGTCTTGCCACAAACAGGGTGAGGAGGGGGTCTCCTGAGACGCCTTTGTTGGGGGTGTATCGAGCCAACATTGCCCTCCAGATGGCGCGATCGTGTGGGTCTTCATCCGTGCCGTCAATGCTGCCTGCTTTAAGCGGGTCATACTCCTTGGCAATGGGCATCCAGTCGTTCATGTTCTAGGAGGGATCACAGCAAGCCTTTATGGAGCACTGTGACCTACTCATTTCATCCTTACAACAAACAACCCCAGGAAGTAGATACTGTTACTCCCTCCTTCAGTAGGGAAGGAAGCAGGACCCAGAGCCAGAGGCCTCCCAGTCACAGAGCGGATAGAACTGTATCAAAGCCAGACAGTGGGGCTCCAAGACGTGGTCACCCACTGCCCCACACTCCATCCCAGGAAGAAGCAAAGGGCAACGTGCTTGAGTTTGAACCATCCGTGTACCATCCAATTTAGTCACGTCAGGACACTCACCAACTACATTACAACGTGGCAACGCAGATCAAAATCCAGGCTCGCCTTTCAGACTAAAATGGTCATAGGAAAACCAGCCTGGGAACGGCTACGAAAAATGGTGTTTTTATTTTTTATTTTTTTAAAGATTTTATTTGACAGAGAGAGAGGGATCACAAGTAGGCAGAGAGACAGGCAGAGAGAAAGGGAGAAGTAGGCTCCCCGCTGAGCAGAGAGCCTGATGCAGGGCTCGATTCCAGGACCCTGAGATCACGACCTGAGCTGAAGGCAGAGGCTTAACCCACTGAGCCACTCAGGCGCCCCCAAAAATGGTGTTTTTCAAAGCCCTTTACTGTCAAGTATTTCAAACATGTACCCACATACAGAATGGCATAGCCCTCCACAAACTCGTCACCTGACTCTGACCAACACGTCGCCAGTCTTACTTAATCTGTGCTTCACTTGCATCCCCACTCCTAGATGACTCTGAAAGAAATTCTAGATCCTACATGCTCTTCTATGAATGTTTTGGTATGCATCCTTAAAAGATAAGAAAGGGGGGAGCCTGGGTGGCTCAGTGGGTTAAAGCGTCTGCCTTCGGCTCAGGTTGTGATCCCAGGGTCCTGGGATCGAGCCCCGCATCGAGCTCTCTGTTCGGCAGGGAGCCTGCTTCCCTTCCTCTCTCTCTGCCTGCCCCTCTGCCTACTTGTGATCTCTGTCTGTCAAATAAATAAATAAAATCTTTAAAAAAAAAAAAAAGATAAGAAAGGGAAGGACTGTTGGTAAAACACAAAACTACAAGGGAAAATGGTGCTTTGGATGTGGTATTTTGCAACAGGTAGCAAAGCCGAAATTGCAGCAACCTGGCAGCAACTGGCTCCAGTTCAAAAGCAACATGGGCTTTCTTCCCAAGCCCCTGGCTGATAATCTGTTCATGCCTGAAGGCCTGGGAACGGATTGCAAAGGTAACTTTAGCCCCGCAAGCATACTGCAACTGTGATTCATTCTGATACAGGAGAATTTTTTTTTTTTAAAGATTTTATTTATTTGAAAGACAGATCACAAGTAGGCAGAGAGGTAGACAGAGGGGGGGTGCGAAACCAGGCTCCCTGCTGAGCAGGGAGCCCAATGCAGGGCTCAATCCCAGGACCCTGGGATCGTGACCTGAGCCGAAGGCAGAGGCTTTAACCCACTGAGCCACCCAGGTGCCCCAGAATTTTTTTTTTTTAAGAGGATGGCAAAGTTGAAGTTGAGAGGAGAGTCTGCTGACACGGTAACTGATACACATTCTGGGGAATTTTCTGTAATAATACAGCTTGCCAACATTTCAGACACTGCTATTGCTCACGTGACTGCCTCTGTAAAACTTTAGAGCCATAACTGAGATTCGTTACCTTAAAACCAGGACTCCAGGTGCTTGGCCAGCTCAATGAGGAGAGCATGTGACCCCTGATCTAGGGATCATGAATTCCAGCCCCACGTTGGGTGCAGAACTGGCTTTTATAAACAAACAAACGAGGGCTCTGTCAAATTTATAGAGTAATCTCATTCATAATATCTTTCCATAATATTTATTAAAATATCTATAATTTTTCCCCTCTTACTTGTATTTTCCTCAGGGATCTTTTTACTTTTCTTTTTCTTCATTTGATGGGTCATGGAGGGAGGGTGCACTATGGGATTATTTTCCCAGTAAAAAGACCAAACACAGAATAAAATCCAAAATCAATGGCACTGCACTCAAGACCTCTGACTGTCACTTATCATTTCACCACATCCCACTGCAAGATCTCTTTTACCCAGGATTGCTCCTCATTCCTTAAATGCGCCCTATTCCCCAGCTCCAGGTCCTTCTCTGTGCAATTTCCTCTCCTGGGAACAGTGTCTTCCTTTCCACATCTCCACTTACGGAAACTCTATTGGTCCTTCCAAGCCCAGCTTCCAAGCTCTTCCGCAGGAAGCAAATTCATCTGTCCCATAGCTCAGGGCACCTTTTCTGTAATACCAAGCACATTTTCCCCGAACGCACAGCAAATACTCTTTAGTCCAGTGTATGTTTTGCTTTATATCCCTTCTAGGACACTTCCTGATGAAGACTACGAACTGAGAGGCAAAGCCACCTTATACCATCTGCCACCACCATATAAAAGGAGGGTATATATGCCCGTCATCGTTAACCAGCAACTTTGGAGAAGGCAGCTCTGGTATCCTTATCCATAAAAGGATAAAAAAAAAAAACAGCTGGAGTGGCGAGATGAGAGGATTTCAGTCCCTCTGGGGGTTGCCTCTAACTCATTGTTTCTCCTCTCTCTTGTGGCTGGAACTTCTCCATATGAAAAAAAGAAAGAAAGTAAGAGCGAGCACTACATTGTTTGACTCTTTCCCTGCTCTAGTCTCTTAACAATTCCATTCTACTGGCCCTACCGTTCTAGACCACACTCCCTATCCTCCATCACAGGGTTGCAGACACACACACACACACACACACACACACACACACACACCATACTTATTAGAGTTAACTTGTATCGAAGATTTAGGAGGTGCCAGGACCATGCTAAGCACTTAACTCCCCTCCCCTCGCAACACTATCAGGACATAGGTTCTACTATTAGTGCCATTTCAGGTGAGACAGAGACACACAAAAAGCTTTCTTTTGCCCCAAATCACAAGGCCAAGAAGTAGCTTTGCCAGGGAGTTACATTCAAGGGCTTTTACCGCTCCAGAGCTGGACTTGAGCTCTTAGTATTTCCTTAGATGGCTGTCATAAAATAGAAAACTTTGAAGGTGGGGATAACAAAAACAACAACAACAAAACAAGAGGATTCTGTGTTTTTGAGGCTGAGGAAGAATCCCTTCCCCAACCAAGAAGAAAAGTCATAAAAGATCCATCAAATAAAACTGATATTATTCTCCACTGAACTCCTGTTCAAAGCCTTAAGAATTCTTTAATGTATGAAAGACATTAGGGTTCAAAGCCTGCAGTCAAGAAAGAATTCTTGAGACATTTCAGTGCAAAAAGGTGGTTTTATTAAAGCACGGGGACAGGACCTGAGGGCAGAAAGAGCTGCACCCTCCCAACTTTCAAGTTGGGAGGGGGTTAGGGATCGTGTAAGTCTCTAGGAATTTTGGAAACAAGGTTTCCAGAACCTTCAAGACGCTGGCTATTTTTGGGAAAAAGTCATGTATTACTGTCCAATAAAACCTTAGTCATGAGACCCTTGATGTATATCGGTGGGTCATATGCTTGGGGGATGATTGCCAACACGGATCTTGAGGGGACAGAGATAAAGGGAGTTTCCAAAGGAATTTTTATATGTTAAAGTAGACTCACAGGATCCTGGGGTTTGCGCTAAGATTGCCTTTTGCCCTTAGCAAAGTATCAGTATCAAGGCAGCTGGGTCCCTAGAGGAATGTCACGTTGCCTGTTTCCAGGACTTGTCAGAGGGTTGTAGGTAGGAAGGAAATTTAACAATTTTTCTTCTGCCTTTGTATCCCACATCGTTCTGCAAATTAAAATCTGAAGAGAATTACAAAGGGATAGTCTGAATTTTCTTTCTCCTTCACGGGTATACTTCTATCATTACTAAATGCCAGGGTGCCTGGGTAGCTAAGCCCATTAAGTGTCTGCCTTCGGCTTAGGTCACTCTCTCAGGGACCAGGGATGGAGCCCCACACGGGGGTCCCTGCTCAGTGAGGAGTCTGCATCTGCTTCTCCCACTCAGTCTGTCCCTCACCCCCCTGCCTCTCTCAAATAAAATCTTTAAAAAAAAAAAAATACTACGTGGCATGAAAAAGAAAGGAAGGGAGGTGAGGGGAGGAGAGGAGAGGAAAGGAAGAAAACTAAGAGCAGCAAGCTTCACGGTTTCTCATCCATCTTCCTGGGAGTATCCCCTCCTCTGCTGCATTATGTTGAGATTTCCAGTTTCTTTGGATTTTTAGGTAAATGTCACCATTTCATAAACATTCATAAATCTCAAATGAGATGCGAGCTATGAATGGTGGGGGATGAAGGTAGATGGGGAAATTAATCATTAAAGACAAAAGAGTGGAAAGGGAACAAGAACACGAGATCTTGAGACAGAACACCAGGGTTAAGACCTAGTCCGCCCAAAGTTTAAATCCTCTGAAAAACGTAGCTAGGTGCCACTTCACTAGCTTATGGTGAAGATTAGATAGGACAGTGTCCGTGAAGGTGCTTTATAGTTAGAAATCATTATGCGGATTAGTTATTATGAAACCGTCCAACGAAGCGTGGAAAAGTGTGCTTCCCCTTTCTAAATCCCCCGAGTTTAGAATATTCCCGCGCTTTGCATCCAAGAGGGAAACAAAACTGAGGATGGACCCACGGAGCCCTCCCGCGCATGCGCAGTGGTGCAGCGGCCGCGAACGCGGAAGTCTGGGTGGGAAAGCCTATACTCCCAGTAGCCCCGCTGCACCTCAGTCCTGACCGCTGGCCCTCGAGGCTGCCCCACCCCGCCAAAGCCCCCAATCTCTCACCCTCTAAGTGGGAGAAGGGGCTCTTCTTCCACCCGAGCTACCCCCCCGCTTTCCGCAACACAACCCTAAAAGGGCTCCCCCGACTTTGCCAGGCTTTAACATGGCGGCCCCTCCACGAGTGGACGCAAGGTCCGGGTCGAATTCCTTCGTCCTTCCCGTCGGAGTGGGCCCTACTGCCGCCAGGCCGCTCGCACTCACCTCAGCAAGGCTCCGGCTTCCCTTGGCACCGAAGCCAGCGGACTCCACGGAGGCGACGCGCCGGGAGATTCCTCGCGCTTGCCCGAATGGACCTTTATATTGGAAGAAGCAGATTCGCCACGAGCAGTGTGTATTTTTTTTTCTTTTTCTTTTTTTTTTTTTTACTTTTAAGAAACTTAATCCACGTTATTGAGCCTCGAGGGTATATCATCGCCGAAGAGAAGGAGCTTTCCGTTTTTCTAATTTTTTGCACGACGACAGAAATTGCTTAATTGGATGATTGAGTTGAAAGACTATCGAATGTGCGGTTAGTCGTCTGGGAGGAGCAGATTCGCCCTCGGTAGCGAAGGGATCTGTCCACGCGGCGGGACTGTCAACTCTCAAGACTCACTTTGGGAACCGGATTATATCCTGGTGTTTTCAGAGAATGCGTGTGCTGGTTCCAACTGAAGAAGAAAAAGGGTTAGGGAAGGGTTGACAACCGTGACTCCATCTTGCATCAGCCACCATTTTGTGGAGTTCTCCGAAGAGCAGCCCCTCTCGGAATCATGATAAACATGCTGAGGTTTGAACCCCTGGAAGGTTCCCTCCGTCTCTCAGCCTTGAGCAAAAGAGGGCAACTGATAGGTGGACAAACCCATACCTGCTGAAATTTCTCCCTCGCTGGGGTAAACAAGCTTTAAAAACCCCTCCAGGGTCGGGCACACCAACTGAGTTGGATGGTGCTTCGCCCTTTGCAAACCTCAATAAAGAGTTGTCTCCTTTTTCCTCGCTCATAGGCTCGCTCCAGAGGTTTTCCCTTAACAGTGTGGAGCAGCGGCGGAAAAAGTGTGCAACAACCCAAGCACCTCCTGCGGACGTGTGGACCTGCCGAAGTGAGCACCGCAGCCCCGTGTCGCCTCTCTTAGGGCAGCTCCTATAATGGGGGGTCGGGGTGTTCCCCACCTCGGTAGAGCTCAGGAGACTTTTCTTTCCTTCCTTCCCCCCTCCCCCCGCTTTAAGATTTTATTTTTAAATACTCTGTATACCCAAGATGGGGCTCGAACTCAGGACCCTGAGATCAAGCGTCTCATGCTCCACGGACTGAGCCAGTCTGGCACCCTGAGACTTTCTGGGGGGAGAGTTCCTCGTTTCAGAACTGTTAGCCCTTCAGGGGAGGATTCCTCCAATACAGAATGGGTACCAGTCTCTCAGAAACAGCTTTTGATGATCAGCCTGCTGACTGTACAGATAAAAACTATGGCCCGGCCCATGGGCACCGGGGTGGCTAATGATCTGGTTTCTGCTCGGTCCTGATCTCAGGGTTGTGAGCTGGAACGCTGCCCCAGGCTCCTTGTTCAGTGGGGAGTCTGCTACTCTCCCGCTCCCTCTGCCCCCCACGTGCTCACTGGCTCTCTAAACAGATAAATAAAATCTTAAAAAAAAAAAAAAAAAAAAAAAACACAAAAACAAAAACCCATGGCCCGGGAGCTTCCTCAACCTGGGTTCAGATCACTAAATATCATTTAAAACGTCACTGGCCTTGTTGGGGCACCTTTGACATCCCTAAACTGGTGTATTTAAGAACACAGTTGGAAAGGGGAAGCTATCATACTTCACGAAATCAGTGGAAGCCTGTTTCAGTTGGTGGTTATAAGCCCTCAAAAGAAATGACTCAGTGATAGCCGCTGTAAAAGAAAAAAAACTCAAAAGTCAAAGATGAAAACAATTAGAACAACTCAACACTGAATCAAAAATTATTCCACATCTTCCATTTCCAGTTCTTCGTCTCCCACTGCATGCTTTCTACTTTTTCTGTTATATGCTGGTCCTAAACAGAACTTAAACTTGCAAAAGACTTTCCTAACCCAAAAGAAAATTCAAAAGAGTTCACCTGACAACTAATTTGGACTATCAGTGCCCTTAATCCAGACCCTTTTGACCTTTACCAACTAGTATGCATGCTTGTTGGACCTATACAGGACCAAGAATGGATGAATAAAGCTGGGAAGGAAGACCCCACACAGGATTTTGAACTTCCCCATAATGAGGCCCTAGAAAAAAACTTCTAATACAGCTGCAAATTTAGTCAAAATGATTCCCCATATGTGGGCACCTCAAATAAATTAGAAGGCAGTACAAAACAAAACAAAAAAAGGAAGAACTTGTTTTACAATTTTTTGATAGATTCAAAAAAGTGTCCAAAATTCTGGAACCCTTAGATTGGATAAAGGATCAAATTGTTTTAATCCAAGTTTCTAGAGGACCTCCTTTATTCAGTCTCAACTCTGGTCAGACAACACGACCCTGACCAGCAAACCAAACTCCTCATGATCTAGCATGATTGGCAAAGATGATCAGCTAATAACAAAATAAATTTTTAAAAATTAAAACATTTTTTTAACTTAAAAAAATTTTTTTTTTAGATTTTATTTATTTATTTGACAGAGAGAGAGAGATCACAAGTAGGCAGAGAGGCAGGCGGGGTTGGGGTGGGAAGCAGGCTCTCTGCTCAGCAGATGCGGGGCTTGATCCCAGGACCCCGAAACCACGACCTGAGCCGAAGGCAGCGGCTCAACCCACTGAGCCACCCAGGCACCCCAACTTAAAAAAATTTTTTTTAAAGAATTAATGGCTAACCTTATGGCTCTACAAATGGCAAACTCCAAATCCATGTCATAAGTTAAAACATTTGACTCAACTGATAAAACCTGTTTCTTTTGCAAAAACCTGGACATTTCAGGGGTACCGGGTTGGCTCAGTCAGTAGGGTGAGCCACTCTTGATCTCAGGGTCATGAGTTCAAGCCCCACATTGGGCATGGAGCCTACTTAAAAGAATTGTAAACAAAGCAAAACAAGCAAACAAACAAAAAACCCTGGACCTTTCAAAAAGGAATGCTTGAACTATAAAAGATGGCTCCAAAAGATCAAAAAAATCATGGGGCTCCTGGAAGCTGCAGTCAGTTAAGCATCTGACTCTTGAATTTGGCGCAGGTTATGATCTCAGGGTCCTGAGATCAAGACCTGAGTCTGGCTCCATGCTGGACATGGAGCCTGCTTAGGATTCTTTTCTCCCTATCCCTCTGCACATGCCGCCCGCCCCACAACCCCATTCACACCTGCATACATGTGTGCACTCTATCTCTCTCTCAAAAAAACAAAAACACATATCTCAAAACCAATTCCTCTATCAAATTAGAGATGTTCCAAGGACAAAATGGGGGTTTTTTTCCCCTTTCTCCTAGCAAACCCCAATGGAGAAACTCCCATAACAATTCAGAATGAAGATGGTTTTATTCTTTTTTTTTTACAATTTAACTTGATTAATTTATTTCAGAGAGAGAGTGTGAGCTGGGGGAGGAGCAGCGGGGGAAGGACAGACTGCGCCCAGTCCTACCACCCCAAGATCGCAATCTGAATGAATATCATGAGTCGGATGCTGACCCACCCAGGCACCTCTGAGACGTTTTATTCTTATAGACACTGGAGCAATTCCTTCAATCCTCAACCCCCGATCTATTTTCTAGTCCCCTGCCTCAAGAATACAAAAGGACTTAACCATGATCAGGGTCACTAATCAGCCACCAACTGTCCCATTATCTCAACCCCTAGAGTTCACTCTTGGCACTCAACAAGGCAAAACAAAATGGTACCCTCATCGCCAACACTTTCTTTTATTTTTCAAGTAGGCTCCATATCCAGCGTGGGGTTCAAACTCAGGACCCTAAGATCAAGAGTCACTACTCTACCAACTGAACCAACCAGGCACGTCACCCTCCAGCACTTTTGTTAGGAAGAAATTTTTTGCAGGCTTACCAGGCCTATATTTCCTATGACTAAAAAAAAAATGAAGTGCTGTTACATTTGCCTTCTCACTCTTCAGAATTCCTAACTGATCTGCCCAGTACTTCCCCCTAGTCAGTCCACTGCCCTGACCCTCACCCCTCCCCCACTCCCCCACCCCTCTCCCCCCCCAACCTGGTTCCTAAATGTGCTCCCTGACCAATTGTGGGCAACCTCTTCTACCAGTATAGGACACATAATCTTGACTCCCCCAATAACTATTCAAATTGATCCATTAAAGGACTTACCCAATATTAAGTAATACCCTTTAAGCCCTGTGGCCATTAAAAGAATAACTCCTATTATATAAGACTTTATCAACAAAGGATTGATCATTCCCACTACTAATCCTTGTATTACCCCCATTTTTCCAGTTAAAAAGCCCCAAAATAGAGGAAAGCATTTTGTTCAAGACCTTAGGGCAATTACCAATACAGTCACACCCTGTACCCCTATTGTTCCTGACTCCCACACCCTCCTCTAACATACCAGCTGAAACTACCACTTTCTCTGTCATTGCCTTATGCAGTGCCTTCTTCAGCATCCCTATCAGCCCCCAAAGTCAGTATCTTTTTACTTTTGCATGGTATAATCAACAATACACTTGGATAGTCCTACCCCAGGAATATGCTGAAAGTCCTTCCTATTTGCTGACTGAAAAGCTCTTGATTTCCCTGGCTTATCTATGCTTTATAATATATAGATAATTTATTACTATGTTCTCCCACCCTAAAGGCTTGTCCCACTGATGCTAACTAAATGCCTTCTCAAACAATTAGCCAACAAAGGACACAACGATCTAAACATAAATTACAACTCTGCTCTGCTTCCGTCAAATTCCTAGGCCACCTTTTGCTGGATGGGCTAAAAATAGAACCAGACAAATTACTACATTCACCGAGGCCCCTCAACCCCAGACTAAAAGACAATTATAGGGTTTCTGGGTCTTGCAGGGTATTGTCGCCTTTGGATTCCCAATTTTTTCATCACAGCTCAACCCTTACATTGCCTTCCACTGCAAGTCTGATCGATCCCATGCCCTCAAGAGGCCCAAGATGACTTTGTATCTTTTTTTTTAAGTGTATGTATTTATTTAAATAATCTCTACACCCAGTAAGGGGCTCGAACTCACCATTCGAGATCACACATTCACCAACTGAGCCAGGCAGGCAACCTACCTTTGTATCTTTAAAAATTAAAAAAACAGCTCATCTTTTCCACGATGCTAGGACATCCTAACTGCCAACTGCCCTTCCTTCTTGTTCATCTGGGAATCCTTCCCCAAAGGCTTGGAGGCCTACAACACCACATAGGATATTATAGTCTTCAGTTAGAGACCGTGGCCAAACATTCATCTCCCATATGCCATGTCCTAGCAACCTGCCTCTATACTCATTACTGCCACCAAAAACTAATACTGGTTTCTCTCCTACAGATAGTAGTTCCACATCCAGTTAAAACACTTAGACTCCCACCACACCCAGCACCTGCCAGCTGACTTACAAAATTTGAACCACAGTTTCCTTCCTCTCCAAACATTTCAGCCTCTCACTGTCCTGTCAATCCTGCTACCTTATTTCCCTTACTCCTCAAAACTCAACTGAGTTTTTACAATTTCATCCTTGTAACTGACTCATTCCTTACCCCTCAATTAGACTTTTGTGAAATTCCCTTCTCAAATACAGATTTTATTTGGTTTACTGACTCATTGATCTTATATTATTTTTTTAAGATTTTATTTATTTATTTGACAGAGATCACAAGTAGACACAGAGACGGGCAGAGAGAGAGGAGGGAAGCAGCCTCCCTGTTGAGCAGAGAGCCCGATGTGGGGCTCGATTCCAGGACCCTGGGATTATGACCTGAGCCGAAGACAGAGGCTTAACCACTGAGCCACTCAGGAGCCCCTGATCTTATATTAAAAGATGATCAGGTGCCACCTGGATGACTCAGTCAGTTAAGCGTCTGCCTTTGGCTCAGGTCATGATCCAGGGTCCTGGGATCTAGCCCCATGTCAGGCTCCCTGCTCAGCGGGGAGCCTGCTTCCTCCCTCTCTCTCTGCCCCTCCTCCTGCCTCATGCACTCTCTTTCTCTCTCAAATAAATAAAATCTTAAAAAATGATCAAGAAAAATACAATGCAGTATAGTCTAGTATCCACTGAAAAAATTATGGAAGCAGAATCTTTATCCAAGTTTCATGTGGCCCACCAAGATGAATTACATGCTCTAAAAAGAGCCAATTGATAATAAAAACTCTCATCGTCTATACAGATAGCAGATATGCTTTTGGGGTCATCCCTGGTTTTGGTAAGCTCTGGAAGCAGGGTTTCTGACATCCTCTGTACCTAGGGGCACCAGACTGGCTCAGTCGGTAGAGCATGGGACTCTCGATTTTGGGGTAATAGGTTTGAGCCCCATGTTGGGTGTAGAGATTACTTAAAAATAAAATCTTTTTAAAAAAAAACTCCAAAGCTTATTAAAACTGCTTGACTCCATTCTCCTTCCCTCCAGCTTAGCTCTTATAAAAGTTCAAAGTCCATTTCAAACTTGATACCCTTAAAGCCAAGAGCAATGGTTACGGTACCCAAGCCACCAAAGATGTGACGCTTCAAACTTCTGATTTACAAATGTTCATCTGTGTGACACATTGGGGCACAATTAAATGGTCCTATGGGCACAACAATGCTATTGGAAGCTGTCTCCAACTGTTGCCCAACTAATATTTCAAAATGTACAATTTGCTCCTTGCACAATCCTGGGAAACCATATCACGTTGCGTTACGTCAAGTTCCTCTTCCCCACGGGTCTTTTAACATCTGGCAAATTGATTTCATCCATCTTCCCCTGTGGTAACGATCTGTATGTTTTCTCACGGAATGGAGGCGTTTCTTTGCAGGCAAGCAACAGCAAAAGCAGTGGCTAAAACCTATTAGAAAAAAAAATCATTCCCAATTAGGGTACCTTGACCCTGTATATGTATATCAGGAGGATATATATCCTCTTGAGGTTGTATTTTCTTCTTCTCCTGGGGGACATAATGTAGAATGAATCTTTAATAAGTTTGGCCTTTCATATATATTCTGTACAGGAGAATGTCTTCTTGTAACAAAGTAGAGGGCAAGTGACCTCTCTCTCTCTCTCTCTCTCTCTCTATATATATATATATATATATATATATATATATATATGAGTGTGTGTGTGTCTCTCTCTCTCTCTCTCTATATATATATATGAGTGTGTGTGTATATATGATATACTGGAAGACATATAAACTTAAAGATTCATAACAGACGTAAAGGAAAGGACTTCGGTATTGTTAACCCCCTTATGTGCAGCAAAGCTACAAGGGGCTGGTTCATGCACGGATTCATGTTTCTCATTCAAAAAGGCTCCACATCCTGAAAATGACTGGAGAGTCACTCCCCTTTTAGAGACCCAGAACGGAAGTAGACAAGGTCCACAGCCAGCAGGTGATACTCAAGATTCCAGACCAGACCCAGAACCTTCCTTTTATTTGAATTCTCATTGACCTCTGCCTGCTCCCTCGGTAGGACTTCTTTTTTTTTTTTTAATATTTTATTTATTTATTTGACAGACAGAGATCACAGGCAGGCAGAGAGGCAGGCAGAGAGAGAGGAAGGGAAGCAGGCTCCCTGCTGAGCAGAGAGCCTGATGTGGGGCTCTATCCCAGGACCCTGAGATCATGACCTGAGCCAAAGGCAGAGGCTTTAACCCGCTGAGCCACCCAGGCGCCCCTCGGTAGGACTTCTTAACCGAAGACTTCCTTTACTTTCCTTTAGGCGTTTTTTTTTTTTTTTTTTTTTTTTAAGATTTCATTCATCTGTTTGTCAGAGAAAGAGATCACAAGGAGGCAGAGAGGCAGGCAGAGAGAGAGAAGCAGGCTCCCTGCCGAGCAGAGAGCCGGACACGGGTCTGAATCCGAGGACCCTGAGATCATGACCTGAGCCAAAGGCAGAGGCTTAACCCACTGAGCCACCCAGGTGCCCCGACCTTTAAGCTTTAATAAGACTTGACACCAGGGCACCTGACTGGCTCAGTCAGTAGATGTGCACTCAATCTTGGGGTCATGAATTTGAGCCCCATGTTGGGTATAGAGATTATTTTAAAAAAATAACATACCTTAAAAAATAATAAGACCTAACACCCTATAGTCTCTACCCTTTTTTTTAAGTTTTGTTTTTTTTTATTTTATTTTTATTTCAATTTACTTGAGAAAGAGAAAGAGAGGGAGAGCACAAGCAGGGGGAACAGTGGAGGGAGAGGGAGAAGCAGGCTCCTGCTGAGCAGGGAGCCCAACACTGGGCTTGATCCCAGGACCCTGAGATCATGACCTGAGCCAAAAGCAGACACTTAACTGACTGAGCCACCTAGGTTCCCTGAGTCTCTACCCTTTGTTCTCAATTCCTATGCACATTCAAGATGAAAAACCAATTAAGAATATTCTACTAATGGGGCGCCTGGGTGGCTCAGTGGGTTAAGCCGCTGCCTTCGGCTCAGGTCATGATCCCAGGTCCTGGGTTCGAGCCCCGCATCGGGCTCTCTGCTCAGCGGGGAGCCTGCTTCCTCCTCTCTCTCTGCCTGCCTCTCTGCCTACTTGTGATTTCTGTCAAATAAATAAATAAAAAATAAAAAAAAAGAATATTCTACTACTATGTTCCATCAAAGAGGATTGAATGGAATACCAGCTCCGTTGTTAAGCTGTCCCAAGCCATAGCCCAAGAGACCCCCCACCTTAAGAACTGCTGGGTGTGTCACGACAGACACTCCAACCAAATACAAAATGCTCCCTCTTCACTCCTCTCCGCACAATAAACATTGTCTCGAAGATTAAGATCACGTGCAATGACTCTAATCCAATACCCTTGCTCCTCCACCCCAGAAGTACCCTAACCCCATTTTCTTTAACCTCCTTTCCCTGTTTTGACATTCTTCATGCCCATAATTTGATTTCTTGTGTAAGATATGTCCACCTGGGACCTAGTGTGGTCTCTACAGATGTAAGTCTCACCTTTTGCTATCATCCATCAAGCTGCAGCTATATCTCATCCACCTCTCCTAATGCTACTGCCCTCTGCCCCGTCATCCCAGAGCCGAAGATGAACCATGAAACTTACTATCAATGCTTGGGTCCACTAATCTCCAGGGGAATGATTCATAAAAAGCCCAGTCATTGGAATTCTTGGAAGAGCTTTTGCTCTAATCAAACCAATGCTAGGTTCTAACCTTCCTGTGACCTCGATAAACCTTACATTGCAGAACCCCTATCTTCCTTCTGTGCCAACTCTTCTTCCCAATCATCAGTAGCACCACTCTGGATGATAAAACAGGAGCAAATCAATCTTGCTGTGCTCCCACGGCAGCCCCTTTAATTATCTTTCCATATTGGCAAACCCCTATGGAAAAATAACTAGCCAAACCCTACCCTTCAAATGCATTAACAATGCCTGGGTCACTAGACAATGCATGCTAGGATCTGTAAAAACCCATCTGTCTATCTTCTTGCCCACACACCCCACAGTCCCTCATAGAACCAAAAGGGCTTTAGGTATGATGATTGCTAGAATTGGTCTGGCCATAGGCATGTTGGTCCCCTGGGAAGAATTTGCTTATCATGAAACTACCCTGTGTAATCTAACAAGTATCCTAGAAGAATTATCCTACTATACTGCTTCAGTCCTTACAAAACTTAACAATTATAACTGCACTCCCCTGCTTCAGTAGTCCTAGACTACCAAACAGCACTGACAGTTGGCAGAACAAGGGGGTGTCTGCTGTTGCTGATAGCTCTCATTGTACCTCGAGAAATACTTCCTCCCAAGTTGAACTAGATAATTTTTTTTTAAGATTTTATTTATTTGTCAGAGAGAGAGGGAGAGAGAGCGAGCACAGGCAGACAGAGTGGCAGCAGAGGCAGAGGGAAAAGCAGGCTCCCTGCTGAGCAAGGAGCCCGATGCGGGACTCGATCCCAGGACGCTGGGATCATGACCTGAGCTGAAGGCAGCTGCTTAACCAACTGAGCCACCCAGGAGTCCCTAGATAATTTTTTTTATACAAGCCTCCTAGCTTCACAATATCAACAACCCCACCTCCAGTGCAATTTGAAATCACAGTAAAAGTTATCTACCATTGCCCAATCTCTTTAGTTAGTTGTTTGGCAAAATAGAAAACATCCTTCAATTTGGACTACAGGGCGTGACTGGCTGGCTCAGTCAAACATGATCTCAGGGTCATAGGTTCGAGCCCCATGTTGGGTGTAGAGATTACTTAAAAATAAACTCTTAAGGGGTGCCTGAGGCTGAGTCAGTTAAGTGTCTGACTCTTGATTTCAATTCAGGTCATGACCTCAGGATCCTGGGATTGAGCCCCACGTCAGGCTCTATGCTAAGAGCCTTGATGTGCTTGAGATTTTCTCTTGCCTTCTCCCTCTGTCCCTTCCCACCCCATCTGAATTAAATAAATTTTTTTAAAAATCAAGTCTTAAGGGGCACCTGGGTGGCTTAGTCGTTAAGCATCTGCCTTCGGCTTGGGTCCTGAACTCGGTCCTGGGATCAAGCCCCGCATTGGGGTGTCTGCTCGGCGGGAAGCCTGCTTCTCCCTCTCTCTCTGCTTGTGTTCCCTCTCTCACTGTGTTTCTCTCTGTGTCAAATAAATAAATAAAATCTTTTAAAAAAAGTATTAAAAAAAGTCTTAAAAAAATCTGGACTACAGTTCTGTATGGTACTATTATTTTGGTATTAAGCTTCTGATGCTATATAAAATACTCTTTCTAGGGGTGCCTGGGTGGCTCAGTTGGTTAAGCATCAGATTCTTGATCTCAGCTTAGGGCTTGAGTTCAAGCCCTGCACTGGGTTCCATGCTGGGGTGACTACTTAAAAAAAAAAAAAAAAAAAAAAAAAATATATATATATATATATATATATATATATATATATATATATACTTGGCTTGTTTCCAGAAGTTGCTTCTCTTTCTCTTCTTCCATTTGCAAGCTAATTACGGTGACCCAGGCTTCTGTATGTACTGCTCCAATCCTATGCCGTGTGATTCTTGAGGCATAATGAAAGTCCCCTGCCATTAGAGTCACAGTTCAGAAGCCCAGATTGTGTGGGAAGGAGGAGAGAACCATGTGATCAATAAATATTTGTAAAACAGATAGATGTATGTATTCTTTTTTTTTTAAGATTTTATTTGTTTATTTGACAGAGAGAGATCACAAGTAGACAGGCAGGCAGAGAGAGAGAGAGAGAGAGAGAGGGAAGCAGGCTCCCTGCTGAGCAGAGAGCCCGACTCGGGACTCGATCCCAGGACCCTGAGATCATGACCTGAGCCGAAGGCAGCGGCTTAACCCACTGAGCCACCCAGGCACCCCAGATGTATGTATTCTGATTATGTTATGTTTCCTTTTTTTTTTTTAAGATTTTATTTATTTGACAGACAGATAGCAAATAGGCAGAGAGGCAGGTGGGGGGGGGAAGCAGGCTCCCTGCTGAGCAGAGAGCTGGATGTGGGGCTCTATCCCAGGACCCTGGGATCATGACCTGAGCTGAAGGCAGAGGCTTTAACCCACTGAGCCACCCAGGGGCCCCATGTTTCCTTTTTTTGACAGATGTTTCTATTCGGGTAGATTACAACTTGATTGTGTTACAACTTGAAATTTGTTGATACAATCATGCTTAAATTTGATGCCGGGTGTCTTGTGGCTTTCTTCAGCCACTCATTTTAAGATCAATCCTTACAAGTGGATGATCCCTGCAAATGATGTCATTTTCACTCTAATCTTAGCCTTAGAAGGTAAGTTTAATTCCAATTACTAAGGATGTCTTCCTGTTACCAAGTCTTCATTGAGTCTTTATTATGTAGGTAAATGTAGCTTTCTTCATAGTACGTTTTCTTAAAATATATTAATAAAAATGTATTATTGAGTAAAAATGAATAATACTTATGTTTAAAATTGTGTTTAAAAATGCATAAGTGTGGTTTAAAAAAGTGTGTGTTTGTGTGGTCTATATGTAGATGCAATTGAATACTATTGAGCCTTAAAAGGAAGGAAATTCTGATCTTTGCAATAACATGGATTAACCTGGAAGACATTATGCTAAAGGAAATAAGCTGGCACAAAATGAATCATACAAATATTGTATGATTCCATTTGTATGAAGGACCTCGAATAGTTACATCCACAGAGAGAGAGAGAGAGTAGAATGTTGGTGAGTTTAACTTTAGTGTTTAATGGGTATAGGGAGAATGAGCATGTTCTGGAGATGGATGGTGATGAGTTACCCAACATTTTTAATGGACTTAATGTCACTGCACTGCACGCTTAAGAATAGTTAAAATGGTAAATTTGTATGTGTCTTTTACAAGAACAGGAAAAAGTTTTGTTAAATATATATGCACACCCCAGTGGCAGTGAGCACAAGTTAACATCCAGATCTTGGTTTCTAGTATTCTCCAATAAAAGTAGCTGGTGCTCCTTGGAGAAATGGCAAGTCTAACGCTGGGGCGAGAAACATACAAGATGAGCTTGGAGCAGAGTGTAGTGCCAGGAAGGAAGGAATTGCTCGAAACAAAACACTCACCAATGATGATGATGTCACGGGTTCATGGGAGCCCCCTGAAGGCTCCCAATGACCAAAGCAGATAAAATAGTGTTAGATTATAAACCAAAATTGGGGCGTCCGCGTGGCTCAGTTGGTTGGGTGTCTGCCTTTGGCTCAGGTCATGGTCTCAGGATCCTGGGATCCAGCCCCAAGTTGGGCTCCCTCATTAGTGGGGAGTCTCCCTCTCCCTCTGCCCCTCCTCACAGCTCATACTTTGTCTCTCTCTCCCTCTCTCTCTCAAATAAATTGTCCTAGAATTAAGAATTTCTGAGATACGTATGTATATGTCTGTCTTGATCTTCTACAACATCCTACAAAGTGCTTGAATCTCTCAGATATAATGATGAACAAAAAAGCTGGACTCAAAGAAATACAGACTAAACATTTTCACTTATGGGAAATTCTAGGGTAAGCAGAACTAACTTGTGATGATGATAAGGATCAAAATAGAGATTTCCTGTGGAGGAGGGGGTTACTGATGGGGATGGGGCATAAGGGGGCCTCCTGGAGTAGTGGGAATGTTTTATATCTTATCTTGATGGTGGTTATAGAGTTACACGTTTATGAAAAATTCATCAAGATGTACATCTAATGGTGCAGCTGCTCTGCAAAACAATATGGAGTTTCCTCAAAATGTTAAAAATAGAGCTATCCTATGACCCAGTAATTGCACACACTACTAGGTACTTATCCAAAGAATATAAACATAGTGATTTGAAGGGGCACATGCACCCCAATGCTTACAGCAGCAAAGTCCACAATAGTCAAACTATGGAAAAAACCCAGATGTCTATTAACAGATGAATGGATAAAGATGTGTGTTTGTGTGTGCACACACATATATATGTGTATATATACTATATTTTATATGTATACATATGTATTTTATATTTTATTTATAGTATGCATATACTATATATAAAAAGATGTGATATGTATGTAACATATATATGATGGAATATTACTCAGCCATCAAAAAGAATGAAACCTTGCCACTTGCAACGACCTGAAAGGAACTAGAGGGTATTAGGCTCAATGAAATGTCAGTCAGAGAAGACGCGTGACTCATGATTTCCCCCCTATGTGGAATCTAAGAAAGAAAACACATGAACATAGAGGAAGGGAAGGAAAAATCAAGTAAGAAGAAAACAGAGAGGGAGGCAGACCATAAGAGACTCTTAAGTCTAGGAAAAAGACTGAGGGTTGCTGGAGGGGAGCGAGGGGAGGGGATGGGGTAACTGGGTGCTGGGCATTAAGGAGGGCACGAGATGTAATGAGCACAACTAATGAATCACTGAATTCTACCTCCAAAACCAATAATACAATTTAAATTGAATTTTAAAAATTTTTAAGAAGATGTGCATCTAAGATTTGTGCACGTGAACATACAAGGTGTAATGTGTTCATGCCTCAGTCAAGTGTAAATATGTGTGCGAGAGGTACGGCTACTGTCAGTATGGTAGCCTCTAGCCACTTGCCACTGGCTATATAAAGTTCAACTTAATTAAGTTAAAAAAAATTTTTTTTGAGAGAGAGTGAGCATGGGGGAAGGGAGAGAAGGGCAGAGGGAGAGAGAGAATCTTGAGCAGGCTTCATGCTCAACTCAAAGCCTGACCCAGGGCTCAATGTGGGGCTCAATCTCAGGACCCTGAGGTCAGAATCCTGAGATCATGACCTGAGCCAAAATCAAGAGTCAGATGCTTAACCGACTGAGCCACCAGGGTGCCCCTGACTTAATTAACTAAAGTTTAAAAACTCAGCTTCCCAGTTGGATGAGCTGCATTTCAAGTGCTCAACAGGGGTGGTAGCTAGTGGCTCACATATTGGATGGTGTAGACACAGAACATTTCCATCACTGTAGAAGGTTTTGTCAGACTACACTGGTGCAGAACAGTGTTGTCCCATAGAAAGAATGTCAGCCGCATATGTCATCTTAAATTTTATAGTAACCACATTAAAAAAGTGAAAAGAAACCAATGAAGCTAATTTTATTTTTAAGATTTTATTTATTTATTTGACAGAGAGAGACACAGCAAGAGAGGGAACACAACAGGGGAAGGGAGAGAGGGAGAAGCAGGTTTCCCACTGAGCAGAGAGCCCAATGCGGGGCTTGATTGTAGGATCCTGGGATCATGACCTGAGGGGAAGGCAGAGGCTTTAACCCACTGAACCACCCAGGCGCCCCTCACTCCAAGTAACATTTAAACATTTTTCACAATGAGCTTAGATTCATGTTTCTTGTGTTAGTTGGGTCCTCCGGTGAACAGAGAGTCAGACCAAGTTAGGAGCACCAAGAGGGTGAGTGGAGATACACCTGTGAGTCACAGAGAAGGAAGAAGCAGCACCCCACAGAGAAAGGTTCAGATCAGGATGCAGGTTTGGTGTCTGGGAAAGGATAGGAAAGCAGCAGGAAGCACGAGCCTCAGACAGCAGCGGAGACTTGACCACCAGGTGGGTTGTCCCAAAACAGATTGCCCGTTAGAGTTGTCTCATGTTGGGCACAAATGCCATGGTCCTAGTCTCCCTGCTGTACTCAGTTATCAGCAGAGAACCCCTGGGAATTGTGTCCCGATGTCAATGCAGCTCAGAATTCAGAGGTCCTACACCTGGGAGCTGGCAGCAAACAGCAGCCCTCCCCCTGACCAGCAAGTTCTTTCCTTTTTTTTCTTTTTTTAATTGTTAATTGTGGTCAAACATGGGGCGCCAAGGTGGTTCAGTGGGTTAAAGCCTCTGCCTTTGGCTCAGGTCATGATCCCAGGGTCCTGGAATAGAGCCCCTCGTCGTGCTCTCTGCTCAGCAGGGAGCCTCCTTCCCCCTCTCTCTCTGCCTGCCTCTCTGCCTACTTGTGATCTCTCTCTGTCAAATGAATAAATAAAATATTTTTTAAAAAACTATGGTCAAACAAACAAAACATAAAATTTACCACTGAAATCGAATTACCTTCTAGTTTCTACGTGTCCAGTTCTGTGGTGTTAAAGTATATTCATACTGCTGTGCAACCAACGACTAGAACTTTCTTATCTTGCAAAATGGAATCTCTGTCTCCATTAAGTAAAAATCCCCAATCCCCCTGCCCCTGTTAACCACGGTTTTGCTTTCTGTCTCTATGGGTTTGAGTGTATACTATATATAAAAAGATGTGATATGTATGTAACATATATATGATGGAATATTACTCAGCCATCAAAAAGAATGAAACCTTGCCACTTGCAACGACCTGAAAGGAACTAGAGGGTATTAGGCTCAATGAAATGTCAGTCAGAGAAGACGCGTGACTCATGATTTCCCCCCTATGTGGAATCTAAGAAAGAAAACACATGAACATAGAGGAAGGGAAGGAAAAATCAAGTAAGAAGAAAACAGAGAGGGAGGCAGACCATAAGAGACTCTTAAGTCTAGGAAAAAGACTGAGGGTTGCTGGAGGGGAGCGAGGGGAGGGGATGGGGTAACTGGGTACGCTGGCCACCTCACGTGAGTGGCATCGTAGAACATCTGTGTTTTGCAGTTGGCTTCTCTCATTCAGCATCATGTTCTCAGGTTTGTACGTGTTGTAGCAATTGTCAGAAAGTCATTCCACTGTATGGGTAAACCACATTTTGCTTCTCCATTCACCTGCTGATGGAACATTTGGGTTGCTTCCCCCTTTCTGCTAGAAGTCAGTGATGCTGCTATGAACATGGGTGTATGAATATCTCTTCCAGATCCTGCTTTCAATTCTTTCGGATATATATCCGAAAGTGGAACTGTGGATCGTATGGTTATTCTATTTTTAGTTTTCTGAGGAACCACCATACTGTTTTCCACATCGGCTGCACCATTCTGCATTCCCATCAGTAAAGGACAAGGGCTCCAATTCTCTGCATCCTCTCCAACACTTGTCACTTTCTGGGTTGGTTGTTGTTGTTGTTGTTTTAATAATAGCCATCCTAATGGCTGTGCGGGGTGTTACCTCCTTGGGGCTTGATTTGATTTTCTCTAATTAGTGATGTTGAGTATCTTTTCATATGCTTCTTGGCTTCTCGAAGGGTCATCTGAAAGGCATCTCCCTGATGGCCAGGTCTAGAGACAGCCAGCCCTTGAATAACACGGATTTAAACTTTGTGGGTCCACCTGGATTTATTTTGGTAAGTACAGGACAGTCCTATAAATGTATTGTCCTTATGATCCTCTGAATCACATTTTATTTTCTCTAGCTTACTTTATTGTAAGAATACAGTATATAATATATATAACATACAAAATATGTGTTAGTCAATTGTTAATATTATTGGTAAGGCTTTTGGTCAACAGTAGGCTGTTAGTAGTTTTTGGGGGAGTCAAAAGTTATACGTGCATTTCTAATTGTGCAGGGGAGCGACACCCCTAACCCCTGTGTTGTTCAAGGGTTAATTATAATTAAAAATTAATAACAGAACACTTTACAAACCAAGCTAGTTTGAAATTTCTGTGGAAGTTGCACACTTCTAGAATCTTAAAGCAAACCTGCCTGGCACTGGGCTAGGCTCATTTCGTTGTCTCAACAACTCTTCGAGGAATGTATTTTCACATTCCAGGCTGCAGGAGCTGGCCTGGAGGGTGGGGTGGAGGATGGTATTCCCATCTGCCAAAATTTCCTTTAATGCTTCTTCATCCACTCACCACCGTGAATAAACATCTCACCTAATTTAAAAACAAAACAAAAAATGTGGGGCACCCGGGTGGTTCAGTCATTAAGCATCTGCCTTCATTTCAGGTCACAATCCCAGGGTCCTGGGATGGAGCCCCACATCGGGCTTCCTGCTCAGTGGGAAGCCTGCTTTGCCCTCTCCCTGCTGCTTCTCTCTCTCTGTCAAATAAGTAAATAAAATCTTAAAAAAAAAAAAAACAACTAAAAACAAAACAAAACAAAAAAAGTATGCTCTTATGCAAACAGATTCAAAACTAGTGCCCTGGGTACCACCCTTCCTGCAACCAGTTGTTTTCTAAAGGCCTTCAACTCCTAGAGATGAAGTCACTGACCCAGGATTTCAAGCATTTAAGCTAAACTGGAAAATCTCCAAAATCCTTGCTGTTTCAGTACAAGATTTAAGGGTAAAAAGACCTGAAAATAATGTGCAGAACGTGAAGAAAGCCATACTGAGTGTACCACTCAGGAAATAAATGGTGCCACAGGTATTCGGGGGGGGCATAAGACCTACTCTGCTTCCTCTCACCAAAACTGTGATGAGGGTGCAGAAGGCAATCTGAAGACAAAAAACAAGCTGACACCCCACGACCTCCTCCACCCCCTCACTCCCAGGTGGGCCGTGTGTGACATTTCTCAGGTACTCCTGGCTGCCCTAAAGCTAAGGGAAGGAAAAACAAGTGGTTGACTAACAGAGATCACAGTCCTGCAAGACACTGACAAGTCTTGTCAGTTTACAAAATGTCTTTGTGATTTACAAGAAAAAAAAAAAAAACATTCTTATAAAAAACCTAACTTCCAGGGGCACCTGGATGGCTCAGTGAGTTAAAGCCTCTGCCTTCGGCTCAGGTCATGATCCCAGGTCCTGGGATCGAGCCCCGCATCGGGCTCTCTGGTCAGCGGGGAGCCTGCTTCCTTCTCTCTCTCTGCCTGCCTCTCTGCCTGCTTGTGATCTCTCTCTGTCAAATAAATAAATAAAATATATATATATATAAAAAGAAAAAAATTTAAAAACCTAACTTCCAGAAGGAAACTCCCACCCGTCTTAATGTTATGCTTTACTGGAGGGAAAAACAACCTTAACCTGACAATGAAGAAGGCCTCCAATATCTTGTAGGTCGTCCTCTTGTAGCAAACAAAAATTCTTCTTTTTTTAAAGATTTTTATTTATTTATTCGACAGACAGAGATCACAAGCAGGCAGAGAGGCAGGCAGAGAGAGAGGGGCAAGCAGTGTTCCCAGTGTGCAGAGAGCCCGATGCGGGGCTCGATCCCAGAACCCCGAGACCATGCAGGTGCCCTACAAACAAAAATTCTTCTGAAAACATCCCTTTTCCTTACCTCCCCCAACTCCAGAGTATATAATCAGTTGCTTCTCACAATCTGGGGACACCAGCTCTTTCCGTCCACAGGTCCCATACCCCTGCGTTAATAAAATCACCTTTTGGCACCAAAGACATCTCGAGAATTCTTTCTTGGCCTTCAGCTCTCACCTACATGCCAAAATGACATCAACAGGACCACAGGTATATGCTAATAGAACTTACCTTTTTTTTTTTTTTTTAAGTTTTGTTAAGTGACCTTTATCTCCAAAGTGAGGTTCAAACTCATGACCTTGAGATCATAAGGTGCACGCTTTTCCGACTGACCCAGCCAGGGGCTGCTATCGGAACTTTCCTACTGCTGGACATTAGCCCGCAAACATTTATAGCTGATTTTTTATTAAGTGTGGCCCAGCACTACTTTTGTTTTCCACATCACTTTTTCCTCTGTTTAACCATAAGGCAGAACCTTATGACCTTTTGCAGTCACTTTGGTTTCTACTCAAAGGCAGCTGTGGAAGTGGGTAGTGCGGCTGCGGACGTAGTCTTAAGTCTCAGAGCAAGAGTATTTTGTCTTCTTAAAACTTTGTATAATGGCGGGCGCCTGGGTGGCTCGGTGGGTTGAGCCTCTGCCTTCGGCTCAGGCCGTGATCTCGGGGTCCTGGGATTGAGCCCCGCATGGGGCTCTCTGCTCAGCGGGGAGCCTGCTTTCTCCTCTCTCTCTCTATGCATGCCTCTCTGCATACTTGTGATCTCTCTCTCTGTTTCAAATAAATAAATAAAATCTTTAAAAAAAAAAACTTTGTATAATGGTATATCTTGGGATTTTAAAAAGTTTTGTTGAGAAAATATTCTACATTGATAATCCAGCTTTCCATATCTTGTTCCCCAATAATTATATGAACTTGGGAAATTGCTTATAATTCATATTTGGGTGATAATAGTAGCTTATAATAATAGTAATGATAGTCAACATAGGGACAACTGGGTGGCTCAGTCCAACTCTTGATTTTGGCTCAGGTCATGGTCTCCAGATGTGAGATGGAGCCCGCTTTGGGCTCTGTGCTCCATACGGAGTCTGCTGAAGATTCTCTTTTTCCCTCTCCCTCTGCCCCTCCTCCCGCTTGCACTAAATAAATAAATAAATAAATAAATAAATAAATAAAATCTTTTAGAATAATAATAGGCACTTCCCAACAATCTCACAAACCAGATTGTATCATTACCCCATATTACAGCTGGCATAATGTGCCAGAGTAAAGGCACAATTTACCTAACTTCACACAGTTTACAAGTGGCAGAGTCAGTCACAATTTGAACACTTGGTCTGGTCTCAACCCACCCCTTTGAACACTGTGCTTTCACTTACTGTTTTTCAAACTTGAGCACGCCTTAGAATTACCTGGAGGGCAGGGTGCCTGGGTGGCTCAGTCGGTTAATTGGGTTAATTGTCTGCCTTCAGCTCAGGTCGTGATCCCAGGGTCTTGGGATGGTGAGGGCTCCCTCTCCTTCTGTGTCTCCCGGCTCATGCTCTCCCTGTCTTTCTCTCTCTCAAATAAATAAATAAATAGTTAAAAAAAAAAAAAAAAAGAGTTACCTGGAGGGCTGTGGAAACGCAGATTGCTAGGGCACATTCCCAAAGTCTCTGATTCAGTGGGTCAAGAATTCGCATTGCTGAAAAGTCCTCAGGCGATCCCAATGCTGGCGGTCTGCAGAGAGCATGTTAAGAACCTGAGCTAAATTTGTAACTCATAATTGTTTTCATAATTTCTCAATGGAGAGAGAAGGGCCGTAATTAGCTACCAACAGATTGTTGAATTCTACGAGGGATCTAAAAGTTAAGATTATTAACACTTCATTATAATAGCCAAAAATAGACAATATCCACAACAGGTAATTTTCATGCATTATCTCATCTAACCTTCACACCATTCTTGGGAAATTCTTTTACTTTTCCTAGTTTACACTGAGGAAATGGGGATTTGGAGAGATTAAGGAACTTGCTCAAACTTATAAGTAGCAATGGTGAGGTTCAACTCAGAGGTTCAACTCAAAGACTGCCTGATTGAACAGTCCAGTTGACTCCAACACTCCAGACTTCGCGTATAGTAGATGCTCTTCTGTGGATTTGCCTGTTCTGGACATCTCCTAGAGAAAGTATCATGCAATAGAAAGTCTTTTGTGACAGGCTTGACTTAGCATTACTTCCCAGTAACGAGTTAGGACTGTCTGTGAAATGTTATCTATGAGAGAAGCTCATTAGAGACTGCGCCAAAGGTTTTTAAGGGAGCTTGTCATGCAGACACCTTCTGCCTACAGCACAGCAAAATTCCATATTCCCAGGAGGAAAGCTATGTTGTTTGCATAAACAATATAGACACACTGAGCTACTCCTATCAGTTGGGGTGGTGGAACCCCCTCCAAACACAAATTCCCAGATCCTAGCAAGGGCCAAGCTTGGAAGCAGGATTTTGAAATGATAGTATTCCTGGGCCTGCTCTATTAACGGTTTTGTGCACAGATCTTTTTTATTTTTTTTAAGATTTTATTTATTTAACACAGGGAGAGAGATCACAAGTAGGCAGAGAGGCAGGCAGAGAGAGAGGGGGAAGCAGGCTCCCTGCTGAGCAGAGAGCCTGATGCAGGGCTCCATCCCAGGACACTGAGATCATGACCTGAGCCCAAGGCAGAGGCTTAACCCTCTGAGCCACCCAGGCGCCCCTTGTATACAGATCTTAATAGGGATTGTGCTGATCTGTAGATCAACTGGAAATGTAAGATGGAGAATATTGCCATCTTAACTATACTATTACAATTTTTGAACACGTGGTATCTTCCCATTTATTTACATCTTAATTCCTCTCAATGATATTTTGTAGTTTTCAGTGGGCAAGTCTTGTTCTTCTTTTGTTCCATTTATTTCTAAGTATTTATACTTTTCGATGTCCTTTTAAGTGGAACTATTTTCTTAATTTCATTTTCATATTATTTCTTGCAAATGTATAGAATGCAGTTAGCTTTTTTAAGATTTTATTAATTTGAAAGAGAGAAAGAGGATGAACGAGAGGAAGGGCAGAGGGAGAAGCAGACTCCCCACTGAGCAGGGACCCTGATGCAGGGCTAGATCCCAGGACCCTGATCCCAGGACCCCAAGATCACAATCTGAGCCAAAGGCAGCCACTTAACCAACTGAACCACCCAGGCAGGCCACAACTGGTTTTTGTATATTGATCTTGTATCCTGCAGCCTTGAGCTGTTTAATAGTTGTGTGTGTGTGTGTGTGTGTGTATAATCTTTAGCCTGTTAATATGGCAGATTACACTGATTGTCTTTTCTGAGCCAGCCTTGCAACCCTGGAATAAACCTTACTTGGTCATGATATATAGTTTTTCTGTAGTGCTAAATTCTGTTTACTAGTATCTTGCTAAGGACTTTGAATCTATTTTTACTTTGCCTATTTCTTAATCAGGTTATTTAGTTTTATTTTTTAATCATTGCATTGTAGGAGATACATGTGTAACTCTTGTAATATTTATATGTATATTCATTCTGGTTATTAACCCCTTATCGCATATGACTTACAAATATATTCACTCATTCTGTAGGGTGCCTTTTCACTCTGCTAATTGTGTTTTTGGATGCACAAGTTTTTAAAAGTTTTTTTATAAATTTAATTAATTTATTTATTTGACAGAGAGAGAGAGAGAGAGATCACAAGTAAGCAGAGCAGCAGGCAGAGAGAGAAAAAGGGGAAAGCAGACTCCCCGCCAAGCAGAGAGCCTGATCCCAGGACCCCGAGATCATGACCCGAGCTGAAGGCAGAGGCTTAACCCACTGAGCCACCCAGGCGCCCCTTGAATGTACAAGTTTTAAATGTTGATGTAGTCCCGTTTATCTATTTTTTTCCTTTGTTGCCTGTGCTTTTGAAGAAATCATTGCTAAATCCAGTGACATAAGGCTATGTTTTCTTCTAAAAGTTTTATAGCTTTATGTTTTAGATCTATTTTGAGTTAATTTTTCTATATGGTGTAAGGCAAGGGTCCACCTTCTCACATTTACATGTGGGTATCCAATTTTTCTAATATTTGTTGAAAAGACTGTCCTTTCCACAAAGAATGGTCTTGACATCCTTGTTGAAAATTATTTGACCATATTTGCAAGGGTTTATTTCTGAGCACTCTATCCTATTCCTTCACTCCGTTTTTTTTAAAAAGATTTTATTTATCTTTTAGACACAGAGAGAGAGATCACAAGCAGGCAGAGAGTCAGGCAGAGAGAGAGGGGGAAGCAGGCTCCCCGCTGAGCAGAGAGCCGGAACCCTGATATCATGACCCCAGGCTGAAGGCAGAGGCTTAACCCACTGAGCCACCCAGGTGCCCCCATTTTTTTTTTAAGATTTTTTTTTTAAAGATTTTATTTATTTATTTGACAGACAGAGATCACAAGTAGGCAGAGAGGCAGGCAGAGAGAGAGGAGGAAGCAGGCTCCCTGGAGAGCAGAGAGCCCGATGTGGGGCTTGATCCAAGGAACCTAGGATCATGACCTGAGCCAAGGGCAGAGGCTTTAACCCACTGAGCCACCCAGGCACCCCTTTTTTTAAAGATTTTACTTATTTGACAGAGACACAGCAGGAGAGGGAGCACAAGCAAGGGGAGAGGAAGAGGGAGCAGCAGGTCTTCTGTGGGCCAGGGAGCCTGATGCTGGTCTTGATCCCAGGAACCTGGGACCAGGACCCTAGCCGAAGGCAGACCCTTAACTGACTGAGCCACCCAGGTGTCCCTCCTTCATTCCTTTCTATGGTAATGTAATATTCCACTGTGTGGATATACCATATTATATTTCTGGCAAGCCCTTTTATCTCACTCAATCACTGGGTGTAGTTACAATTGTGATTTATGGGTTACTGACCCCTTGCCCAGAAGCCTGGTTTTGATCATTAGAACATTGTACCCTCTAAAAATAGTGCCTATTTTGTTTGCTTGCTTTGCTTTTTGTTCATTTCCTCCTTGGCCACTCAACATTGGTCTGCTAGAACCTCAGTGTAGAGAAACTCAAGTCCCTTTACCACAAAGAAAGCAGCAGTATACTCCTGGGGAAAAAAGAGAAGCTCCATTGCTAAAGTTTCTGCCGTGACTATTACAAATTTCTAATCAAACCTAAAATAACTCATTTTGTAATCCACCCTGCCGATAGTCTTACTAATACCCTATCCACAGGATGCTTTCTAATTTTCAAAGCTGAGCGTGGTTTTTGTCTTGTTTCTTACTTCTTCCAGCCCAGCCCACGTGCCACGTGTGCCCCCCACACAAGTCGAATGTTTGTTTGCTGGAGGACAGAATGACCCGCTCACATTTTTCTGAGCACTTCCTTAGTACTTTCGTCACACGCATGGTCTCATGACCTTATCTTAATACGGTCCTCCAGCAACGTGACCGCGGAGGAGCGGTTATTCACTGAGCAGGAAATTGTGGGTTAATTTTGCCAAGGCAGCCACGCCGAGTCCGGGGCGGAGCCCAGGAATCCGCAGAGCGCACAGCCCAGGGACTCTCCATTTTATTGCAAGTCAGACGCCGCAGATCCCGGCGACGGGGGGCCCGGGTGTTCTGTGCAACCCAGGTCTCTTGACTCCCGCGCGCAGACACTAACAGCTGTCCTCTGCTTTACCGCAGGCTTCTGAAAATACCCCCAAACAGAGACCCGGATCTTCCTCCACGTAGAATGCAAATTCTATGGCTGAAAAGCTTGAGCATAGAAAGGAAAAAGTGTGTGCTTTTTACCCTCTTTCCCAGACTCGCGGTGGAAACTCCGCCCCCGTCTCCGTGGAAACCCGGCGGCGGCGGCGGCTGTCACCAAGGGCGGGGCTCAGGCGGCCGCCCCTCCCCCACCCGGTTGGCAACACCTCCCACCCGGGGACAATCGCGGTCACCCCTTAATCTCTCCGTTCCTCTTCTCGGCTGTCCTCCCTTTCTGTTGTCTTCTCGTGCCCCAAGCCACATCCTGGGGGCCGGCCCCCTGCAATGTCCTCAGCAGGGCGGGTGCACCCTGCGGCTGGGCCTGGAAGCCCGGGAGCGCGGCCTTTCTGCCCCGGGCCCACCCCTCGGCTGCGCTGATTGGCCGCTCCTGGGCCATCCCCCAGCCCGGGGCAGGCAGGGTCTCAGCCCCGCGGAAAGTTTTCTGCGCCGGGAGGAAGTTAGAAGTTTGGGGTTTCTGAGAAAGCAGCTCCTGTGGCCGCGGGGGTCTGGGTGGCCATGGAGGAACCCCCTTTGCGAGAGGAGGAGGAAGAAGAGGAGGGGGAAGGGGACGAGGCTGGGCCCGAGGGGGCTTTGGGCAAGAGCCCCTTCCAGCTGACTGCCGAGGACGTGTATGACATCTCCTACGTGATGGGCCGCGAGCTGATGGCCCTGGGCAGCGACCCCCGGGTGACACAGCTGCAGTTCAAGATCGTCCGCGTCCTGGAGATGCTGGAGACGCTGGTGAATGAGGGTAACCTGACGGTGGAGGAGCTGAGGATGGAGAGGGACAACCTCAGGAAGGAGGTGGAGGGGCTGCGGACAGAGGGCTCGGCGGTCGGCCGGGAGGTGAGTGCAGGCAGGCAGGGCCCTGCGGGAGCAGCCTGGGCTGCGTGGGAGGGGAGCGTCCAGTTCTCAGATGAAAAGGTTCTCACAGTTACATTTATCGAGCGCTTGCTAGGTGCTGGGCCCTGTGCTGAGTTTGCTCTGAATCAGGGGCTTCGGGCCTTTTTGACTTGACCTAGCGCCGAGGCTCTCTGCCCAGAAACCACCAGGAGTGTTGGTTAAAGCACAGATTTCTGGGCTCTGGCCCCAGGAGTTTTTGATTCAGCAGGACCACCAAAAGATGGCCGTAAGAATGTTCTGAGCACCTTTATTCAGAATTGTGCCAAACTAGAACAAGTGCAACCGAAGAATGGATTTTAAAATAGTGTGATCCCACAGTGGAGTACTACGCAGCAGTGAAAAAGACCGGACTGCTAACACACACAAGCGTGTGCGTGACTCTCACAGACATTACACTAAGGCACAGGATCCAGGCACAAAAGGGAGCCTACTATATATTTATGCAAAATTCAAGAACAGGCAAAATTATCTCTATTTATAGAAGACATTGATGGTAGCCCCAGTTGGGAGGGGGGGGTTCATAGGGAGCGTATATGGGTGTGTACCTATGTTGAAAATCATCAAGAAGCGCCTGGGTGGCTCAGTCCATTAAGTGCAAGACTCTTGGTTTTGGCAAATAACTAATTAAAACAAAAAACAAGGAAGTGAAGAGATATTTTTTAAAAAATCATCAGGTGATAATCTCAAGGTTAGAACATGTATGTTATGCCTCCATTTGACAAAATTACCTGTTATATCACTTTCCAATATTGATGAAACAAAAGTTTTAAGAAACAATTGATCTTAACTCACCCTTATTAAATATGATGCACAATCACACTTGCCTCTTCTTTTTTTTTTTTAAGGTTTTACTTATTTGTTTGTTAGAGAGAGAGTGTGTGTGCATGAGCACACAAGCAGCGGGGAGCAGCAGGCAGAGGGAGAAGCAGGCTCCCCGCTGAGCAGGGAGCCAGACCTGGGGCTCCATCCCAGGACCCTGGGATCATGACCTGAGCTGAAAGCAGACGTTTAACCGACTGAGCCACCCAGGCATCCCTTTACTTGCCTATTCTATTTTAAATTCTTGTTACAATTGATTAAATCAATATGAATTACTAATGGCTCTCCAGCCATACTTAAAAAAAAAAAAAAGCTGTTCTAAGTGGACTATCTCATTTAGTCCTCTTACTATCAGTATACCCGTTTTACAGAAACGGAGGAATAGGACAGTTAAGTAATTTACCAGAGGATTACTGCAAGTAAGAGGTACAGGTGAACTCAGAGATGCCAGTCTTCACCACTGCACACGGTGTACAGACATTCGACCTTGTTTGTTGGAATGACATTTGATGAATGATTGCACCGTGCTGGACCCTGGGGCCGCAGAGGTAAATTAGACGGGGACTCTGCCCTCCCAGAGCTCCCGTCTAATGGGAGAAGTAAGGTACCCTGCCTCCAGAACTGCAGTACAAGATCACAAACTGAGAAGCGTTCCAAGAAAGGGCAAGAGCAATGGGGTTGCTGACATTCGCAGGGAAAAGAGTGAAGGTTTCTGGTCACTTCCCTGGTAGTTATTCTAGGTTCGTTTGTCCCCGTGACGACTGTGCTTGTATAAATTTCTACTTTACTGTCCATCATAAGAGATAGTTAAGTATTGTGATGCGTAGCCTGGCTTTTGAGACTCGGGAGAAGTTAAGTGACTTGCTCAGGACGGCTCTGCTCACGTTCTGAGCTCATCCCTGCCACCTCCAAGCCCAGGAATGAGGATATAGAGGGACCCGCACCACAGACCGTGTACCGCGTGCTCTGGACCTGGGTGATTTCCTGTGTGGGGCACAGCGGACAGGCTTTATAAGCCTGCAGTGAGATGGCATTTTCCTCCCAAACCGCAGTGTTAGGAACAGGGGTGGGGGGAAGGAGCAGAGAGAATGAATTTGTTTAGCACCACTAGGCAGTTTGTAAAAATACACTTACTGGTTTTTTTCGGGGTTTTTTAATTTTTAAGTTATTTTTAATTGCGGTAAAATACACATAAAATTTACCACCCCAGCCATTTTTAAGTGCACACTTAAGTGTCATTAAGTACACTCACCTGGTTGTGCAACCATCCCTCTCCATTCCTGCCCGAATTCTTTTCATCTTGCAAAACCAAAACCCCATCCCCAGTAAACACCAGCTCTGTACTCCCCCGCCCCCGTCCATGTTCTATCTCTGTGAACTTGACTCATCCAGGCGCTTCATATAAGTAGAATTATATGGTATTTGCCCTTCTGTCACTGGCTTATTTCATTTAACATAATGTCTTCAGGGTTCATCCACATTGTGGTGTGTATCAGAATTTCCTTCCTTTTAGGGGCTGGATGGTATTCCATTGTGTGGATCTTGGTTTATCCATTCACCTGTCAATGGACACCTGGGTTGCTTCCGCCTTTTGGTTAGTGTGAGTAATGCGGCCGTGAACATGGCTGTATACTGGGGTTCCCAGGTGGCTCAAGTCTGTTCAGCATCCAACTCGACTTGGGCTCAAGTCACGATCTTGGGTTCTGGCATCCAGGCCTGAGTTGTGCTCCCTACTCAGTAGAGAGTTTGCTTGAGGATTCTCTCTCTCTCCCTCTGGCCCTCCCCCTGCTTGCAAGCACATGCTCTTTTTCTCTCTCCCAAAAAATAAATAAGTCTTTAAAAAAAAAAAATGGGTGTATACAGATCTCGTCAAGTCCCTGCTTTCAATGCTTTGGGGTGTGTAGTTAGAAGTGGAATTGCTGGGGGCGCCTGGGTGGCTCAGTGGGTTAAGCCGCTGCCTTCGGCTCAGGTCATGATCCCAGGTCCTGGGTTCAAGCCCCACATCGGGCTTTCCACTTGGCGGGGAGCCTGCTTCCTCCTCTCTCTCTGCCTGCCTCTCTGCCTACTTGTGATTTCTCTCTGTCAAATAAATAAATAAAATCTTTAAAAAAAAAAAAAGAAGTGGAATTGCTGGATCCTAGGATAATTCTATTTTTAATTTGTTAAGGCTCTTCCATGTGGCTTTCCATAGTAAGTGTACCATTTTACATCCCCGCCAGCAGTACCCAAGAATTCCAACTTTCCTACCTCCCTACCACCATTCGTTCTATTCTGTTTTGTCTGTTTACAGTAGCCACTCGAGGGCGCCTGGGTGGCTCAGTGGGTTAAGCCGCTGCCTTCGGCTCAGGTCATGATCTCAGGGTCCTGGGATCGAGGCCCGCATCGGGCTCTCTGCTCAGCAGGGAGCCTGCTTCCCTCTCTCTCTCTCTGCCTGCCTCTCTGTCTACTTGTGATCTCTCTCTGTCAAATAAATAAATAAAATCTTTAAAATATATATGTATATATATAAATAAAAAATACAGTAGCCACTCGAATGGGTGTGAAGTATTTTTGTTTCCTTTCTTTTTTAAGATTTTATTTATTTATCTATTTTGAGAGAGAAAGAGGGGTCATGAGTGGGCAGAGGGGCAGAGGGAGAGAGAGAATCCCAGGCAGACTCCACGCTGACCACGGAGCCCAACTGGGGCTCCGTCTCATGACCCTGAGATCATGACCTGAACCGAGAACAAGAGTTGGATGCCTAACTGACTTGAGCCACTCAGGCGTCCTTTTCCTTCCTTAAAAAAAAAAAAAAGAAAAAAGAAAAAAAAATTAAAGATTTTAAAATTTATTTATTTGAGAGAGAGAGGGAGAGAGAGACAGCATGAGTCAGGGGAAGGGGCAGAGGGAGAGGGCAGAGAGCAGACTTCCCGCTGAGCAGGGAGCCCAATGCAGGGCTCCATCCCAGGACCCAGGGATTATGACCTGAGCCGAAGGCAGACACCCAACCGACTGAGCCACCCAGGTGCCCCTCTTTTTAAAAAAAATTTAAGTTCCAAATTCAAAAGGTGCAAAGGCATTTGCCTTGAAAAATCGACCTCCCCACCTCTTTCCACCCCCAGCTGCCCACTCGCTCTCCCTGGAAAAAATGTAAATGATCAGTTTCTTTCTTTTTTTTTTTTTTTAAAGATTTTATTTATTTATTTGACAGAGAGAGATCACAAGCAGGCAGAGAGGCAGGCAGAGAGAGAGGAGGAAGCAGGCTCCCTGCTGAGCAGAGAGCCCGATGCGGGGCTCTATCCCAGGACCCGAGATCATGACCTGAGCCGAAGGCAGCGGCTTAACCCACTGAGCCACCCGGGCGCCCCAAATGATCAGTTTCTTATGTATCCTTCCAGAGATACTTCATGGAAATAGAAGCAGATATGAAAATATGTCTCCACTTTTTACACAAATGGTATGATAACATATACCCATTTCTGCCTTTTGTGTATTTTCACTTAACATACCACGAAAGGTGAATTAAAGCAGGACAGAAAGAGCTTCCTCGTCTTTTAATGAGGAAAACTTCCACTGGATGGTATTATCAATTGTTCAGCTGAGGGTTCTTAATCTGAAGTTCTTGGATGCCCAAGGGAATCATTGATTCTAATCCAAGAGGTCCATGCCCTTGCATGGGAAAAAAATTATATTTTCATTTCATTAACTTCCAGCTGAAATGTGTCACTTTCTTCACCTGTGAATATAGACAACAAACTACAGTAATATTAGCAATGCCTGTGACGATCACCGATGGAAATCACAGATATTTTCATGTCCCATTACGGTGTCGTTCACATCTCAAAGTTTCGTTTTTGTTCAGTATTTCACCAGACCTGCGTCTAGCTCACTTTACTTAATAAAGAGGCAGGTATATTAGTCATGAATTTGTTTTTAAAAGATTTTGATGAGTGTTATGTCTTCTTAGTTGGTCTCCTTATAATTCTGTGCCTTTCATTTTATACATTTTTAACACATTGTTTGAAGGAGGGCCGCGTGGGCTTTCCCAGGCTGCCAAAAGGGTCCGTGGCACAAAAAAGGTTACGATTCTCTGCTTTAACCAGTCTCCCATCAAAAGATGTTTATGTTCTGACCATTTACTCTTAGCACATGAAACACTGAAACCATTTGGTTCCTGAGGGAGAGTGCCTTGAGGAAATGGAGGCACTGGATCAAAGGGAAGCAGCATCTGAAATTCAGATAACATGTAATGTTAAATTACACTTCACGGAGGCCAAGGAGTCCCACGCCTCCCGCAATCAGTGCCGGAGCCCAGGAGTGTTCAAACACCCTGATCCCGGTCAGTCTGATAGCAGGAATGTGCTCACCGTTACTACTATCTCTTTATACTGTGCCTTATTCTCTCTGTCAGCTGCACAACATTCTGGTGTGGTTCTGCCTTAGTTTTTCCTTAACTGGGCTACTGTTCGTGGACATGTAGGTTGTTTTCAAACAGTTGCTTAAGTTTTAGTTAGAAAACATTTCAAGCCCATGGGAGAGTTGCAGGAAAAGCACAATGAACACCTGTACACCTTTCACCGGGATTCAGGTGTTGTCTTCAGTTTTGTGTGTGTGTAGTGTGTAGTATGTCTTAGAAGATACACACCAAAGTGTATATAAATGCACACAAAACACATATACGGGTATGTATGTATGCATATACAGAAACAGTATGTGTCTATATTATATTTTCACTACTAGTTTTCCTCAATGATCTGAACAGACATTATGTAAGTTGCAGGATTAGTAAATGATTAGGGTCCGGGGCACCTGGGTGGCTCAGTTGGTTGAGCATCTGCCTTTGGCTCATGATCTGAGGGTCCTGAGATCGAGCCCCACATCTGGCTCCTTGCTTAGCCAGGAGCCCGTTTCTCCTTCTGCCTGCCATTCCCCGGCTTGTGCTCTCTCTCTCTCTGTCAGATAAACAAATAAAATCTTTAAACAAACAAGCAAAAAAAATTAGGGTCCTTTATCCTGAATAGTTCAGTGAGTTTCCCATAAGACATACTATTGCATAGCCACAAGTAAATGACTGAACTTAGAGGGAAAAAGTGACAGGATACAAAGACCTAATATATTACCCCTATTAAATGCACAATAATGTCCTTTACGGCATGCTTTTTCTAGGGCAGGACCCAGTCCCAGGTTACACCGTACCTTTGGTTGACACTTCTCTTCAGTCACCTGAGGAGGAGTTCCTCAGCTTTCCTTGTCTCTTTACGACCTTGACATTTTTGAAGATTATGGATTGGTTGGTAGAGCGTCCTTCGATTTGGGTTTGTTCTGAGGTGTCATGGGTGGATCCAAGTGATACGTGTTTAGCAGGAACAGCCCTGAAGTGATGCTGTGTCATAGCCCTTACTATCAGGAGGCACTTGTCTTCGTTGATCATTACTGGTGATGTCAACTTGTAGCCCTTGGTTAATGTGGTGTCTGCGAGATTTCTGCACTGTATAGGGGCCTTTATTCCTCTTTGTAATTCATAAATACTTGCGGGAAAATACTTCAAAACTGGAAAATATTCTGTTCCCCGACAGGCTTTTACCTAAAAGTTTTTAGATCCATTCATTAGTTTTCCCTGAATCAATCATTACAAAGTTGGTTAAAAAACAACTTTTTTTCCTGATAAAGATTTTATTTTTAAGTCAACTCTACACCGAACATGGGGCTTAAACCCACAACTCCAAGCTACGAACTGAGCTAGCCAGGCACCCCAAAAGGATGATTATGCCACCCTCTCATCTTCTACATGCATTAATTGGTCTTCTGCTGTAAAGCACAGATTCCCCTCTTCTTTCCCTGTTGTAGTCAGAGTTCTCCAGAGAAACAGAACCAATAGTGGATACAGCTATCCATAGGAAGAGGAGAGATATTTGAGGCCTTGGTTCATACACGTATGGAGGCTGAGACAGCCTTCAGTCTGCAAGCTAGAGAACCAAGAAGTCTTAACTGGGGCGGGGGGCCAGCAGTGTAAGTCCCAGCCTGGGACCAAAAGCCCAAGGTCCAGGAGTGTCAAAGTCTGAGGGCCCGAGAAGGAGGATGTTCCACATCAACAGACAAGAGCTCAGAATTTACCCTCATTCCTCCTTTTGTTCTATTCAGGCCCTCAGTGGATTGGATGATACCCGCCCACCCAGCAGGGAGAGCCATCTGCTCTTCTCGGTGCATCGGTCCAAATGCTCATGTCTTCCAGAAACACCTTCATAGACACACCATGAAATAATGTTTAACCAGCTAGCTGGGCAGTCTTTAGCCCAGCCAAGCAGAGACAAAAAATTAACCCTCACATTCCCATTAATTAACTAATTTAAATTTTTAAATTTTAAGTATGAACTCCTGAATTCTCTTTTTATTCGAAGGGTCATTGTGATTATTCATTCCGATACTCAGCTTGTTCTCAGTCTGGCCGGTGGGAGCTCCTTTAGACTGTCGTTCTGACACGCCTCCATCCCTTACACCAGGGAACATTCCAGGTTCATCTCGCGGTTTCCCTGGTCCAGCCCTGGCATCGGCCATTCCCCCAAGGAGCCCTGGTTCTTCTCTTTGGAAAATGGTACTTAGAACTCTTGCTTCTTTACCATTCGCCAACGTCTTTCCTTACAGGTAGACCTGGGACCAGACAAAATGGTGGTTGACCTGACAGACCCCAACCGACCCCGCTTCACTCTCCAGGAGCTGCGGGATGTGCTCCAGGAGCGCAACAAGCTCAAGTCCCAGCTGCTGGTGGTGCAGGAGGAGCTGCAGTGCTATAAGAGGTGGGGCTGGGGGGCGCCTGGGTGGCTCAGTGGGTTAAGCCGCTGCCTTCGGCTCAGGTCATGATCTCAGGGTCCTGGGATCGAGTCCCGCATGGGGCTCTCTGCTCAGCAGGGAGCCTGCTTCCCTCTCTCTCTCTCTCTGCCTGCCTCTCTGTCTACTTGTGATCTCTGTCAAATAAATAAAATCTTAAAAAAAAAAAAAAAAGAGGTGGGGCTGGGCTGCCCCGGGCACCCCGCACCTCCGGGCCGGCCCTGCCCGCAGCTCCTTGACACGCTCTTTGTCCCTCCGTTCGCGTGGCCAGTTTATGGAGACCTGATTGGTGCCAGGCCCTGTTGCTGGCCCCGGGCTGTAGCAGTGAACGAAACAGAGGCAGTCCGTGCTAGTCTAGGGGGAAGACAGGCAAGTGACAAGGAAGTCTGAGATGGACATGCAGGGTAGTGGTGGTAAGTGCTCCGAAGACTGGAAACCAAGGTGACGGGGCGCCTGGGGGGCCGCAGTCGGTTTGGCATCCGGTCATCATCTCATTCTGGCTCAAGTCATCATCTCGGGGTTGTGGGAGCAGGCCCTGTGTCACACTCCTTGCTGGTGTGCAGCCTGCTGGAGATGCTCTCTCTCCCTCTCCTTCTGCCCCTCCCCCCTCCTCTTTTTCTGTCTCTCTCCTCTTCTAAACAAAACAAAAAAACCAAGGTGACATATGGCAGCAAAGGGCTGGGGGCTGGAGGAGGGGCCTGTTTTATTTTTATTTTTATTTTTTTTAAGATTTTATTTATTTATTTATTTGACAGACAGAGATCACAAGTAGGCAGAGGCAGGCAGAGAGAGAGGAGGAAGCAGGCTCCCCGATGAGCAGAGAGCCCGATGCGGAGCTCGATCCCAGGACCCTGGGATCATGACCTAAGCCGAAGGCAGAGGCTTTAGGAGGAGCCTGTTTTACACGGGGTAGTCAGTGAAGATTCCTGTGAGGCGAATGACAAGAAGCAGCGGACCATCGAAAGATCAGTAGGGCAAGAGAGGAGTGAGAAGCCCTAAGACCCTGAGCGGGGAACCACCGTTCCATTTTGAGAGACCCAGCATGGTGGAAGCTGGAGCACAGGTAGACAATGAGAGAGGTGTGCCTAGTGAGCCCCGGGAAGGATTCTACTTTTATTGTAAGGGTAGTGAGGAGTCACTGGAAAGTTTTAATCAAGGAAATGACAAGATCTGGTTTGCTGCTTGCTTTGTTTGTGTTTATTTTTTGTTTATTTATTTTTTTTTTTTAAGGAAGCTCCATGCCCAGTGTGGGGCTTGAACTTACTACCCTGAGATTACAAGTCAGAAGCTCTACCGACTGGGCCACCCAGGTGCCCCCGATTTAGTGTTTTAAAAGGTCAAACGTGAGGGGCACCTGGCTGGCTCTGTTGATAGAGCATGCAAGTCTTGATCTCGGGGTCCTGAATTCAAGCCCCCTCATTGGGTGTGGAGCCTACTTTTTAAAAAATGGGGGAAGGAGCCCTTGGGTGACTCCTTAGTTAAGTGTCTGCCTTCAGCTCAGGTCATGATCTCAGGGTCCTGGGATCGAGCCCCACATAGGGCTCTCTGCTCAGCAGGGACCCTGTTTCCCCCTCTCTCTCTGCCTGCTTCTGCTTACTTGTGATCTCTGTCTGTCAAATAAATAAATAAAATCTTAAAAAAATAAAACAAAATAAAATCCTAAAAAAAAAATCACAATAACAAGTGTAGGGAATAGGTTGTAGCACCAGCAAGACAGGAAATAGGAAGCTGTTGACCTATTGGGTTTGCACTTTGCTGTATCCATTTGCACCCTGTTCCCCAAAATGTTTCCTTTCATGTAAGTGCTTCTTGAAAAGGGGACTCGGAAGGAAAGAAGGAAAGAAAAAGAAAGGGGGCTATGTGGTCGAATAATTCTGGGAAACCGTTGAGTTAAACAAAGCAGATTCCCTTAGAGACAGAAGAAGGAAAGCCCAGGAGAATAAAAACTCGGGGCCAGCTAATGTTTGTCCCCGCACCCTGCATGCCAGGCGCTCTGCCCAGTGGATTGCAAGCATCATTTCCGCTAGTGCTCACAGCAAGGTGAGCTAAGGTGATGTCATCTCCAAGGTGTTCTATGGTTCATGAAGATCAGGTCACCTGCCTGAAGTCCCATAGCTGATGGTGGCAATGGTGAGATGTGACCTCAGACAGCCTGATATCAGAGCCTGTGCATTTAGTTATCATGCCATGTTTGGACTCTGAAAGTTTAGAAGGAAGAAATACGCTGACTCAGGGGCACCCTGTGCGGGGGGCTCAGTCAGTGAAGCATCTGCCTTCACTCAGGTCGTGATCTCGGGAGCCTCAGGTCGGGCTCCCTGCTCAGCCGGACGTCGGCCTCTCCCTCTGCCCCTCCCCCCCCCCCCGACTCAGGCTCTCTCTCTCTGTCTCTGTCTCTCAAATAAATAAATAAAATATTGAAAAAATAAATAAATCCATTCAACGTAGGATCCCTGAAGGAGGAGCGGTATAGTAAAAATATTCTAGCAAGCCAAATCCGAAAGGGCTGAGTTCTGCCAACAGGAATTTAATCGCCTTCCTTCTGCTGAGGTTGGAACCATGTTAATGGAAAGACCTGTCTTCCTCTCATCGAATAAGTGCTTCAGACACAGGTAGTTAAGGACAGGATCGGCTGAAATGGGGTTTGAGCAGCTTGGTAGCGAATAGAGCGACATGCTTTCTTTCCAGTTTTGAATTCCCGGAGAGCAGCAGCCATGTACTTCCCACCTGGTAGAGGACAGCTGATGGCAGGATTCTGTTTACTCACTTGGGTCCTGTATTCTGGAAAAACCAGCATGTCAGCTGAGGTAGTCTCCTAGCAACTGCATCAGTTTCGAGGTCCAAGGTCATACCAGTGGTGGTTTTTCCTTGGGGCGGACGTGGTAGCCTGCTTCCGAAGATGGCCATAGTTTTTCCCATCCTGCATGCCTTCTGCAGTGAGCCTTTTCTACCCCCTCAAGAGGTAGAGTCTTATTTTTCTTTCTTCATGAGTCTGGGCAGCCCGGTGACTTGCTTTGACCAATGGAATGTTGTGGAAGCAATGCTGTTTGGCTTCTGAGGTTAGGGGAGGTCTGTTGCAGCTTTCATTTTGGTCCTCGTGGAATGCTTGAGATCACAGTACTGTGAGCAAGCTCAAGGTAGGACCATGGAGACATCACACAAAGAACAGAGGTGCCCCAGCAGACGGTCCCAGCTGTGCCCAGCCTCCAGGTGACCCACCAAGCCAACCATAAGAAATGGAGTCACCATGGGAAGTCATAGATCTTCCTTGTTTAAAATCACTGTGGTTGATTTTCTGTTTCTGGAATTGCTGTTCTTCTTCTCTTCAATCTCCCGTTGGATTTGTAGGTGTTTGCAATCTTTAGATAAGCTATTTAGCTGATCTCCCGCTACCCGAAGTAGTCTCAGCCTGCTACTTCTCCGCCAAATTAACAAGTCAGGAAATGACAGATGCTGGCGAGGATGCGGAGAAAGGGGAACCCTCCTACACTGTTGGTGGGAATGCAAGCTGGTGCAACCACTCTGGAAAACAGCATGGAGGTTCCTCAAAATGTTGAAAATAGAACTACCCTATGACCCAGCAATTGCACTGCTGGGTATTTACCCTAAAGATACAAACGTAGTGATCCGAAGGGGCACGTGCACCCGAATGTTTATAGCAGCAATGTCTACGATAGCCAAACTATGGAAAGAACCTAGATGTCCATCTACAGACGAATGGATAAAGAAGATGTGGTATATATACACAATGGAATACTATGCAGCCATCAAAAGAAATGAAATCTTGCCATTTGCGACGACGTGGATGGAACTAGAGGGTATCATGCTTAGCGAAATAAGTCAATCGGAGAAAGACAACTATCATATGATCTCCCTGATATGAGGGAGAGGAGATGCAACATGGGGGGTCGAGGGGGTAGGAGAAGAGTAAATGAAACAAGATGGGATTGGGAGGGAGACAAACCATAAGTGACTCTTAATCTCACAAAACAAACTGAGGGTTGATGGGGGGAGGGGGTTGGGAGAGGGGGTGGGGTTATGGATATCGGGGAGGGTATGTGCTATGGTGAGTGCTGTGAAGTGTGTAAACCTGGCGATTCGCAGACCTGTACCCCTGGGGATAAAAATACAGGTTTATAAAGCTGTAAAAAAAAAAAAAAAAAAAAAAAAGAAAGAAAGGATGAATCCCCAAGTTTTGTAGCAACATGGACGGGACTGGAAGAGATTATGCTGAGTGAAATAAGTCAAGCAGAGAGAGTCAATTATCATATGGTTTCACTTATTTGTGGAGCATAACAAATAGCATGGAGGACAAGGGGAGATGGAGAGGAGAAGGGAGTTGAGGGAAATTGGAAGGGGAGGTGAACCATGAGAGACTATGGACTCTGAAAAACGATCTGAGAATTTTGAAGGGGTGGGGGGTGGGAGGTTGGGGGCACCAGGTGGTGGGTATTGTAGAGGGCACGGATTGCATGGAGCACTGGGTGTGGTGCAAAAATAATGAATACTGTTATGCTGAAAAAAAATTAAAAAAATTAAAAAAAAATCACTGTGGCTTAGGGTTTATGTAACAGTAGATAATAGAAAAGAGGAGTTATTAATAATAAATTAATGATGCATTAATACTATAATAAATTGTAAATAATAATATTAAATAATAAGAGCTCCCTCTTTGCAAAGGAGAGAGAAGGATGGAGCCTGCTGTCTCAAACTCTTTTTTTTTTTTTTTAAGATTTTATTTATTTACTTGACAGAGATCACAAGTAGGCAGAGAGGCAGGCAGAGAGAGAGGAAGGGAAGCAGGCTCCCCAGTGAGCAGGGAGCCCAATGCGGGGCTTGATCCCAGGACCCTGAGATCATGACCTGAGCCGAAGGCAGAGAGGCTTTAACCCACTGAGCCACCCAGGTGCCCCTCTTTGTGGCTTCTTGCACACACCGAAGAGAGGAAGCCCTCAGACATGTCCTCTTACAAGGGCTCTAATCCAACCATGGGGCCCCCACCCTCTTGACCTCATCCAAACTTAATTGTCTCCCAAAGGCCCCATCTCTAAATACCATTACATTGGGGCTTGGGGCTTTAATACATGGGTTCTGGGAGACCCGATCCGGTCTGTAGGAAGGGGAAACACCACAGGTATAAATGAACCAGTAGATGCCACAGCAAGAGACCTAAGTGCAGTTAACAAGCAATGTATGAAGTCTTTCGTACACTGCTACATTGCGTTGTGGTCAGCCTTCTTTTGGTTGCAAGTGACAGAAATCCAATTCAAACTAGCTCAAGTACCAAAGGGAATTTATTAACCCACATAGCTGGGAGGGATCGTGTGACTGCTTGCAGAAATAAACAAAAAAACCTGCAGCTAGGCCCTCTTTCTTTCCTCCTTGCTTCTCCGTGTTGGCCTCGTTGTCTTGTGTTATAGACACACCTTCTAGGAATCTTAGGAAACGTGGCTGCCGGCAGTCCCAGCTGGACAGATGAGAGAGAACAGCTTTCTTCCAGCTTCTGCACATCAAGTCCGGGGGAATACTCTGGTCATCTTTAAGTCAGCTGACCTCAATAGCTTATCAATCAATACAAATTTAACTCTTGTTACCATCTGACTTACTATAGCTTTTATTTTACTTAATTTATTTGTTTAATTTTAAAAGGATTTTATTTATTTATTTGAGAGAGAGAGAGCACAAGTGGGAGGGGAGGGGCAGAGGGAGAGGCAGAAGCAGACTCCTCAGCCAGGAGCCCAAGGTGGTGCTCGATCCCAGGACCCCAAGATCATGACCTGAGTTAAAGGCAGACACTTAACTGACTGAGCCATCCAGATGTCCCTCTTAGTATCCTCATGTTATTGATGAGAAAAATCAAGGCTTAAGGTAGAGAATTGATATGTGGCCATATTCCTAGAAAGTGGAGAAGCTTGAAGTACTAGCCAATGCATTTAGACAAGAGAAAGAAAGAAGAGGTATCAACATGGGAAGAAGCAGAATCTCTCTGATGCTAACTTTCAGTGATACTAATATAATTATTATTATTATTAAGACCCTTTACTTTCAGAGCTGCACAGACAGGTCTGCAATAAAACAATCCTTTTATTCATCCCCCTTTTCCCCAGTGGTCTGATTCCACCAAGAGAAGGCCCAGGAGGAAGAAGAGAAAAAGACGCCCTTGTCGCCAGGACCAGCAAGGCCAGCAGTAACAAGGAGGAGAAGACAATCATAAGGAAGCTGTGAGTTACTTGCTGCTCCATTGCCACTAACTCACTGCCGTGAGAAGGAGTGGAGGCCCGAGGAGGCTGGTCAGCTACCCCGGGTGGGGACGTCCTGGTTGGTGGTGCTACGGCTGATAGGAAAATTCGGGGATGGACTATCGTGAGATCTGTGAGGCAGTAATCTAAGCACTTGACCTATATTAATTCATAGACTCTTCACGGTGACCCTGGGACGTAGGAGCGGCCACATCTCCATTCTACAGGTGGAGAAACAGATACTAGGGGGCAAAGTAATTTGCCGGAGGTCACCCAGATGGTAAAGAGTAAAGTCAGGATTTGAACCCGAGAAGTCCAGATTCTACACTACTGCCTCCCTGTGATAGAATAATACTACAAAAACAACAAGAATTATTAGAGTTTAAGGGGGATTCATGGGGGCTTGGCTCAGTTGGAGGAACACGTGACTCTTGATCTTGGGGTCATGAGTTAGAGACCCATGTTGAGTGTGGAGATTACTTAAAAAGGGGGCAGCGGTGCTGATTCATTACCTCTCTTACCTCCAACTTTTATTTTTTTTAAGATTTTATTTATTTATTTGAAAAAGAGAGAAACAGCACAAGTGGGGGGAAGGGCAGAGGGAGAGAGAGGAGGCTATGCGGGTAGCCCAATGCGGGGCTTGATCCCAGGACTCCGGGATCATGAGTCCTGCTGAAGGCAGAACCTTAATTGACTAAGGGACTGACCCGCTCTTACTTCCAACTTTAGGGGACCCTGTGTCTCCCATCGTTGGGACACATAACGTGATTTCCTTTGAATACGTCCTTCGTGTTTATGCTCCCTTGTTAATCCCTCATTTCTTCGGGTGCTAAGGCTCAAACCATAGAATGTGGGGTCTTTTTTTTTTAAATTTTTTAATTTATCTGACAGACGGAGATCACAAGTAGGCAGAGAGGCAGGCAGAGAGAGAGAGAGGAGGAAGCAGGCTCCCCACAGAGCAGAAAGCCCGATGTGGGGCTCGATCCCAGGACCCTGGGATCGTGACCTGAGCTGAAGGCAGAGGCTTTAACCCACTGAACCACCCAGGTGCCCAGAATGTGGGTCTTGTTTAAAATTCAGATTCTCAGGGCGCCTAGGTGTCTCAGGGGTTAAAGCCTCTGCCTTCAGCTCAGCCCAGGACCCTGGGATCGAGCCCCACATCGGGCTTTCTGTTCCGTGGGGAACCTGCTCCCCCACCGCCTGCCTCTCTGCCTACTTGTGATCTCTGTCTGTCAAAGAAATAAATAAAATCTTAAAAAGAAATTAAAATAAAAATAAAATTCAGATTCTTGGGCACCTGGGTGGCTCAGTGGGTTAAGCCTCTGCCTTTGGCTCAGGTCATGACCTCAGGGTCCTGGGCTTGAGCCCCGCATCAGGCTCTCTGCTTGGAAGGGAGCCTGCTTCCTCCTCTCTCTCTCTGCCTACTTGTGATCTCTTTCTCTGTCAAATAAATAAACAAAATCTTTAAAAAAATAAAATAAGATAAAATAAAATTCAGATTCTCAGAAGTCAAATCCAGGATGAAGCCCAGAAATCTGGATTTCTGACAAATTTCCTGGGTAACTCTGATGTAGAGAACCCTTGGCTTACACTTTGAGACACGCCTGCTCAGCCGACAAGAGTCAGTACAATGAGGTGCGCCTTTCCCTCTTGCTCCATGAAGCAAACAGCCCATTTGCCTTGGCCGCTCTGGGAATGTCTGTCCTGGTGACAAGTACCACTGACTCCTCGGACAGAACTGAGAAGCACCTCGGTCAGGAACCTCAAATGCCTGGGGGGTGGGACGGGTTGGAGGGTGTGCTGGGTGCCTCAGTGTTTAAGTGCCTGCCTTCGGCTGAGGATCCAGCATCCTGAGACAGCGGAGCCCTGCTTCTCCCTCTCCCTCTGCCTGCCGCTCCCCCTGCTTGTGTTCTCTCTGTCAAATAAATAAATAAAATATTTTTTTTAAATGCCTATGGGAGGGCCGCCTGGGTGGCTCAGCTGGTTAAGCGGCTGCCTCCGGCTCAGGTCGTGATCCTGGAGTCCCGGGATCAGGATCGAGTCCGTGGCGGGCTCGTTGCTCGGCAGGGAGTCTGCTACTTCCACTGACCTCTCTCCTCTCATGCTCTTTCTCTCTCAAATAAATGAATAAAATCTCTAACAAAAAATGCCTGTGGGGGGCAGGCACTTAATGTGGGTGAGCGATGGGGGGTGTGGGAGGGGCTCTTGCCAGAGTCCTGGCAAGAAACAAATAGCACACTTAAAGGGAGTGACTGAAAAGCTTTAAAGAAGGGACAGCTTACAGATGTGAGCAGGGTTAAGGGAACCAGCAAGGGATAGAGAAGCAGCCCAGCATGGCAACGGGAGTGCGGGACCTATGAGGGAAAGGGCAGGTGGTGGTCAGCAGAGAGACACAGCAACTAGTAAGACCAGGCCTGGTGGGGAGGGAGCCGGGGCATCCGTACACTGCCCCCACCCCTGAGGGCCCCTTAGAGCTTGAGCCTGATACAGCAAAAATAAGCTGTTTGTTCTGTGCACATGTTAGCCTGAGGTCATGTGTCTAATGAGCATGAGGCCACAATTTCATGGGCAGACGAGCTTATTGATTGAATGAATGAATGAATGAATAGCTAAAATAGGATGAATGAATGAATGAATGGCTTTCTGAGGAAGTAGGTCGTGCTAAGAAGGGTTTTGGGCTTTATCCTGAGGGCAGTGGGGAGCCACGGAGGGGTGTGAGGTGAGAAATGACTTAGTCAGCTCTGTAGAGCAACACGGTCATTCTGGCTGTCATCTGAGTAGATTGCAGGGGGCTGCAGGAGGGCCATAGTGCTCATCGTGGTGACTTGGACTGGGTGGGTGGCAGTGCAGGAGATGAGGAGTGTCGGGATTAGGAACATATTTGGGGCAGGATGACTAACATATAGCAGATGGGGGGAGGAGCTGAGAACAACTCCCCGGGTCCTGGCATGAATGACGAGGCGGGGGTGATGTCACTTCCTGAGACAGGGAACAGGCGGGTGGGGGGGATATGTACAGGCTGAGGGGAGGACAGCTGAGCCCTGATGCCTGGATCCCAACACTAGTCCAAGGCCCGCCCCAGCCATTGTGGGCAGAGGTGCTAACCTCGCTCAGTGCTCGGGGGCTTTGCCTCCGACAAGAAGCAACAGCCCCTTTCCCCGTCACTGGCTTTCCAACCCTCCAGCCAGCTCTGGGTCTTTCTCACAGCTGCAGACTGAACTTTGTGATCAACCCCAGAGAGATTTCTTCCTTTTCAAAACTTTGCATAGGACAGGGAGAAACACTGAACGTTTGGTAATCAGGTCTCGGGGGATATCTAGGTTTTCTCCAAGAATTTACATGCCGATCTTTATTCACTGCGAAGATCTGTTTTATAATTGTAGGTAATGTGGATGCTTCCTCCACAATAAAACCTCCTGAAATTAAGAAAGAAAAAAAAAAAAAAGGCTCAGATACAATTTTCCCACATAGCCCCGTGCATAAGTGGACTCTGGGTCCAACTCCTGGTTCCGCAACTTACTGTCTGACCCTGGGCCTGTTACTGAACCTTGAAGGACCTCAGTTTGCTAATCTATAAAATAGGGATATTGAGGGCACTGACTTCATTGAGGAGTTATGAGTGTGAAATGAGCTGGTAGATGGAAACCCCCAGAACAGTGCCTGCCCCGTCCCTGAGCCCTGAGCAAGTGTTTGAGTCAGTGGCCTACAAGAGCCTGTCCCCGATTCTGCAGGGTTCTGCGCTCCCTGCTTCATTCTGTCTGTACCCTTCTCTCTCTACACCCAGGTTCTCTTTCCGATCGGGGAAGCAGATGTAGACCGAAAGGCACGATTGTGAGGTTCTTGGACTCAAGAAGGCGATGCACCAAGACTTCCAAACTCATCTCTCAGTGCCACGCATACTCACTGCACTTGCTCACCTGTTTTCCTTGAAAGCCACCAAGGAGGAAGGAGGTGAGGCTCTCTCGTGATCATTTTTTCCCCAGGCCATAGAGCTGGACTCCCCTGAAGGCTTGGCTAGGGCCGGGGAAGCGGCACAAAGAAATCAAGACAGCAGAAGGAAAGCAAAACGAGGCCCACTTCCTGCTGCACACCAGCTGCTGGGAGGGGCCTCTGGCGTGCAGATGTGCATTCTGCTTGTCTGGTCTCACAGATGACCTGGGTCTTTAGCAGCAGCAAATTTCCTGAGCCCAAAGGGAATGAGGAGGAGAGAATCCAGGAAAAAATGGTATCAGCATTCCAGGGATGATTTCACGGATACTTAGTGAACATTCGATTTTGCTAACATTTCTTTACATGATTTTGTATTAAAGTGAAATGACTTTTATACTTTGTCTCTGAGTGTTTTAGAGTGGTGTCTGGAGTTATGTGACCTTGTATAAGGTGCTTTAACCTTTCAGAGTCTCGGTTTCCAAATCTGTGAACTGGGTGTGTGTATTTTGCACATTTATATGCTGGTGTATATTTATTTCAGTGACTCTGTGTGATGCACCAGGATTTTGTGTTGCTATGAGAGGGGAAAAAAAGCTGCAAATTATTATTATTATTATTATTAAATATTTTATTTATTTGACAGAGAGAGAGACAATGAAATCACAAGCAGGGGGAGGGGCAGGCAGAGGGGGAAGCAGACTCCCCACTGATCAAAGAGCCGGAAGCGGGGCTTGATCCCAGGACCCTGGAATCATGACCTGAGCTGAAAGCAGATGCTTAACTAACTGAGCCACCCAGGCATCCCTTATTATTATTTTTTAAAGATTTATTTATGGGGGCGCCTGGGTGGCTCAGTGGGTTGAGCCACTGCCTTCAGCTCGGGTCATGATCTCAGGGTCCTGGGATCAAGTCCCGCGTCGGGCTCTCTGCTCGGCGGGAAGCCTGCTTCCCTCTCTCTCTCTCTCTCTCTCTCTCTGCCTGCCTCTCCGTCTACTTGTGATCTCTCTCTCTGTCAAATAAATAAATAAATAAAAATCTTTAAAAAAAAAAAAAGATTTATTTATGTATTTGAGAAAGAAAGGATGAGCAGGGGTAGGGGCAGAGGGAGAGGGAGGAAATCCCAAGCAGACTCCCCACTGAGGATGGAGCTTGAATGTGGGGCTCGATCCCACAACCCTGAGATCATGACCTGAGTCGAAATCAAGAGTCAGGTGCTTAACCGACTGAGCCACCCAGGTGCCCCTATTATTATTATTATTTTATTTTTTTTGACAAAAGTTCCCAACTAACCAAAGCATCTTTTTTTTAAAGATTGATTTATTTATTTTAGAGAGGGAGAGAGAAAGAGTGAGCATGGTGGGGAGGGACAAAGGGAGAGGGAGAGAGAGAATCTTAAGCAGACTCTGCATCGAGTATAGATCTTGACATGGGGCTTGATCCCGCAACCCGGTGATCACGACCTGAGCTGAAACCAAGAGTCGGATGCTCAATTGACTGCGCCAGCCAAGCCCCCTCATCCCCGCCAAATAACCAGACCATCTTGAGAAAGAAGAACAAAGCTGGCGGTATCACAATCCTAGGTTTCAAGATAGACCACCAAGCTACAGTGATCAGAACAGTCTGGTACCAGCACAGATCAACAGAAGAGAGCCCAGAAATAAACTCACACTTACATGGTCCGTCAATCTATGATGAAGGAGGCAAAAATATACAATGGCAAAAAGACAGTCTTTTCAACAAATGGGGCGAGGAAAAGGGGACAAATTATAACATTAAGATGCTATGGATTTTAAGGCTCGTCCTGACTTCAAAGATATTAAAACGTTTTGGGGGGGGGAATGCATTTAGGATTCAGCAAAATAGTCTGGAGAGAATGGATGGCTGCACTTTGCAAAGAAATGAACGGACCTGCTGAACATGTTCTGTGAGCTGGTCGTGCTAGTGACTGGCCCTGGCTTCCTGAATGTTCCACCGGCTGTGTGGAACAGCTCGGGGAGGTGGGGACCAGCACTCACCCACTGGTGTACAGATTCAGAAAGTGAAACTCGGAGAGATGAAAGTGCATGAGGTCACGGAGCTAGGAAGTGGCTGCCCCAGACGCACAGGCAGGGCTGATTCTAAGGCCTGGGTTCCTACCTACAACATCCAACATGTCCCTCTTCTCCAAAAAGCATTGATGTTAATGAATGCATGTCTTGCCTGCATCACTTGGAGGACCTTTTGCCTATGGCCTTGCCGTACCTCTGTGGGATGGGTGTCATCATTCCTGTGGACATCCAAGGTGTCCACAGCACAGTGGGGCTGAGAGATTTGTCCAGGGTCCAAGCTCCAAAGGGGTAGAATTTGGACCCAAACCCAGAGGTGAACTCCATAGCCCGGGCTTCCCCCTCTCTGCCTCCCAAGAAACACAGGCCCCGCAGGGGCCAGTCCAGAGCCTTCAATCAGGGGCTCCTGATTTCTGACCCCAGATCATGGTGCCCCTCTTCACAGGGGGGAGGCAGGAGAAAGGTATCTGTGCCTTGGACATGAGAGCCAGCGGGGAAAACAGATCTGTGTGTCCTGCCTTCAGAACCCCCACGCAGAGGCTGGGCAGACTGCCCACAGGGGCCTCAAGACCACAGAACAGAATGTGTGTGAGTGGTGGGGGGCGGGGCGGAGTGCTATGTCCCTTACAGGAGTGCAGAACAGACTCAGCTCCTGGGAATGACATGGAAAGTCCATCCCCGAGGCACTAGCCTTACATCCTACAGCCCCAGCAACGGCAGCCCACTTCCCTATCCCTGAACCAGTCTTGCTTTGGTTTCCATCTTGTCTCCGGCCTGTAGGACAGCCAGAAAGTCTGGAAGCAGACAGATCATTATGTGTTGCTGTCCATAAGCCATTTATACATAACACCTGCCCTCCCGGACCTGGGGGATCCCCCTGTATAAACGCTCAGCTGCCTCTTTCTCCCTCGTGGAGCTAGATAAGGCCAGAAAGTCCTACTCCAAGAGAAATGTCAAGTTAAAACAGCCCTGGTTCCCGTGTATCCAGGGAGAGACTGACTTTTAAAAAAGGACAATAAAGAACGCTCAGATTTTAACAGCTCTTGATCAGATCAGACACTGGGCTGTCGGAATTCCAGAAGGTAAGTCCCGGGAGCGTTTCTCCTGGAGCTGGGGCCCCGTGTGACCACGGAATGTGCTAGAGCTCCTTCCATGTGACAGGCTTCCTCTGCCAAACCCAGCACCCGGAGGAACTGGCTGAGAAGTGGATTTCCAAGTCTGGTTTCACAAGGCACATTTGATCTCTGTCAAATAAATAAACAAAATCTTTTTTTTTTTAAGATTTTATTTATTTATTTATTTGACAGAGAGATAGAGAGCACATGCAGGCAGAGTGGCAGGCAAAGGGAGAGAGAGAAGCAGGCTCCCCACCAAGCAAGGAGCCTGATGCGGGACTCGATCCCAGGACTCTGGGATCATGACCTGAGCCGAAGGCAGCCGCTTATCCGATTGAGCTACCCAGGCGTCCCAATAAACAAAATCTTTTTTTTTTTTTTTAAAGATTTTATTTATTTGACAGAGAGAGATCACAAGTAGGCAGAGAGGTAGGCAGAGAGAGGAGGAAGCAGGCTCCCCGCTGAGCAGAGAGCCCGATGCGGGACTCGATCCCAGGACCCTAGATCATGACCCGAGCCGAAGGCAGAGGCTTTAACCCACTGAGCCACCCAGGCGCCCCAATAAACAAAATCTTAAAAAAAAAAAAAAGAGTAAGTAAATACAGCCACTAAATATCAGAGCTTGGAGGCTCTTTGCGATCAGTCCCAGGCAAAGTTTCTTCCTTCCTTTCTTTCTTTTTTTTAAAGATTTTATCTATTTATTTGGGAGAGAGCACAAGCGGGGGAAGGGGGAGGAATAGAGGGAGAAACAGACTTTACGCTGATCAGGGAGCCCAATGCGGGGCTCAAACCCTGGACCCTCAGATCATGACCTGAGCCGAAATCTCAAGTCAGACACTTCACCAGACACTTAACCAACTGAGCCACCCAGGCATCCTGAAGCAAAGCCAAGTTTCAATCCTGACAGCAAACATGATGCCTGAGGGCGTGCTCCACATGCTTTTCCCATACTAACTCCTGTAACGCAGTCCCTCGCCTGCGTGCACCAGCTCTGCTCCCTGTTGCCGAGGAAAGTGACACGCACAGAGCCGTCACCTGCCCAGCATCACACAGCTGGCTGTTCCAGGGCCAAGTGCACTAGGTGGACCAAGTGCACCTGGTGAGGTCACCCTATTCCCTCCAAGGTGAAGACGGAGTCATCCATGACGGCTGAATCCTTAGGACACCCCTGCATGTCAGTGAGGCAGAGGCTGTTCCCATGTGGTTGAGCTCTGGAAAAGGAAAGGGATTTGTTCAAGGTGACAGGCCAGCAGACACAGCTGCTGCTGGGATCCGATCTTCCACTTGTCAGCCAGGGACTCTATCTGCTGTCCCCATGCGCCTCGAGTGCAGTGGCTGGTGGGGCACGTGGTGGGGACGGAGATGTGGACTGGTAGGAGGCGCTTCCCACACAAGATGGGCACACACGATGGTACCAGATGTCATTCTGAGGGAGGATTCAACATGCATTGGCTTTTGATCGTCGCTGGCACCTATGACCCCCCATTGTACCAATAACAGAATGTTCTCCTAGGAGGGCATTCACCAATGTCCTATAACCCCCACCCTTTTCTTTTTAAAGATTTTAAGTAACCTTTGCACCCAACATGGGGCTTGAACCTACAACCCCCAGATCAAGAGTTGTATGTTCTACCAACTGAGCCAGCTGGGTGCCCGTGCTGTGTACCCCTTTTGTAAAATAAGGCTGAAAATCCAATCCTCTCTCTCCACCATGTAAAAAACAGAAAGACACACCGGTGGCCTTGCCTGGCAATAAATATTTTAATTTTTGTTTCATTTTTATGATGACAAATAATTTTCAAGTTATTTCCTTTCCTTTTTTTTTTTTTTTTTAAATACAAAGCTAAACCACAAACAGGTACAACCAAGACATTTTATCTCACATTTACACACTCTGTCGGATCCTCGTCCAATTCTCTGACCACTGACCAGGCAAATGTGGGGTTGGGGGGGAAGACTTTCTTAGGTAGCACCGTGGTGAGGCCAGGGGGCAGGGGTGGGGGGGGCATCAAGGTTGAGGACAGGCTCTCATACCTGTCTCCATTCACATTTACCTGGGACCAGGGGAGGCCAGGAGACCCCAGGTCATGGATCCAGAGCCATGGCCCCCTGGACTGCAGGTTAACAGAGTGAGAATAGGTCCCCCTTCAGGAGGGAGGAGGAAGCTACCTACCCCTCCTGTCACAGTCAAGGTGAAAACTTGACCCTTAGCCTTGATCCTGGGCTGCCGGGCCTGCCCACTCCACTGCTACCAGCGGCTGGGGCGGGCTCCCCCTTTGGTTCATGGCTGCATCTTCATTTTTGCAGGAAGGACACCAGGTGGTCTGACAATCAGAAAGCCTGACAGCAGGTCTAGGAACTTTCAACCCATTGGAATCAGGTCAGGGTGGGGGGAGGGGGGGTAATGGGTAAGTAATATCTGGTCCCGCTACAAAACTTTTATTTTTGATTAGAATAGAGTACCATCTCAAATCTCCTCTACAAAAACCAAAAAAACCAAAACCAAAAAAAAAAAAAAAAAAAAAAAGAAAAAGAAAGAAGGAAAGAAAGAAGAAAAACGCAGCCACTTCACTCACTTCAAGACCTATATACATGTAAGTTGTTTTCTGTGGTTTTTTCTTTTTTTTTGTCTTTTTTACATTTTTTTTACTTTTTATTATTATTATTTTTTTAAAATAAATTCAGTGTTCACATTTCTATAAAGAATTAACCCAGTTTTGGGAAACCCTGCCCCAGCAGGGTGAGCAAGCAATGCTTTTCCCTGCCCACATCTACTCTGATTACCCGCCCTGATGCTTCGAGGTGCCCAGAAAAGCGGCAGCCCGTGGAAGAGTAAACCTAGGCCTGGCCCACGCCCGGGGGCCACAGGGTCAGTAAGCTTTCGAGGAAGCAGAGGGAAGACTAGCTTACTGCGAAACCTTTTTTAAAAAATATTCATACACTTCCATGTGCGCCTGTCCAGACGTCAGGAAAACAAGAGCTTGGGAACACCCAGGCCGGGCCAGGGAGGCAGCGTCACCCGCCCATGGCCGGTGGGGGTGTGGGGAGGAGAGTCCTGGCTCTTCGGTGGGAGGCGGGAGTCACCCAGCTTCCGAGTTCATGTTCACTCTTTCCTCTACGACCTGTGCTGCGTCTCTGACTGCATGCACGGGAAGCACGAACGTGTGACTTGTATGCAAAAAAGGTACAAAAACAACTAGAATATAAAAGTTTTGGTAATATAAGGCCATCTGTTCAAGTCCACCTTGGAAACCTGTAACAGATATTTAAATACTACAGTGAAAAGGCATCTTAATATACTTTTTAAAAACATCTGAAGTAATCTGCTAAGATTAAGTGTGTAAAAAAAAAAAAATCAATTCCCTTTGAGGGCACTTTGTCCATGGAAGAAGGAGGGGGGCGGGTGGGGAGGTTAATGCTTCAGCCAGGGGTACGCTTCGATGGAAGCCCGGCTGCGGTCCCCATAGTCATACAGGAGCTCCTCCCCGGCCTTGATGTCGCGGGAGGCGATGAGGATGAGGTGAGGCACGCCGTCGATGTCGTGCAGTTTGGTCTGGCAGTTCCCGCATTTGCTATGATTGATCAGTCTTCCCAGGCGATTTGTCTCTCGAGTCGCATCCACGCTGGTGGGAGGGAGGGAGGGCAACAGAGGATTACATTGATAAAGAGGCTTTTGATCCCTGTCCCAGCCAGCACTGGACTCTGGTGGGATGTTGATTTATAGCCATGTTTTGGGGAAAGCAATTCGAATGAAAAAAACATCTTTAAGAGCCCAGGAGGCACTGGGGCAGGGGTAGGGGAAGGGTGGGAGGAGACAGGAACGCAAAAGGCTCCTTTTTTATGATGCAGGTGCATCATAAATAAATGAATGTAAATCGACTCCGCAGGTAGTGGGGGAGGCGGTGCGGGTGAGAAGGCAGGGAGCGTCGGGAACTCTCTGCACCTTCCGCCCCATTTTGCCGGGAACCTAAAACTGCTCAGAAACACAGAGCCTAAAACAAAACAAGACAAAAAATCGAGTGCACCGGCCATATGGGAAAAGGAGAACCAGTGATTTCTAGAGCCGCTCTGGCCCAACGCCACGAATGCCAGAATGGCCCCAATCCCAAATGTTAAAATGGCAAGTGGGGGAGAACAGCTTCGCGGCTTTGGGGGGAAAAAAAAAGTAGCAAGAGCAAAACAAGAAATAGGAGCCAGAGGAGGAAGCAGGGTGCCCCTGTGGCTCCCGGCCCCGAGGGCTGTCCTCGCTGCCAGGCCGCCGACTTACCAGTAGGTTTTGCTCAGATACTGAAAATAGTACATGTAGCAGCCTGTGGATGGGTCCTGGGCATACAGAGCCTCCCGCTTCTTGGCGTCGGTGATCTCGATGAGGTCCCCGTGGTACTCGACCACAAACTCGCCCCGGGAGAACTGCTTGGTGGCGATCACTCCCCTGCCCTTGCCATCGATGAGGTCAATCTGTGGAGAGGAGGAGAGCGCTGCTTCCTGACGTGGCGGCGGGGGGCGGCTGCCCAGGGCCTGCCCCACCTTCTTCCAACAGCTTCGCTGAGGTGTGCCCTAGACCCCATCACTAGGGACACAGCATGACAGGTATGATGAGAGGCCGCTGTGCAACCATCGCCACAATCCATCACCCCGAAAAGGTCCCCTGTGCCCTTTTAAAGCATTGTTACATCTGAGCCTCCGGAGAGATCTGCCGGGTGGGTGCTGCCCCATTTTGTAGATGAGGAAACAGGCTCAGAGAGGCAGAACTACGTCCAAGGCCACATGGCTGGGAAGTGGTAAAGCCGGACTCACATCCAAACACGTGGCCTTTTCCGGGGAGTAGAAGGACCCCGTCTTCCAAGTGTCTCCTTTTTTCTGGAATTTACCCTCCCGTGCCTCTCCTCGTTCAGTTATAAATAGGGTGCAGGGTGACTGCTTGCGTGGCCCAGAACCCTCGGCGGCCACCGCAGGCTCTGCCCTTCTCATCCACTCAGGTGTGTGCAGTACAGGAAAAGAAAAGGAAATTTCCTGGGCCCTGTCATTTCCCAGGAAAACAGAGTTTAGGAAAAATGTGTTAGTCTGACCGGGCCTCATGCTAAATGAGAGAAAGCCAGATACGACAGGCCATCTACTCTGTGACTCCATTCACATGAAATGTCCAGAACAGCCAATCCCACAGACACAGACACATTAGTGGTGGCCGGGGCTGGGGGAGTGAGGAGTGATGGCTACTGGGTAGAGGGTTTCCATCTGGGAGGATGAGAAAGTTCTGGAACTAGACAAGAGTGATGGTTGCACAATGCTGTGAATGTACTTAATGACACTGAATTGTACACTTTAAATGGGTTAAACTGGTACGTTTTATGTTATATGTATTTTACCGCAATTTAAAAAAGTTTCATTGGGTAACATTTCCCATATAAAGGCCATTAACGTTTCCTTCCTGAGATGTTCCCTGAACAAATTTAGCATCTGGCCCCTTGACAACTTAAGACTCTGACCAGTTGCGGTGATCGTTACCAGGCTAGGGCAGCCCGCTGGCCGCTGGGAGCTGAGGGAGCAGGGGTTGGGGGAGGGGGCCCACCAGCCTTAGCCTCCAAGCAGTAGGCCCTGCTGCCTCTTACCTTCATTCCTTCTTCCTTCCCACTTTCAATCAACTCGTCTATTCTTTTCCTTTCTTCAGACTGGGCGGAGGGAAGAAAAAAAGCAGCATTTCAGCATTCTCTCCTGGGCCACTCTGGGCAGCCTGGACCACCCACGGGTCACTCAGGGCTGGCCTCCATGACAGCAGTCCCCGAAGATGCCCACGCCCCCACAGCCCCATCCGTTTCTCACCGCCATCTGTTGTGGACGGTTTGCCACCTGGGGCTCAAATGAACCAGAGCGGGGGGGGGGGGGGGGGGCACGGGGACAAGGCAGTGGCCCGACTGCAGACTGGGTTGGGGGCTTTGTACTATTTGGCACGTGCAGTGTCGTTTAGACTATCCAAACTGCCAACGTGTAAAATCAGAACTCCGTACACCATCGGCCAGGGCAGACGAGAGGCTGTGTCCTCGAAGGGGTGGGTGTACACCACGTCCCTCCTGTCTGACAGCCCCCGCAGGCAGGCGCCTTGCTTTAGAAATTGGACCTGGGTCTCCACGAAGCCACGGCCACAGCTGAGAACAGAGCCTCCCACCCCCAAGAGGCAGTACCACCCTGAACAAAGAAGTCCAACAGGAGTGTACTCTCCTGGCCTCACCGGCCCCTCAGGACCACCACCTCCCTCCCAGATCCAAGTCCCATGCTCTGTCTGTGCCCGGGACTGTGTGGAGGCATGGGGAGTCGCATAGAAAGCAAGCAGAAGCCAGGGCCCTCTTCTGGGCACCACAGAGGGGCGCATGGGCGGGGGGCCTCCACCCACCGCTGAGCAGACCTGGCCCAACCAGTGGCCCCGGCTGGCAGCGCACACAGGACTTTCCCGGCCCCTCTCCACGTGGCAGGATGGGGACACCGGGTTTACAGACCCAGCGCAAGAGCCACACTACACACCCCTGCATCCAGCCCACGTCCCAACTCTTCCACGGCCACCTCCCTGGGCTCCTGGTGCCCACCCTGACCACCCCCCTCGCTCTATTCCCCACACAGCAGCCAGAGCCATCTTGTAAAAAATCTACAAAAGAGGTGCCTGGGCGGCTCAGTTGGTTAAGCCTCTGATCACAATTTCTTGTTTGGGGTCATGGGATGGAGCCCCACCATCGGGTTCAGTGCTCTGCGGGGAGTCTGCTTGAGATTCTCTCTCTCTTCCCTTCCCCCTGCCACTCTCACTTGCTCTCTCCCTCAAATAAATAAATCTTTAAAAAATAAATATAATATGGGGCGCCTGGGTGGCTCAGTCAGTTAAGCATTGCCTTTGGCTCAGGTCATGATCCCAGGGTCCTGGGAGCAAGCCCTACGACAGACCCCTCTCTCTCTGCCCCTCCCCCGACTCATGTGCTCTCTCACTTATTCTCAAATACATAAATAATTGAAAATAAAATAAAAATATAATTTCCCTGCTTAAAGCCTTCCAGGAAGTTTACTGAATAGTAATGGGCCAATGTTGGTTCACTGTGACAAATGTTACCAGGACAGTGTATGTAAGGTGTTAATGATGGGGAAACTGAGTAAAGGATCTATGGGAGTACTCTGTACTATCTTTGCAGCTCCTCTATAAATATGAAATTATTCCAGAACAAAGAGTTTATTTAAAGAGAAGCAAAACCTTGGGGCCCCCAGGGGTGTACTCTGTTGAGCGTCCAACTCTTGGTTTCAGCTCAGGTCATATCTCAGGGCTGTGAGATCAAGCCCCACATTGGGCTCTGCACTCAGTGGGAGTCTGCTTGAGATACTCTGCTTGAGATACTCTCTCCCTCTCCCTGTTCTCCTTCCTCTCTCAAATGAATAAATAAATCTTTTAAAAAGAGAGAGAGAGGGAGGGAGGGAGAGAGAGAGAAGCAAAAGCTTTTCCATACCTTCCCACTGCAACAGAGATAAAATCCATTCTTCCAATGGCCTGTGAGGCTATACAGAGTCCCAGCCCCACCTCATCTGCCATAGTCACCCTTGCTCCCACATTCTGGCCACACTGGCTGACTCTCTTAAAGGGCCCGGCTTGGGGGCGCCTGGGTGGCTCAGTGGGTTAAGCTGCTGCCTTCGGCTCGGGTCATGGTCTCAGAGTCCTGGGATCGAGCCCCGCATCGGGCTCTCTGCTCAGCAGGGAGCCTGCTTCCTCCTCTCTCTCTGCCTGCCTCTCTGCCTGCTTGTGATCTCTCTGTCAAATAAATAAATAAAAATCTTTAAAAAAAAAATAAATAAATAAAATAAAATAAAGGGCCCGGCTTGTTCCTGCCTCGGGGCCTTTGCACATCCTCCCCACCCCGGCCTGGAACACCATTTCTCCCAATCCTTTCACCTAGCTTGTGTCCTCCCTTCCAAGCTCTGCTCAAAAGGCACCCCCCTCAGTGAAACTTCTGTGACTACTGTAGCTACTGTAGCCTTAGCCTCACTCAGCTTCAAACTACTCTGATTTATTAATGTCCAAGGACTATCTGAAATTATCTTGTTCTTTGGTGTTTTTTTTTTTTTAATTGTGAATCACTCCCCACTTGAATATAAGCTGAGTACAGATCTTGCATGCCGTGGGATGTCCTGCCCTAGATCGGTGCCTGACACCTAGTAAGCCCTCAAGCAATGGCAACATTACCACACGCACCTCCCTGCAGAAAAATTATTAGCGTGCGCAGGAAACCAGACCAGGGAGGAGCGAGGTAAGCTCTGTATCAGAAAGTGACCTGAGGACTTTCCTGCTATGACTGAATGTGGCACCAGGAACTGGGAGGGGGCTAGATGCCCTGAAGGCAGAGCCACAGTCTGAGCTCCATTCCGGAGGCTCCACACTCAGGAGCATGCGTGAACCAGCTCCAGGCTTCCGAGCGAGAACCCAGGCAGTAGCCTATGGGGGGCGGCTGGAGGCAGACTGAGTGGGAGGTAAGCGAGGTCTGAATTAGGTCGAGGCTGCTCTGCACATCAGGCCTGGGACTGGGCTGAGAAGAAGCCAGGGCACTGCCCCCACGTAGGCTGTCACCCCACCCACAAGCAGGCCAGCCAACTAAGGGACCCCACAGCGAAGCAACGAACAGTTCAGGTTTTTCTCTCCAAGGCCCAGTGTCCACCCTCTTGAGCCCTGGCTCTGGCCTGTCTTCAGATTCAATTATCTGCAAAAGTCGTCATTTTAGTTTCTCCCCTGGCTACCCCCAACCCTCTCTCGTGCCCCATGGGCCCGGGCCCTGGTTTCTGGGGCCCCAAAGAGCAGGCAGGTCGGGACTGACCTCACCCCTCGGACGAGGCCCAGCTGCCCCACCGTCGAGTTTTACCTGTGCCATCAAGAGAAGACACCGCCCTGGCCAGCCACAGCCTCACGCCCCAGCCAACAGCTGCCTTCCCGCCTGGCCGGCAACCACCTGGCCCTGGTGCTCACTGGGCAGAGCAAACCCAAACAAGGGGAGCACAGCACGGCTCTCCTTGCCACTGGCTCTTTGGTGACACGGCGAGCTTTCCTAGCTGCAGACCAAGCTTCGGAGAAGCAAGCATCTGTTCCCTTCTGCTCAGCTGCTGCCACATTTCGCAGCCCTGCATCATGTCCTGTGGCAGCCTGCCCTCCCCCAGCCAGAAAAGACCTTCTTTTTTTTTTTTTTATTAAAAAGGCAGACTCAGGGCTCCTGGGTGGCTCAGTGGGTTAAGCCGCTGCCTTCGGGTCAGGTCATGATCTCAGGGTCCTGGGATCGAGTCCCGCATCGGGCTCTCTGCTCAGCAGGGAGCCTGCTTCCCTCTCTCTCTGCCTGCCTCTCCGTCTACTTGTGATCTCTCTCTGTCAAATAAATAAATAAAATCTTAAAAAAAATTAAAAAAAAAAAAAAAAAAAAAGGCAGACTCAGCTGCCCTCCCTCTGCAGCCCATGGCAGGCCTCAGCGAACCCCCAGCGCTCCCTGTGTGGGCACCGCAGCCCCGATCGTGGCTGAGAGCTGTGCTGGGTTCTGGGGCCTGGCACACACCCTCGCCCTCTGCAGGGCTGTCTTGAAGAGTGACCTCGCACAGCCTCCCACTGCAGGCAAACATTTTATAACCGCTTGTTCTTGGCTGAAAGACACTGCCTTTCTAAAGAAATAAAGCCAAAGCTTCTCCCTGGTGGGTGAAGCGGGGGGTGGGGGTGGACCCCTTCTCTCACTTATTTTAAAGGAAGCCTCATCGATTCAAGTAAGCAGGGAAAGAGAATGCTACATTGCCATCTCTGTATCTACAGCTTTAACCGACAAAATGCTGATGGAGTCTAGTTCAGGTTCAAATGCTGATACCGACAAGGCCTCAAGGAGGCAGGATGGGGGTAGGGGGCGATGGGCACAGAACTCCCCCACCCCTCTGTGGGGGCCGCAATCCCAGCCCTGCTCCTCTACCCCAGGGGGCTTTGATGGCATCGGAGGGTGGAGAGCCGCAGGGCAGAGCAGCCCAGGGTCTGTCGCCTCCACACACTGGCAATGACCACACCTCGACTGCCAACCACGGACAAACACAGTGCGCGGAGGCCTGCAGGATGGGCGGCCTTCCTCCATCCGATCCTTGATCCTCGGACCACAGCCAGGAGGGAGAGGAGAGGGGCCGCGGGAAGTGATGACTGCGGGGAAGCAGTGGCGGCCACAAGTCAACCAGTGCCTCCCGGACTCCAGGCCTGGTTCCCGGTGTTCCTCGACCATGAACTCACTGAATCCCCCCAAAAACACGCCTACGAGATACTGGTTTGTTATCCCATTTTACAGACAGGGCAACAGAGGCAGAGAGCAGTTAAGTGACTGGCCCGAGTCCTACAACCCGTAAACGGCTTCCGAGCCCCGCTCACACCCCAGAGATGTGACGTGGGAGCGTGTGGTGAACACACGGGCAAGCCTGAGGAATAGCATGCGGCCTCCCCCGAGGTCCCGCACTCCGACTGCCCTGCCACTGCGTCCTGGGAAGGACGCTGTCCCCGCAATGCCGGACCGCCGGGGCGCACTACAGCGGATGGGGTTCCTCCACGGAAGTGCCTCACCCAGGCCTCCCAGGGACCCCGATCGCCAGGAGGGTGCCTGCCCCCCGGAGGTGGCCCCAGAGACCGCTCCAGTCCTGCCCCTGTCCTGCTCCCCTCCCTCCTGCAGTGCCCCGGCCCCGCCCTGGCCCCCACCCCCGCCCCTCCGCCAGCCAGGGGGCAAGCGCTGCGCACTACCTGTAGCTCGGCTTTGCTCTTCCTGGAGCTCCTCCGCACCGGGTAGAAATCCGTGAGTTTGCGATTCTGCTGGGTCTTCCCTTGAGCTCTGGGGTGGGAAGGGTAGAGGAGAAAACAAGGACACGCTCAAACCATGCTCAGCCCCAGAGGTGGCTCCTTGGCGATGATGTCACTTCAACATCTCCGTCCCCAGGGGCCTGTGGTCACCAGGCTCACCCACCCAAGGGGGCCTCGGAGCGCGAGACAGGCTGCCTGCTCTCGGTGTCAGGGGGCACGGGGGCTCCTGAGCTCTGGGCTCAGACCAGGTAACGATGTCCCGGGGGCGGGGGGGTCTCATAGCACCTGGGCCCGGATGACACAGAGGCTGGTGGGGGACCTGCTCCCCCAGCTGGCACCTGAGCCAGGTCTGGGGCCGAAGCCACACCCTGCGCCGCCTCCAGGAGGCACTTACTTCTTCCTTGGGGCCTGTTTGCCCTTGACGGGCTTTTTCAGGGCTTGCTTGGCGATGGCAGCGATGGCAGGATCACAAGAGGAGGTCGGAGTTTTTGGAGGTTCTGCTGCTTCGGATTTTTGGTTTGGAAAAGGTGCCAGGGGACCCCTCCTGGCGTCTTTGAGCTTCTGTTCCTCGGACTTCATGGCACTCCGTACTGCGTTCCCACTGTTTCTCTTCTCTGCAGGCAGAGCGCGGGGAAAGACAGAGGGTTAGTCGCCACTCTCCGTCTCCCAGACTCCCGACCTTCAGCTTCTAGGACAGGCTTCTGGAAGGGAGAGGTCCCGGGTATGGCAGGTGCGGTGCCCTCCACCTGGGGGACCCAGTGTCCACTAACGGCTCCCAGGGGAGCAGCATGTGGCTTCACTTTTGGATCCAGGCACAGGGCAAAGCTTTTTGTCTGCATCTTTTTAATTCTTTTTCTTCAGCTTTACTGAGGTATCATTGAGAGAACAGTAAGGTATTTGCGGTGTATTTTCTGATGATTTGGTAGACATGGTGGACGATTCCTCCCATTTAGCTTGTGAATGTTTCTGATCTGCCTCTTGATGTGGGGGCGGGGGGAGAGCGAGAGAGAGGACCCTTGAGGCAGAGCCACCAAAGGAGGCACCAGCCACGAAGGTGCTCAATCCGGAACTTGCCCACAGACTCCAGGAAAAAAGCAAAATTCCCAGAGTGGACCTGCGTTGATGGACAGGAATGAGGTCATAAAGCAGAATTTCTTCCCTAGCACAGACCTCTGCCCCACGAGCTGCCTGGCGCACTTCGTTTCTAAGAAAATAACGTTTCCTCTTCTAAGGGGACCAAAGCCCTACGTTCAGTGGTTGTCGGCACGGTGACCTGACACTGACCAGTGCGGTGCTGGGAGGGATGGCGAAAAGGATGTGTTACTAAAAATAGTTGTGAAGCACCAGTGTGGGTGAATGATAGACTTTTTGAGAGAATGACTGACTTAAAAAAAAAAAGGAAGAAACAGAAGTCAAGAACACATAGCTGGTAGGAACGTAAAATGGCGCAGTCACTTTAGAAAAGAGCCTGGCAGTTGTTCAAAAGTTCGACATGGAGTTACCATATGACCCAGCAGTTCCTCTCGGAGGCGGCCGTTATGAGAATTAAAAACATATGTCTCCACAAAAACCTGTATGTGAATGTTTGTGGCAGCTTATTCGCAAGAGCCAGAGCAGAAACGACCCAAATGTCCATCCACTGATGACGGGGAGCACAATGCGGTCCGTCCACGTGACGGGATATTGTCCAGCCACGGAAAGGAGTAACATCCTGACACCTGCCCTTGAAAACGTGATGCTGAGCAGAAGAAGCCAGACCCCGAAGGCTACAGATTCTGCGGGATATTCCGTCTACTTATGTCCAGGGACACAAATCCACAGGGAGAGCAAATACATGAGTGGCTGCAAGGGCTGGGGGAAGAGGTGGAACCAGGGGAGACTAATGGGCACAAGGCTTCTTTTTTGGCGTGAGGAATGTTCTGGTACCAGACAGTTGGTCATGGTTACGCCTGTCCGTGAAAAGACTAAAAACCACCACGTTGGACACTTTCAAATGGTGACCACTGTGATAGGAGACTCAGAGCGCAATAAATAAGCTAAAAAGAAAATGATGTCAAAATCCACCCAGGCTCCTTTCACTGCCTCATACGCCTTAAGTGGAACCTGATGGAATCAAGTCCAGGACATTACCCTTAAAGATCCTAGGAGTGCATGATGCCTGTGAACGTTAGCTACCACGTCAGTCTGTGTTAAGGCAGAAACAAAGCTGAGAATCAAGGACAAAAGCCTGGCCCTTGGGCTCTCCTCCAAAGTATATCCGGCCCCAGATCCTAACTGTGGCCATTTAGTGACACTAGAAGTCAAAAAACTAGCTTTTGTACCATGTCACCGTTCAGGATCACTCACATTCCACCCCATTCCAGGAGGGATGGGAGACGGCCTGACCACCATTTAGGGAGAGCCCCTTCCTCAGTCCCTACGTGGTAAGTGCTAGCCTAAATGTTGCCAATGCAGGGAGGAACAGGCCAGCAAGGAAGCGGTGCCAGTGTGGAGCACTGCACAAAGCCCTTTGCACTCAGGCTTTAACCAATCTTCAGATAGTCCTGTGAGGCAGGAGTTCTCCCTCCCACTTCAAAGATGAAAGAACAGAGGCTTGGAAAAGAGGAGTGACCTGCCCCAGCCTCTCCTTGGGAGTGGAAGAGGTAGGATTAGAACCCAAGTCATTTGAAGACGGACTGAAATAGTATCACCCACTGCCCTGGGTGGGGAGATCAAGCTGAGGCCTGGCTCCTGCCCCTGGTTCTGGGCTTCCCCAGCCCTGGCGCTCAGCTCTGGCTGCGGACACTGTGCTCACCATCACTTATGGCATTTCTGTAAATGAATTATGAGGCTTCCTCATCCAAAGCAGATGGCAGCCAGAGTTCTGCTTCTTTAAGTAAAGTTTTAATTAGAAGGGACCTTGGTGAATTGGGGAAAGCTCTCCTTCCCCACTGCAGCTTTAAGAGGGACAATATTTGGAAGAGAGCAAGATTTCTATGAGGTTTCAGCCTGTTTTTGCAGGGCCAAACAGAATTTTCCGTAATTATGTATTTTCTTGTTCGGTATTTTAACTCTGAAGCTCACCACGGGGTATGCTGCTTCAGAGAGCAGCACTGAGCATTTGAGTGGAAAGAAACTCAGAAAGGAGGTCAAGGCCAGCTCAAAAGAGGAAAGGAAGTCAGTTCCCTACCTTCACACAACACAGTTAGGACAGCGAGCCCCTGCTCTGTACCCCCCAGACCCCTAACTCCTGTACTGTGGGTACTTGTGAGCCTCTTGATCTGTAGCTCAGGTGTGATTTTTGCAACTTGGCAACACACTCAAGCTTGAGGGATAGGCTAACTCTTGCAAAAGCAGGGAAAACCTGTTAGATCAACAGGGCACACACCCTGGGACAGGCCACTCTTCCCCCTGTGTCTGTTTCTTAGGAGTAAGACAGAACATGGTTCAAACCCTTGAACTTGGGTTTGAAAAGGTTGGATAAACATTTAACACATGCGCATAATTCTGGAAGAGGGGATTCTGCAACCCGACCAGCTGTGGTCAGAGCAGGGCCATTTCAGAGTCTTACCTTCTCGTTTCCTGTAGAGTCCCGCTAATGGCTTCCCCTGGCATTTGACTTCGTGATGTGCAACTGAGTTCTCTTCCTGAAGGGGGGAACGCATTCCAGAGCATTTGTTGGGGCTCATGTAGGAATAGATCTTTGATTGCCCGGTAAATACATTCTCCTAAAACGACAAATGCGTGTTCTGAAAGAGGCGTGAAGAAGAAGATCCCAGGGCAAATGGCGGAGAAGGGCACTCAGAATAAGCAAAACCAAAGACAGACATCATCTCTCAAAACCAGGCCACCAGGAGTTGCCAGCCCTGGGGGGAACAGTGGAAGGTTTAGGATCTCCCAGGTACAAGTTATACGCTTCCCAAACTCATGGGGTCTCCAATTCTGGCCACTAAGGGCACATCTGGATGGCAGGAAGCCAGCTGTATACCAAGGTGTATACCAGAAGCAGACAACCTACCAGGAGCAGAGAGGTGGGAATGACCCGGACTGAACAATTGCAGAATTTGATGGGCCGGCCTGTGTGCAGGAGCTAACTCCCCTGGCAGGAGCTTCGGGAACTCTTAGCCCAGAAACGGGCCTCAGAGAATCTGATTAACCACTTCTGGGTCTGAAGGCAGCCGGGAGGACTTGTCAGGACTGCCTGAGCCTTCAGTGTGCCCAAGCCTGGCCCCTCTCAAATCAACGCAGCCTCCCAGGACTGCGGGACTGGACTGCAGTGGTAATCAAAGGGTGTGGTTAGGGGTGGAAAGCTTAATAAAAGCAGAGCCTACAGCCAGCTCCTGTAGGGCGGTCACTCTATTGCAAATGGCATCCAGGAATTAAAAAGAGGAGGGTGGGCAGGCGGGTGGGGCGGTACAGGTCACTGCTGGCGTCTCTGGGTGTGGGGCCTGTCCTCTGAGTAAGCACGGAATGGAGGAGGGCTTCCCCAGAAAACACGGGTAGGGCCTTTCTGCTCCGTGAACCTTTAAACACCAAATCGGCGAGACCCGTGACCTCTCTGAGGAACCCGGGCAGGCCCCGCACACCCTGGGGAAGGCAAGCCACACCGCCGGCGTAGCTGGATCTCGGGGTGCGGAAATGCCATAAAGACACAAACTTTTCCGAGGTCAAATACTACCAGGGTCATGGCGGAGCCAGTGCGGACGCCACTCCCAGGCAGGCAGCAGAAAAGGAAGCTGCCCGAGCCGGGCGCCCCGCCCGCACCCCCCCCCCGCCGCCCGCCCCTGGGCCCAGGGCCGCGGGCGGGGGGGGGGTCCCGGGGCGCGCGCGCGCACGTGCTCGCGGCGCCGGGCCGGCGGGGGCGGCCGGCCGCGCGGCCCCTCGGGGCGCGCTGAGTGAGTGCGGGGAGGGTGCCTGCTTACCCCGTTGGTGCGGGGCCTCCCCGGGCCCCTCCGCTCCACCATCTCCGGGCCCGGGGCCGTCGCTGCCACCGCCGCCGCCGCCGCCGCCGCCTCCACCGCGCGGGGCTTGGACATCTTCCTGCCTGGAGAGGGGGACCCGGGGGAAGCGGGGGAGGGGGCGCTCAGGGCGCGGCGGGGCGGGGAGCGGGGCCGCCCGGGCCGGGCGCCGCGGCGGCGCCTCCCGCCGCAGCCATGTTCCGAGGGCCTGGCGGTGGTGGGCCGCCCGCGCCGCCGGGAGGCAGGGGCCGGCCGGCCGGGCCGGGCCGGGGCCCGGGTCGCCCTCCCGCCGCCCGGCCCGGCCGGGCCCCGCGCGCCGCCCGCCCCCCGCGCGGCCGGGCCCGCCACACCCACCTGCAGCCCGGCCAGGCCCATGGCGGCGCGCCCCGCGCCCTCGCCCTCGCCGCCGCCGCCGCGGCCCGGCCACCACCGCTGCCGCTGCCGCTGCTGCTGTTGCTGCCGCCGCCACCAGCGCCGCCGCGGCGCCCCGGGGAAGGGCCGGCGGCGCCCCACGGCGCCCCCTTCCCCCATGGCCTGCGAGGCAGGGCCCGGCACCAGCGCGCCGCGGCAGCCCCGGCCGGCCCGGGACCGAGGACTCTGGGAGGGAGGCGCTGGCGGCGCGTCCTCCGCGGTCCGCCCGCTCGCCGCCGCCGCCGCCCACCGTCCGGCTCCCGGCCCGGGGAAGGGGCTGGCAGGGGCGGCGCTGCGAGGCTCCTCCGGAGGGAGGGAGGGAAGGAGGGAGGGCGGGCCGGGCGGCCGCGACGAATCCCGACTCGGGCGCGCCCCCTCTCGCGCGTCCTCAGCCACTCGGGGAGGAAGGGGTGGGAAACATGATAATGACAGCCCGGGCTTTCGCGGGCCAGGCTCCTTCTCTCCCTAGCTCCGCGGATATTTTGGGAGACCGGTCGGTGCCAGGCGCAGTCAGCAGCGGTGAGCGCCACAGGCGGGAGTCTTCCAGTGTGCCTGAGCCTGTGCTCCATGAGCGTTTGGGGGCATTTAATCCTCCCGGGGCGGGGGGGGGGGGGGTAGGTCCCGTGGCAAACACCGTTAAAAATGAGGATACTGGGGCTCAAGAGAGGTGCTGGGGCTTGCTTAAGGCCACAGAACTAGAAATCGATGGGATCAAGTGTCAAACCCAGGCGGTCTGCACCCGTTCAGGGCCTTGGGAGATAGAGCCAGTGGTTTTAATGGCAAGTTGGTGGGGTCCTTCCCATGCACACACGATCTCATCCAAACCTCACAACAGCCCTATGAAAGTACACACCATTCTTATATCCTTTTATATCCTTTCCACAGATGGGGAAGCTGAGGCTCAGAAAAGGGAGGAGCTTTGGCCACATTCTCAGAACTAAAAATGAATTTCCTGGCCAAATGACCCCAGAACCTGCACTCCCAGCCACAGATGAGGAAATTCAAGATGAGAGGGACAGATGCTATTGCAGAAGCATTAGCAAGTCACCTGGTTCTCTTGTCCACCCCCACGAGAAAATGTCCTAGGAAGGCAGGGGTTCCAGCCAGTCAGGTGTCTTGTGTTGGCAGAGCTCACCGCCCTGCACCACTGTGCTGAAGGGTTTGAGGGCCCACAGCCAAGAGTCACTGTATTTCTGCTAAGTCACAGATGCATACAAGACACCTCAGGCCATCTAGCTCCTACCTGGGAGGCAAGCAATGAGTTTCTCTCCCTGCATCTGCCCCAGAGGTGCTTTGTGACCATGGCCTAGTCACTCTCCCGGATGAGGCCTCAGCCTCCTTGTGGAAAATGACCAAGAACCTTGAATTCCTTAGCCCACTCAGGGCACCTTCCGATGTCCACAGAGAAAGAAATGGCTGTCCCTTGAAGTAGCTGCCACCCCCTTAGAAGGGATAAGATTAAATAGGATTAAATGTCAGGAATAGGCTCAGGACCGTACCTCCCAGATCAGCTCCGGCTTTAGCATCCTGGGGCAGGGCTGGTCCGTACACCTATCCTCTCCCCTGGCAGCCCCCACACGAACCCTAACTCCAGTAGGATGGGATCCTGTGCTCACTCGAATACCCAAGAGACTACTCGGAGAGTGAAAGAAGATTCTAAAGTGACACTGACAGGCAGGTCAAACCATTTGAAATAGTGTGCACTACATCTCCAGAGCGGAGAAAGCTTGCAGTTTGTCGCCAAACAATCATGGGAATCGTGGTTTGAGAACAGGAAGCAGCCACTCAGATCATCTTTTCTACTTCACATGCTATTTCAACATCCTCCCACCCCCCCCCCCACCTGCAACTACACACACATGCTCAGGGCCACAGCTTTCTCGGTTTCGGCCCTCAAATGCAGGGGGCACATACATTCAGATCCAAGTCTAGCACCCATCCCTCAAATCTGCAGCTCTGGTTCTAGAAGATCTAACACAAATCATTCAATGTAACCTTTAACACAGTCTTTCCTGTTTCCGGACATGAGGTGTTTATGTGTATGTAATGAATATACCCATCAGCAGAAATAAAAACTCTTAATGTTGTCCAGGATCTCACAGAAATAGAATTCAGCAGGAATAACACTAATAGCTAACATTTATTCAATATTTACATGCTAGGCCCTACAAAAATGCATTATTTAATTTAACCTTCCCAACCCTTTATGAGAAGGTACTATCCCTATTGCACAAATGTAGAAATTGAGGCACAGTAAAGATCAATCAGTTGACAGAATTACACGACTCAAGTGGTAATAGAGCTGAGATCTGAACCCAGTGCTGCTGCTATACCAGTATACTCTACCATAAAGACTGTATATTGCTTCCCTTGAACTCAGACACAAAAATAGGAATTTGTTCATTCCACAAACATTTATTGAATACCTACTTCGTTGCTGGCCCTTGCTAAGGACACAACAGCGTACGCAAAGGCAGATGGAGCACACTGAGCCAGAGGGGTAGGCAGGGCCCTGCAGGCCAGGGTGAGGATTGTGAGTTTGATCCTAAGAACAGTGGGAGAGGGAGGAGGAGTGAAGGTCACATGATAAAAAACTGTGTTCGTGGGGACCACTCTAGCTGCTGGGGGATAATAAATTGGAAATGGTGAAAGTGGAAAGAGGGGGACCAATTAGGAGGCCATCTGGCCATGGCAGCAGAAATGGAGAAAAGCAGATGGGCTAATCCTCCTCAAACTAATATACTTAAGGTTGAAAATATTTACATGACTGTAAAACTTTAAAACCAGAGAGGAGTTGCCTGGTATCTGAACATTTTGTTCATGGGACCCAGCAGGGTTCTCAAAGTGAGCTACAAGTTTGCAACAAAGACAGCTTTTCTAGAAGAAAAAGCCTGACTCTTCATTCAGAGTATTAAAAAGGATTTGATATTTACACTACCAAATGCCCAATTTAATAATCTACAAGAGTAACAAAGCCTTAAGAAATAAATAACTATGAAAGAAAGAAAGAGAGAAAGAAATGACTACAATTGGGGTGTCAAGTGGTAAAGGGAGAATCATAACCAATAAATTACAAAGGTGATTTGTAAGCCTGCCACCGTGTGAGCTGGGAACACTTGTCTTCACTTTGGCTAAGGGACACAGTGGAACAAGGAAAGGAATAGCATGGTCAGAGTCTAGACAGTGGCACTGGACTTCAAGCTTCCACCTCTGAAAAATGGGAATAACAATTTGTAAAGATTAACTGAGATAATAAAGTGCCTGGCCCTCAATGGTAATTAGTATTTGCCTATATTAAGTATTTAAATATTTCAATGGCAAATTGCTTAGTTTTGTTTTCCCTATAGATTAATTAAAGCAAGCCATCTTTTTTTTCTTCTTCTTTTAAAGGCACTACTGTTAAAACAGCTTGAATGATTTTGTTCTAATGGGAAAAATGAATTGGGGAAGCATACATTTATTATGATTTGTCAGACACTATTAAATATACTTTTAGATGCTTAATACTTTCCTGAAGAAAAAATATTCGTCTTAACTCTCTCTGTGGACCAGGTTATGAACCACGTTAATTTGAAGTTCACTTTGCCTCATTTCTTAATCAGAACCTGTGTTGTTCCGAAAGACACTAACTAAAAGACTCTGGATAATAAAGAATGCAATTCGGTGTAGGGCCTGAAAACGAAGGTCCCCAATAAATATTTGCTGAATGAATCTTATTTTATTCATTATTATTGTAATAGGGAGCGTACTGCATTAAGGCAAATTCCTGCTAACGTGTACTGCCTTGGGATTTTGAGGAAAATGTCAAACCTCAACTCATTTTTCTGAAATAATAATTCTACTCAACCGTCACGCTCAAGTTTTTGTATGAAGGAGACACAGCAGCTGGGAATGACCAGCGGCTGGAGATCACTTTGCCGCATAACGTGGGTCTTACTGTCCTGACAGCAAACTAAGTGTGCAAAGAAGGACTTAAGGCAGCGACATCGCCTCCCGCGGCTGGACAATCCCACCCAAGCCATCTCCGTGGGCAGGAGTCCTGACCAGCTGCGGGACGAAGGGTCGCCCGGGTGGTGCCATGGGACCCATCTCATCCCCCCAAATGAGGTAACTCAGGGCGTGGAGAGGAAAGGCGCCCGCTGCGGTGTCCACGCCGACGCGCTCTCCACGATGGAGGTTACCCATCTGCGCCCTGGCCTCGGAGTCACCTCCTTTCCCAGCAAGAGAGAGTCCCGAAACGGGCGAAGCTTCGCCCTCCCCCCTCCCCGTATCAATAACATCCAGTCCCTGGAGGTGCCCTGCGCTTTAGTCCCCGAAGAGCTTTGACATACGGATCTGTTGTTCCTGGAGAGGCAGGCCGGCGGGTGCCCACACTTTAGAAAGGGGAAACCGAGGCATGGGAGTGGGAGGGACTTCTGGAGACTTGGATGGGGGGTCGGAGAAGGTTCCGCAACAACCCCCGACCCCCAGCCCCGTCTCCGCGCTCCATCCGAGAAGACCTCAGCAGACCGGCTCCCCGGCTGCCGCTGCCGCCACCCTGGTCCCCCGCCCGAACGATCCCCCACCCCAGCCGCCCCGGCGCTGACCACCTGGGCAAATACCTCTAGCCATGGCCCGGCTCTGTCACCGCCTAGGATCTCCCGGGAAACGCAGCTTTCGAAAAAAGTTGCAACAACTGTAGCCAACTGCTCCGCTGAGATACGGCTGCTGCCCTGATTGGCGCCGTTGCCCGCCTCTCCCCAGAATGCCCGCCGTGATAGGCGAACCCAGGAGGGAAAACCCGCCCCTCTTCCCGCCTCCCTGGCGGGGGCGGGGCAAGCGGCCGCACTTTCTACAAGCGCTTTAGGGACAGGTCCCTGCGGAGGAGGTGGGAGGGGATTTAAATTTTGCCGTCTCCCTGCGCTGATTGGCTGAGGTGGGAGGACACCCGCGCTACCATTGGGAGGCCCCAGACTCCGCCCTCTCCCGGTGCCGAAGCTCCGCCTCGGGAGGTTTAGTCACGCGGCTGGAGGCCGGGGCTCTGAGCGGACCGGATCTGGGACTTCCGGTTCTTCTTGGGTTTGACCGGAACCCGACGTCTGACCCCTTGACCTCCTCTTATGACCTGCAAACCTTAGTTCTCCCAGCAGTTTGGTGTCTCCAGCCCCTTGACTCCTCCAGCTGTTTAATTCATTCATTCATTCCTAAGTTTGAAAGGTTTGCTGAGTCTCCAGTATTCAAAACTCGCCCGGCCCAGCTTGTCCTAACCGAATGGGTCAGAGGATGAACCTCCCAGAACCTCAGAAATCCTAGCCCATGTTACCTACCCATTTTCCAGATGGAGAAGGGCGACCAGGGGGACCCGATAACTTACTTGCTGCCCAGGATCACCCAGCAGTTTAATCGCAGGGTCTGGATCAGTCTGGAGACTCGAGTCCACTAGATGGCTACCTTAAACCCAGGGAAACCACCCCAGCCAGTGCCCCACTCGGGGGTCCCTCCGAGTAGGTCCCCAGAGAAACACATATGTCCTGGATGGTCTTTGCTTTGAACACAGGGAAGGTGTCCCGTTACGGCTCTTCTCTGGGGGCCCCTCCTGGAGATGTCGGCAGAGGTCACTCATCCACTGTCTCTCTTTGGTCCCCAAGAAGGTTTTGGTGTCCTCACCATTGCCCAAGGACCCTACCATTGCACCAAAAAATGAAGGAAAGCTAAATAAGGTGAAGTATATGAAAGCACTAGGGAAAGTAGAGTGACACTTTTTTAAAAAAAGATTTTATTTATTTATTAGAGGTGTGGGAAGGAGTCTGTGAGGGGGGTGAAGAACCTCAAGCAGAGTCCAGCGGAGCGTAGGGCCTGAGGCAGGGCTCTACCTCAGGACCCTGAAATCATGACCTAAGCAGAAATGAGAATTCAGGGATGGCTGGGTGGCTCAGTCTGTTAAGCATCTGCCTTCAGCTCAGGTCATGATCCTGGGGTCCTGGGATCCTGTCCCACATCGGGCTCCCTGCTCAGCAGGGAGCCTGCCTCTCCTGTTCCCCTTGTTTGTGCTCTCTCTGTTAAATAAATAAGTAAAATCGTTAAAATGTTTTAAAAATGCATTTATTCTATAGTTAGTAAATTGTATACCTGGCACCATTTGGTACCCCAAAGATACAGTGATGAATAAGACACAAATCCTCCCCCATATTTTTAGGAAGAAACAAACAAGAAACCACTTTTTCAAAATTAATTAATTTTTTTAAATGATATTTATTTAATTGACAGGGAGAGACAGCAAGAGGAAACACAAGTAGGGGGAGTGGGAGAGGGAGACGCAGACTCCTCGCTGAGCAGGAAGCCTGACGTGGGACGCCACCCCAGGACCCTGGGATCATGACCTGATCCCAAGGCAGATGCCTAACGACTGAGCCACCCAGGCGCCCTGGAGTGTACAACTCTTTTTTTTTTTTTTAAGATTTTATTTACTTATTTTACAGAGAGAGAGAGAGATCACAAGTAGGCAGAGAGGCAGGCAGAGAGAGAGAGGAGGAAGCAGGCTCCCCACTGAGCAGAGATGCGGGGCTCCATCCCAGGACCCAGGGATCATGACCTGAGCTGAAGGCAGAGGCTTTAACCCGCTAGGCCACCCAGGCGTCCCTTGATTGTTCAACTCTTGATCTCCGAGTTGTGAGTTTGAGCCCCATGTTGGGTGTGGAGATTACTTAAAAATAAAATCTTAAAAAAAAAAAAAAAAAGGATAATCTTAAATAGAGATTAATGCTATGAGTAAAATGAAAATGGGGGAATTTTATGGAACGTGAGTGGGGAGAGGGTTGCTTTTGTAGATTTGATGAAGTCAGAGAAATCCTCTTTCGTTGGTGGCTTTAAGTTATACCCTAAATGAATATGACCCAAGGGGGAAAAGGTACTTCTGGGGAAAGGGAATAGCATGTGTGAATGTCTGGGGCGGGAATGAGCTTAGTGTGTCTGGGAAAGAAAAAGACACCCAGTGTGACTGGAATTGAGCACATGGTGGGAAGAATGGAAGGAATCAGGCTATTGACGGAGGCTGGTGCTAGATCACAGAGGCCCTTGAAGGCTGGGCTGGCCTCTCACCTCCAAATCCAGTTTTCCCTATTCTGTTCCGCAACGCTGGGGCTGCGAACCATATTGCTCCTTTGTCAGCTAGGGTTACGTTTTGTCACCAGGAGAGGATCCGGGGAATCTGGAAGGCAGAGGGGAGGGAAAAGAGAGTTACTCATGCCTGTTTGCTTGCAGTTCTCATCATGGTCACCTAAGTAATGACAATGCTGCTTCTCACAGTGGCATTTCGTTCAGCCTCCAGGTTCTTACAGGCTCTTCTGATTCTTCTAGCTCTACTCTCCCTAGCTTGTTCTCCATCAAGGTGGGAGCTACTTCCTGCAGTTCACTTACCTTAGTGTTCCCACCACCTCTTCCATGAATTTCCTGTTTTCCCAGACCCTGACCAACCACGAAAGTCATGGTAAGGACTCAGACTTTTATTCCAAGTCTAACGGGAAGTCACTGAATGGTTTTAAGCCAAGGATAGATGATGGTGAATCTATCAGTTCAGATGGTGAATCTGAACAGTTAATCACTGCAAATAGTTACATAAATTACAATAATCTATTTTGAGGCTTCGAATCTTGGAATAATGTCACATGCTTCTGGAATGTTTGCTTAATGGTCCCCACTTTCCTAAGACGGCTACATCATGTGGGTGAAATCACACCAGTGCTAAGATTACTTTCCTTACTCTAGTGTTATTTTTGCATTCGTATTTCCTCCAGGCTTTTGCTATTGTTAAATATTTCATGTTAGCATCAGTTCTCGTAAGGTTCTATCAAATGGGGCATGCGTGTCCTAAAATTCCTTAGCTGGTGGCCAATGTGATCTACTAAATCCATCTCATTCTTTTGTGAAACATGTAATATACAAACACACGTATGTATTTTTTCTATTGTATGTATGTGTGTATCTATATATACCTATAAATATAAGCATGGATGGCTACACATATATAAACATATAAATCTTCCCTCTCTATATACATACATTAATGTGTAATATGTACATATAACGTATGTAATATAGTTGGAACTCAAGCAAGTGACAGTAAAACAATACTCTTTACCTGAGAGGCTCAGTGTTAGGGTTAAATGAGAGAATGAATATAAAGCATATGGAGATGTAGGAGTTGGGAGATGGTAGCCATTTAGCAGTGACTAAAATAAAGTTACAAAATTGCATCTTAGGGAATTGCTGTAATTTGGGCTATTAACACTTTCTTCTCTATCCCCATTCTTTTCTTGGTGTCCTCAGAGGGAAGCCAAAACTTGTCTGTTAAGTTAGCATTTCAAGAGAGGACTCTGTGGTCAGGCCCCTTGTGACTGAGCATGGAGAGGCTACACAAAAATGTCGACAGCATAAACTTTGGTATCAGAGGATACAGAACCAATACCTTCTTTGCTTGAGTCTTTTTTCTCATCTGTTAAGTGGATGTGTCTTCTTTCCATCCCACACTTTTTTTTTTTTTAAGATTTTATTTATTTATTTGAGAGAGAGAGAACACAAGCAGGAAGAAGGGGCAGAGGGTGAGGGAGAAGCAGACCCCCTACTGAGCAGGGAGCCCGACATGGGGCTGGATCTCAGGACCTGAGCCAAAGGCAAATGCCTAACTGACTGAGCCACCCAGGCGCCAACCCCCTTTTTTTTAAAGTGGGCTCCATGGCCAGCGTTGGAGCCCAACATGGCTGTTGAACTCTAGCTCTACACCTGAGCTGAAATCAAGACTCAGGTGCTTGGGCACCTGGGTGGCTCAGTGGGTTGAATCTCTGCCTTTGGCTCAGGTCGTGATCTCAGGGTCCTTGGATCAAGCCCCGCTCGGGATCTCTGCTCAGCTGGGAGCCTGCTTCCTCCTCTCCCTCTCCACCTACTTGTGATCTCTCTCTCTCTGTTAAATAAATAAATAAAATCTTAAAAAAAAAAAAAGGTAATATAAACCAGTTCTTCAGTTGATTGGGAATTCTTTAGAGGCTATCATTTTATTGAAAAAGCAAATGGAGGGCGCCTGGGTGGCTCAGTGGGTTAAAGCCTCTGCCTTCGGCTCAGGTCATGATCCCAGGGTCCTGGGATCGAGCCCCGCATCGGGCTCTCTGCTCAGCAGGGAGCCTGCTTCCTCCTCTCTCTCTGCCTGCCTCTCTGCCTACTTGTGATCTCTATCAAATAAATAAATAAAATCTTTAAAAAAAAAAAGAAAAAAGAAAGAAAAGGCAAATGGAGAATGTATGTATTGATCGGTAAGGGTGTTTGTTTGAAAAGTCAGCTTAAAGATGGTTTAAGAGCACAGATCAAACTGTTCAATTTACAATGTGATTTTTAAATTGTTTTCTGCATGGCCTTTACTTCTGTTTTTTTTTTTTTCCAGATTTTATTTATTTATTTGATGGATAGAAATCACAAGTAGGCAGAGCGGCAGGCAGGGGGTGGGGGAAGCAGGCTCCCCGCTGAGCAGAGAGCCCGATGCAGGGCTCAATCCCAGGACCCTGAGATCATGACCTGAGCCGAAGGCAGAGGCTTAACCCACTGAGCCACCCAGGGGCCTCTTATTCTGTTTTTTTAAAACAGACCTTCAATTTGTGCATTTGAAGGGGTGAAGAGACATCATTTTCTTTCTGAGAGATGTACGTAATGGTTGGAATAGTTTCCTAGGGCTGCTGTAATGGAGCACCACAAACTGAGTGGCTTAAACAACAAAACGTAATTGCCTCAGAGTTCTAGAGGCTGGATGTCCAAATCCCAAAGTGTGGGCAGGGCTGGCTCCCTTGGAGGGCTGTCAGGAAGAGTCTGTTCCCATGACTCTCCCCTAGTTTCTGGTGGTATGCTGACAAACTTAGGCGTTTCTTGGCTTGTAGAAGCATCACCCTGACTTCTGCCTTCATCTCCACATGGCATTCTCCCTGTCTCCATGTGTTTCCTAATTTCCCTTCTATAAGGACACGGTCAAGTTTGATTAGGGTCATACTCATGATTTCATTTTAACTTGATTTGATCTGTAAAGACCCTGTATCCAAGGTCACATTCTAAGGTATTGGGGGGTTAGAACTTGACATATGAGGGGCGCCTGGCTGGCTCAGTCGGTTAGGCGTCTGCCTTCAGCTCAGGTCATGATCCCATGGTCCTGGGATGGAGCCCCACTTGGGGCTCCTTGCTCAGTGGGAAGTCTGTTTTTCTCTCCCTCTGCCCCTCCTCTCCACTCCTACACACACTTGCTAATAAATAAACAAAATCTTTTAAAAAAAGTTAAAAAGTATGATTTTCAGTTAATAAACAGGGTGAAAACTTTAAAGAGAAACTCTTCTCCTCCTCAATCTCATTCTCCCGTCCCACCACTATTCTATGCATATGCCACTATAATACCTTAGAGAAGGTAGAGACAGGTTATAGCAATGATCCAAACAAATAATAACTAAACACTTTTTGTGTGTAAAGAGTTGCCAGAAAGTTCTAAAAATCCGTATTAAGAAACAGGTAATGATTCTTGCATACCTGATGTGTTTAAAGGCAAGAAACTCAACCCTTGTTGCTTGGGCCTGAGGGCCTATGCCTGAAATCTTTGCTTTCATCTCTCTGCCATTCTTCCATTCTGTTTTCCCTTTCCTACAGAGATACTCTGTGGGGATTAAAAATGTCCACACTCTCTTGGGACAGTTTGAATCCCTATCAGTCTGTACTCTAAAAAGTCTGATTATGAGGCCAGTGAAAACTTTTAAAAAATTAGTTTAAATATATGTTTCAACATTGCAACTTCTCCATTTTTAATTAGTATCTCTTTGGTCAAGATTGTTTTAGACTGCAAGTTAAAAAAACCCAGCTCAACCTGGCTCAAGGAAATGAAGATGTCACTTATAGCTCCTAACAGAAAAGTTCAAGGGTAGGGGTAACTTCAGGCCTGTTGGGATCCAGTGAGTCAAAGAATGTCATTTGGATTTAGTCTCTCCTTCCCCCTCACTATCCACTTCTTTGCTCTACTACTTTCTAGGTTGGCCTCACAGAGTGGTCTCCCATTCCACAAGGCCTCTGTCCCTACTTCCCAGTGCTCTTAGCAACACCAGCAATGAGGCAGTCTTTTTCCTACTACTTTCAGTTGATATCTTATAGGGCTTGAACTCATGACCCCAAGTTCCAGAGTCACATGTTCTACTGACTGAGCCAGCCAGGCACCTTTTTCTCCTGCTACTTTCAATATAAAGTTCTGAAACTGTAACTCATTGGCTTGGCACTGAATCTATCGGTGGGGCCTGGATGTGCATCCAGCATTCCAACTGGGCAGACCTGAATTAAATGCTCCACTCTGGGGACTGTGTACGGGAGATGATTAGCACTTTCCAAACCACATGGACTTTGAGAGCGAGAGATCAAATTAAGGTGCCACTATCTGAAGAAGGAGACATGGATTTTGAGTAGTCAAAAACATGTTGCAGAGCACAGAAGATTTTTAGGATAGTGATGCTATAATGATAGATACATGACATTAATGCATTTGTCCAAACCCATACATCATACACCACCAAGAGTGAACCTTAAGGCAAAACTCTGGACTTTGGGTGATGATGATGTATCAAGGTGGGTCTAGAACAACTGTAACAAATGTAGCATTCCAGTAGGGGATACTGATAATCGGGGAGGTTGTGCATGTGTGGGAGTTGGGGGTATATGGGAAGTCTCGTACCTGCCCCTTAATTTTTTTTAAAGATTTTATTTATTTATTTATTTGTCAGAGAGAGAGTGTGCACAAGCAGGCAGAGTAGCAGGCAGAGGTAGAGAGAGAAGCAGGCTCCCCACTGAGCAAGGAGCCCAATGCAGGGCTCTATCCCAGGACTCCGGATCATGACCTGAGCTGGAGGTAGTGGCTTAACTGACTGAGCCACCCAGGCATCCAACCTGCCCCTTAAATTTGCTATGAATATAAAACTGCTTTAAAAAAAAAAAAGAAGTAGTCTCAGAAAAGGAAAAACAAAACAAAAAAACCAAAAAACCAAAAACTCTGTCCACTATGATGTCTGCCATTGTGAGAAATCCAATAGATGCTTTGGTCACATTCTGGTGCTGTCCGCTGCATTAGACATGGCGGGCCACTTAGTCCTTGAAACTCTACTTTCTTGGCATCCATGATATCAGACTGACCTTTGTCAGGCTCACTGAGTGCTCACCTCTTAGATATACAACTTTATGGTCCTGCCTTTGGCCCCCTGCTTTTCTTTCTGCATTCTAATTTTGTCCTCTCTCATGTTTTAATCCCTGTCTAGATCCTCAAGCAATAGACTCCCAACTGCTTGCTAGACATCTCCACTTGGATGTCCCCTTGGCCCCATAAAATTTCTCATGATAGGTTTACTTTCACGGCCTCTAATGAACGTCTGGGTGGCTCAGTCGTTAAGCGGCTGCTTTCAGCACAGGTCATGATCCTAGGGTCCTGGGATCGAGCCCCACATCGGGCTCCCTGCTTAGCGGGAAGCCTGCTTCTCCTTCTCCACTCTGCTTGTGTTCCTTCTCTCGCTGTGTCTCTCTCTAATAAGTAAATAAAATCTTAAAAGAAAAAAAAAAAAGAACAATGCCTCTCAACCATTCATACTTTTTTTTTTTTTTTTTAAAGTAGGCTCCATGCTCAGTGTGGAGCCCAGCATGGGGTTTGAACTCCTGAGATCAAGACCTGAGCTGAGATCAAGAGTCAGACACTTAACTGAGCCACCCAGGAGCCTCTGGTCTTTTTTTTTTTCTTACTTAAAGATCATTTTATTTTTAAGTATTCTCTATATCCAACATGGGGCTTGAACTCACAACTCCAAGATCAGGAATTGCATGCTCTACTAACCTGAGCCAGCCAGGTGCACCCCCTCCATTCATACTCTTGTGTTGTCTTTCCTTGAGTCTCGTGCGGCCTTGTTAATTGAAGGAATGTGGTAGAAACATTACTGTGTCAGTTGCAAGGCTAAAATTCAAGAGAGGTTAGAAGCTACTGCTTTTGGGTTCTTGGGACCCTAAAGCCACCAGGTAAGAACCATGAGGCAACTCGACAGATCACATGGAGAGAGAGAAATACAGGTGTCCCAGCATCCAAGCTGAGCACATGTAGTTATAGTCACACAAGTGACTCCTAGCAAGACCAGCAGAACTGTCCAGCTGAGCCCAGCCCAGCTTATAGAATCATGAGAAATAACACAATGGTTGTTGTGTTAAAAGTGATCAGGTTTGGGGGTTGTTTATCACATATCAATAGATAAACAAAACTTTCCACATTACCTAAAGCTAAACTCATTGTCTTCCTCTTCACATCTGTTTGCCTTCCTAAAGTCACAGTTTCAGGTACAGCACTATTACCTACCTAGGTACCCAAGGGAGAAACTGAGGCTTCATTCAAGACTCCTCCCTCCCCACAACCCCCATCCAACCAGCCACTACACGTTGCTGGCTTTTCCTCCTAAATATTTCTTGAACCTAGCCCTCTTCTTTTCTCAACAATTTTGCTCCATTTCAGTTTCTGTTCTTATCTTCTTTTAATCTGTCTTTTCCTCATACCTGCGGTCCAGTTCTTAGATCCATCTGCTACATTGCTTCCAGAGTGATTCTTCTAGAATGCACATCCAACCAGAGCAGCTCTGTGCATAGCAGGCTTCCGAGTTCCCTGGAGCCTACAGAATAAAGTCCAAACTCAGTTACAAAAGGCTCTTTGAGAATGGCCTTCATCTATTTTTATAATCCTACTGATAATTCCTTGTTACTTGCTATGTCAATCAAAGTTCACACAGGAGGCAGAAACTACACCCGGTTTTGAGCACAGATAAATTAATGTAAGGGGGCGCCTGGGTGGCTTAAGCATCCCACTCTTGATTTTGGCTTTGGTCATGATCTCAGGGTCATGAGATGGAGCCCCACATTGGGCTCTGTGCTCAGTGGGGAGTCTGATTGAGATGCTCTCTCTCTCTCCTTCTGCCGCCCCCCCTCCAAATAAATAAATAAAACATTTGAAAAAATTGTCAAGTAGGTCCAAAATGATTAACTAGTTAACTTGAAAGGGTGAAAAGAGAACTTCAAAGCATCACAGAGGTAGCAAGTGCAGGACCTTCTCTCACCACGCAGCCCGAGGGGACAAAGGAAAGGGGTTGGTGTCTCTAAGAAACGTAACAGATGGGCCCCATGTTGCTGAAACCTCAACTCCAAGCCGGGGGCTATGCTCAGCTAGTGCTTGTGTCTCTGACCTTACAGGATGACCCTGAGGAGGTTCCTGCTGGTCCTCCTGTCTGAGTGGAGGGTTTGATTAGGCTAGCTTTGCAGGAGAAGCGAGTAGAGCTGCTACCGGGGTGAAGACTCGTTGCTGGGATGACCTTCACGACAAACTTTTTCATCCTCCAGCCTTGTCATCTCCCTCCAGCACTCCTTATTCCAGAAGCAAATGCTGAAACAGCCGGCAAAGTAGAAATGTAGTTTTGCAGAGTGTGGAAGCTTGGGTTTGGAGCCAAGAGACATGTCTTTTTTTTTTTTTTAAGATTTATTTATTTATTTGAGAGAGAGAGAGAGAGAGCGCATGAGAGAGGAGAGGAGGAGGTTAGAGGGAGAAGTGGACTCCCCGAGGAGCTAGGAGCCCGATGCGGGACTCCGTGATCATGACCTGAGCCGAAGGCAGCCCCTTCACCAACTGAGTCACCCAAGGGCCTCAAGAGACAATGTCTTAACAGCCAATGTCCTTGCCGAGTTACTGTCCCCACTTGCTTGGCTCCCACCTGTTTCAGGACATTTGCATAGGCTGTTTCTTCTTCTTGAAATGCAGTTCCCTCTTCTCTTTGCCTACATAATACCTACTTTTCAAATCTCTGCCCAGTTATCACTTCCTCAAAGAAACCTTTTTGGATTCCCTAATGAGGTCAAATTCCTCTGTAATAGGCTATTAGCTTCTTTGCAGCAATGTCACAGTTACAAGTTTACATTTTTTAAAGATTTTACTTATCTGAGACAGAGAACATGAGCAGGGGGAAGGGCAGAGGGAGAGGGAGAAGCAGGCCCCCTGAGGAGCAGGGAGCCCTATGTGGGGGGCTCAATGTCAGGACCGAGATCATGATCTGAGCTGAAGGTAGATGTTTAACAGACTGAGCCACCCAGGCGCCCCTACAAGTTTACAGTTTGTGTAATTTTTGGATTGAGGCCCACTAGACTGGAAGGACATTAAGGGCAAGGACAGTTCCTGTCTCTCTCTTCATTTGATTTTCTTAAACATGTGCCCCTCATCTCTAACATAGTATCTGGTGCATAGTAAAGGCTCTATAAATACTTGGTGAATGGAGTGCGAAGAGTAGCTGTAACAGCCAATTCGATGTTTAACTGGGAATTTTTATTTATTTATTTATTTATTTATTTTATTGGAATCTTCTGCTTCCAATTGCATCTCTGGTCTGGGTGTACCCAATAAGTCTTCCTCCTGCTTCTGATCCCCTGTAGTTTGATTCCTATCACCTGATAACAACTGCTACTCCTGTTGCCTTTCTGAGATATGTGTACACACAATCTATGTGTGTACACACGCAAAATATGTTCTCTTGAACATCTGTTTCACTGTAGCAAAGTACCATAGCTTAACCAGTCCTTTCTTCAAAGACATTTAGGTTGTTTCCCATCTTTTGATTCTACAAATGATCCTGCAAGGAATAACCTTGTGCATGACATTAGCTTGCATATGCACAGTTATACTGCATGTATCTCCCGAAACACCACTTTTTCCTTGGGTCCCAAATAAGGAGATTATGCAGAGATGGAAGCAAGGATCTAGCCTGGATGCTGGGAAAGTAGCTCTAAGGGTGGGAGTTTTTAGGTCAGACCTACACTGTTCGAATCTGGTACCTACGTAGTCCTAGCATGCAGAGAGAGTTTGAGAGTCCCTTCGAAACTGAACTGTACCAACCAATCTTGGAAGACATTAATGCATGAACTACAATGTTTAAAAAAAAGTTTTTTTCTTTCTGCATCCTTCCTTAGTTTCTTCTCATCCCATAATGGACAGATTTTTTTTTTTAAGATTTATTTATTTATTTGACAGACAGAGATCACAAGTAGGCAGAGAGGCAGGCGGAGACAGAGGAGGAAGCAGGCTCCCCGCTGAGCAGAGAGCCTGATGCGGGACTCCATCCCAGGACCCCAGGATCATGACCTGAGCTGAAGGCAGAGGCTTTAACCCACTGAGCCACCCAGGCACCCTATAATGGACAGATTTTTGTTTTTAAGATTTTTTATTTATTTATTTGACAGAGAGAGATCACAAGCAGGCAGAGAGGCAGGCAGAGAGAGAGGAGGAAGCAGGTTCTCCGCGGAGCAGAGAGCCTGATGCGGGGCTCGATCCCAGGACCCTGAGATCATGACCTGAGCCGAAGGCAGCGGCTTAACCCGCTGAGCCACCCAGGCGCCCCTGGACAGATTTTTAATAGCTTGTTTGCTCACAATAGACCAGAAAGTGGTCTAGTGGCTAGCAGTGAGCAAGACAGATGAAGGCATTGTTCTTATGGAACTAATTTTATCATTTTTTCTTTTACCAGGTTTTTTTGGTGTGTAAAGATGAAATAATGGAAGTAAAGTGATTAGTTGGCAACTTAAAATGTTCATTTATGGGACGCCTGGGTGGCTCAGTTGGTTAAGCAGCTGCCTTCGGCTCAGGTCATGATCCCAGCGTCCTGGGATCGAGTCCCACATCGGGCTCCTTGCTTGGCGGGGAGCCTGCTTCTCCCTCTGCCTCTGCCTGTGCTCACTCGCTCTCCTCTCTCTCTGACAAATAAATAAAATCTTAAAAAAAAATGTTCATTTATGTGTACATATATACGTAATACATACTTATGTATACAGACGCCGAGCTGGAAGGTTCATAATCTTCTTAACACGACTACTTTTTTTCCCCTCCCCCTTTTCCCTCTACGGTTCTCTTGAAGAGCTCACACCTTCAACTCCAAGTGTTTCTTTCAGCTCAAGGCCAGTGGGACGCGCCACCAGTAGGGGGCAAGAATCACGCAGGCGTGCCTATTACCTAAGCAACGGAGTCAAACACCATTCAGAATGACTTTACAAAAGGGTTACCCAGAAGTTAATTTGTTTATTCTGTTAGGTCTTAAGAAGAAGAAGAAGAGGAAAAAGGAGGAGGAGGTGGAGAAATTAGGGAAGCCAAAGATGGTAGCGACAGACCTACTCTGCAGTAATCATTGATTGAGAGCAATAGTTTGTTCAGAAAAAAAGCAGTGGGGCTGACTCTGGTCACACCCCTTAGAGTATGATAATGGCAGTGGCCCAGCAGAGGGGCTCCGAGTTATACTGCGGTTTTATATCCAATAAAGTGCTTTGAGCAAGCCTAACATAGCAATGAATACGCGAATATTTTTTTTCTAGGACTATGTAATGAAGAGCTTTCTAAAGCAACACAGACGTCACTAGGTAACTTCCTGGGCCGAAGACACACACCAAAAAGGTTTTCAAAATAGCTTTGGGCCCCTCCTAGACCGACTTTGAAAGCAGGTATAGGACGCATGCGCCGAACTACCGGCTGACCTCCTCGTGGCAACTCAGAGAGCAGACCTTCCTCCCGACAGCCTGCGGGGCAGAAAGGGAGGGGGAACGGAATTCTCGCGAGGTCTTTCGAGCCCCGGCGGAAGCAGTAGACACGTGACTCTTCTAGGAGGCCTTCGCCTTCCCCCCTCCCCCTTCTCGGAAACCCGGCCCCCTCACCCCTCGCCCACCCCGGAGCCGCGGTAATAGACCGTTTGGGTTCCGGAATTCTCTTGGATCCAACCACTGGTACCGGGTCGGCTGGAGCAGGCGGAGTCCGTGCTTGGCAGCGAAGGCAGGGGGCGGTCAAGATGGGGGGGGGAAATCATCTTCCTTCACCTAGGAGGGAGGCGGGGCGGAGGGGGGCGCTGGGGAGCGGGGTGGGGGGGAGGAGGAAGGAAGTCACGTGGGGCGTGCGGCGCGCGCTGCGTGCGCGCGGCGCCTCATCCGTCGCCCCACCCCCTCCCCTCCGGCGGGGCGGGGGGGCTGGGGGGAGGGGCGTCAAGATGGCGGCGGGGAGGTAGGCAGAGCCGGACGCCGCTGCTGCCGCCGCCACCGCCGCCTCCGCTCCAGTCGCCTCTAGTTCTTCAAGCTCTCGCCACCCGGTAGGAGCTGTTCCGGCGTCGGATCCCGCGGGGAAAGTAAGTCCTTCTCTTACCCCTCTTCTGCTTCCACACTCCTCCCGGACAGCCAGCCTCCCACTCCCACCCTCCTCAGGGGGCCGTGTGGGGCCGGGCTGAGGGGGGGCAGCCACCTCACCCCGGCTTGGGGCCTCCCTCGCCCATCGCCGCCCCCTCAGCTGCGCGCCCCAGGGCTCTTGGGGGCAAGGTCCCGGCGCCGGCCCCGCCGCGCTCGCTTCCTCCGCCCGTCAGCGCCGGGCCCTGCGCTCGCTGCGCGTGGGGGCTTTCGGGCCTCGGGGGCCCCCGCTGTCCCGGGCCACAGGCACCCAGTTTGGTCGCGGAGGCAGGATCTGCGGGCACCGGCTCCGGCTCCACTTGGGTCGCCCTCCTTGCTTTCCTTGTTCCGCTCAGGGATGCGAGGTCCCGGACCCGCAGGAAAGTGAGCTCCGCAATCCTTCAAAAGTCCTCCTGTCTGAGGGTTGCTCCTGGTTTGGGGCGAGTGCGGGAGGAGAGAGGGGCGCTCTAAATCGGAACCCCACACCTGCAGTTTTCTGATTACCTGGCTCTCAGGGCGTCGAGGCAGTACGTGGGACACGTGGGGGCCACCTTCAAGCCTCACCGGGTGATTAGGTTAATTTTGTCTCGAGCTCGCTCGCCTCCTAGACCCTAAGCGTCTGTGCAGAGAAAGGCGGTTGGGGATTTGCTTGCTGTAAGAGTGTTTGGTGTTAAGGAGCATCTGAAGTTCCCCAAACCAGTGTATGCTGGTGGTTTCCCAGAAGTGGTTTGAGATCGGTTTAACCGCTGAGGAGATTTAGACGTTCCTGAACCCTTGTGATTGTTTCTTTCCTGACCCTGGCATCCAACTCCTCCCCCTTTCCACCCCGGCTTTGTGCTGCTGTTTGGTTAATGTTTGCGGACCACTAACTTGATCTCGCACAGAGAAGCCCTTTTTATGTGCGGGTTCCGTATACTGTAGGAAGCTTTTGTTTTGGGGAGTTGGTCGTTGAGAAACGTGGGGAAAGAACGGGCAAGAAAATGAGAGTCAAATAAAGCAACGTTTTTATTCATTGAATTGCGCAGCCAATTGTAACCTCACCCGGAAGTTTGTACTAAACACGTGTTGCTGAGGGAAGGTTAAAAACTAGGTCTCCTTTGACCTTTGAAAGTTGATTATTAGCCGTTTATGTTGAGTTAAATGTTTTATTTTCTCTAGACAACCACGTTTAGAGACGGAGTAGGGCTTCTACTGAGTCGGCCGGCACGGTCCAGAAAGCTGTCAAACCCCGAGTTGCCCTAGAGGAAATAAACTTAACACTTGTAGACACAAATCAGCTAGCAGTGCAGAAGGATTCCATATTTGCCTCGGTATATTTACTGCAGTCAGAAGTGATTTTTCTTAAGCTGTTGGGAAAGCCATTATCATTGCCCAAAAGATAGTTTGTATAGAATTTCTAGGATAAAATGCAGAATTTGCTATTGGTGCCTTGCGTGGGACAGTAATTTTGCAAGCAAGAGAACATTTTATTTTCATGTTTAAAAAAGTTGTTTCCAAAATTTATCTTACCAGAAAAAAATCTTTATTTTTTTCTTTTGGCTTCTGCATTTTTATCCCCAGTCTAACTTAATTCCACACAATTGTGTATAGGATTTTAAGTAAATTTTACTTTAGCTGCTGGGTAAGTTTTAAAAAGGAAGGCTTAGTTGGTGACTTACAGTCCATTCCTTCCTTCCTTCCTTCACTGGATGCTCTTTTTTTTTTTTTTTTTAAGATTTTTATTTATTTATTTGACAGAGAGAGATCACAAGTAGACGGAGAGGCAGGCAGAGAGAGAGAGAGAGAGAGGGAAGCAGGCTTCCTGCTGAGCAGAGAGCCCGATGTGGGACTCGATCCCAGGACCCTGAGATCATGACCTGAGCCGAAGGCAGCGGCTTAACCCACTGAGCCACCCAGGCGCCCTCATTGGATGCTCTTAAGTGTCAGGCAATGTTACTGAAGGGCTTTGCTGTAATTATGTACTGCTTAATATAATGCAAATATAAATGTATAAAGTATAAAGATTGCTTAAATGTTTTTTAAAATGATTCATTTTAAAGGTTAAAGCTATAGATATATTTTGGTATTTCTTAGTTTCTAAATTGAGCTTTGATTTGAGACTTCCTCCTATGAAGGTGATGAACACTCAGGTCTGAGGTCTGGTCTTACCAAGTAACCTGACTTCATGAGTCTTTCAGTTCCCAGGCTTTGCCTGCCTAAAGTTGATGTAAAGATACTTTCTGGGGGCGCCTGGGTGACTCAGTCTATTAAGCGTCTACCTTCGGCTCAGGTCATGATCCCAGGGTCCTGGGATGAAGCCCCACTTTGGGCTCCTTGCTCAGCGGTGAGTCTGCTTCTTCTTCCCTCTGCTGTTGTGCTCTCACTTTCTTTCTCCCTCCCTCTCAAATAAATAAAAGATCTTTAGGGGCGCCTGGGTGGCTCAGTCCGTTAAGCATCTGCCTGCGACTCAGGTCATGGTCCCAGGCCCCTGGGATTGAGCCCCACATCGGACTCCCTGCTCAGTGGGGGCCTGCTTCTCCCTCTCGTTCTGCCTGCCACTCTCCCTGCCTGTGTGCTTGTGCACTCTCTCTCTTTCTGCCAAATAAATAAAATCTTTAAAAAGAAATAAATAATTTAAAAAATCTTTTAAAAAAACACTTTCTGATAAGAGGAATTGTTTTCACATTATATAGCTAATAAAATGATGTAATCTTAAAAGTTTTTAACAGTTGTCTTTGTCTATGCTGACAGGTCTACTTTAGTGTGGTTCATTGAACTAAGTAAATATTAAGGACAATCTTGGGATACCACTGAAATTTTCTGTAGGTGGAAAGGATAGGTTCTTGAAGAGCAGGAACTCTGCTTTTATGAATAAGATACAGTACAAAGCCCATCAAATTATTTAATTCTTGGGAGGCAGTATTTAGCATAGAGCAATGATTTTAAAACCTTTTTACTGCATCCCATGGTAAGACATGTTTTACACATCCACACATAGAACTAAAAAACTCATGTCATGAAATAATGTTTATCCTCTCTACATGCTTGGTGTTTTCTGTTCTGTATTGAAATATTTAATAATTCTGGTCATGATACACTGAATTCACTTGACAGCTCATTGTGGTGTGACCACCAGTTTGAAGAACATGGTATAGGCTAAAGAATACAGAATCTTGGAGGGATAGGAGGTGGGAACTCCTCGGTTTCTAATTCTGCTCCACACTTGCTTTGTTGTTACCTTGTTATAATTCATTTCTCTAAGCCTCAGTTTTTCATCTATGACAAAGGGATAACATGTAGCTTTTACTCATGGGTTATCTTGAGGCTTAAAAGAGAAAAAAATCCAACCCTATAGTAAATCTCAAAAGGACTAGAGATCTGAGTTTGATGGTGGTAAGCAAGAAAGTTTTTTCATACACCCCCCCATTCTTTCATGTCCTTTTTTTGTAAAGCATGTTTGAAACCTTGTCATCTGCACATTACTTTGTGAATCCATTCTTTCTAGAAGTTTTGCAGTGAGAGTGGGGAGAGGCACACTTTACTGAGCAAGTGTTCCCTTGAAAAATAACTGTTAAAAACTACAGATTTTACCCTTGTAGGTAATGAAAATCCTTGTTAATGAATTTCTTCATACTATCTTCTATTCCTCCTGATGTTCTTAAAGAACCAGAACTCAGTAGGAACAATATAAATACCTTGTTCATGAACTTGTTCAGTATCAGCTGAATTTTGAGAGGATCATTATCCTTCAACTCCTTAAACTACGTGTCAGTCATCACCTCTGGACTGCATAAAAGCAAACCTGCTTCTGAGTTAGAAGTCAGACATATTTAGTGTTGTTAAATAAAGAGGAAAAGTCCTGTTTGTTATTAGGCAAAGATAACTTACTAAGGGATATCTTTGCACATATACAGAGGTCTGCCAGTTTTCTCCAGACACACCAGTTGATTAACTGGACAAATTGAACATGTGACACAGCGAAAAGGAACTTGTATTTATAGAACTCATTTGGAAGTTAATTATTGAGTGGATTGCCAACAAAGTTTGTATTCTTGGAAATACTATTGTATCAGTGATGTGGGAGAAAATCTATTTTTTTTTTTTAAAGATTTTATTTATTTATTTGACAGACAGAGATCACAAGTAGGCAGAGAGAGAGGAGGAAGCAGGTTCCCTGCCGAGCAGAGAGCCCGATGCGGGGCTCGATCCCAGGACCCTGGGATCATGACCTGAACCGAAGGCAGAGGCTTTAACCCACTGAGCCACCCAGGCGCCCCGAGAAAATCTATTTTTTGACATGATGCTAATATCAAAGTAATAGTAGCTAGTAGGGTAACATTTATTCAACACCAATCCTATAAGATAGATTCTATTTTTATTCCCATTTGAAAATGAGGAAACTGAGTCACACAAGTTATTACTTGACCATATTTTACTATTGGTGTCTGAGGTAGCCAGTATTTAAACTCAGATATTCTGTTTGACTCCATAGTCTTAGCCTCTGTGGTGTGCCACCACCGCTGCAGATAGATACCTTGTATCTCCCCAGAGCTGTAAAGGTCTGCTTTAGGTCTCAACAAGAGGAACCTTGTCCTTGTTGATAGGTTTCAGTGTTGGTATTCTCAGTGGGAACTATATCCTTTCATTCTTCTGATTGGCTATTGTTTCTCAGGATTCTCTTCCTGCCAAGGATTCTCTCAGTTTCTCTCGACTCCGTATCCTTGTTTATTATTTATCTTCGATGCTTTCATAGGAGTACTATTTTGAAATAGATGGTATTTTCCTAAGTATTTATGATAGAAATGGAACCTTTTTGTCCTCCGTTTTTTGAGATAGAGTCACTCTGGGTTTGGTAACTTTTGGGTATGTTGGATTGCTACCTGTTAAATGTCACCTAAGGTCCATGAAATCCTTTGTAGACACTGTAACACAGTTCTCTTACCCCTAACGGTGTTTGCATTTATATTGTATTTAGTGGTTTCAAAATGAAAATGTTTTCCCTTTCAAGAATTAATCTTACTTGTAAGGTGAGGAGGAGAAGATTGAATAATATAACGTTTTAAGGGTTCTCAACCTGAACATTGAAATTCTGTGTCTGTAATAGTTTCAGAATAGGAGAATGATTAGATATTAAGGTTTGTTTTTGTGTGTGTGTGTTTTTTTTTAATATTAAGGGTTTTGCCTATTGGAGTTAGAGAGAGATATTCCTCTGTATCCCTTGCCCTCTTTCTCACTGCAAAAAAGTTCCAAGTAGAGAATTTGTACCCAATTGGCTAAGAAGGGATCCCTAGATTTTGTGTATATTATGTATATAAATCGAAGGTATTTTTCATTAATTGCTGGCAGAAGGGCGGCTGGATATCTCAGTCACTTACATGTCTGCCTTTGGCTCGGGTCATGATCACAGGGTCCTGGGATGGAGTCCTGCTTCATGCTCCCTGCTCAGCGAGGAGTCTGTTTATCCCTCCCTCTGCCGCTCACTAGTGCTCTCTCTGAAATAAATAAAATATTTTTGTTTTTATTTTAATTTTTAATTTTTATTATTTATTATTTTATTTATTTGTATTTATTATTATTTATTTATTTGACAGAGAGAGATCACAGGTAGGCAGGCAGAGAGAGAGGAGGAAGCAGGCTCCCTGCTGAGCAGAGATCCTGATGCGGGGCTCGATCTCAGGACCCTGAAATCATGACCTGAGCCCAAGGCAGAGGCTTAACCTGCTGAGCCACCAAGGTGCCCCCTAAATAAAATACTTTTAAGAAACAGCTTGCAAAAGACATTGTCATTACTAAGTCAATACTCAGAGGTCTCAAATTGTGATTCCTGTGAGTGAGTTTTCAATAGGTCAGTGATAGTGTTATAAACTGTGCTGTTATTTCCTGTAAAAATACCAAGTTTCCCCCCATATTTTTCCCTTCCGTGGTATTTTCTAATGCCCATTGTTCAGAAAATATATTTCAGAAAACTCATGAATTTAGTAATGTTTTTCACTGATTTTTGTTGCTTTCATTAATGATGTTTCTGTACTTCTTTAGTATAATTAGTCAGGGCTTAGTGTGCATCTAATGAATTAATGGGTCCTTTGGCTTCCAAGCGTTCTTTGGTCTGTCGTTTAGGAGTCATTGGTTTAAAACAATGTATTTTTGTTTCGAATGTAAATAAATCAATATTTTAAATATTTACTAAAAAAGATGACTTTTTTTAAACTTTAGACAATGTTTATTTATTTATTTATTTTTAAGATTTTATTTATTTGACAGAGATCACAAGTAGGCAAAGAGGCAGACAGAGAGAGAGGGGAGGAAGCAGGCTCCTTGTGGAGCAGAGAGCCCAATGTGGGGCTTGATCCCAGGACCTGGGATCATGACCTGAGCTGAAGGCAGAGGCTTTAACCCACTGAGCCACCCAGGCGCCCCAAAATATGACATTTTGATAGTCTCTGGAATTCTGTTAATCTAGGTCAGGATTAGTCATAGCAAGCAGGCCAAGACCACCACCTATTCCCACAGGTCATTGGTCTTAATGAGGTATTTTGTGGGTTGAAATGTTTTGTTGGTTTTTGTTTTTAAGATTTATTTTTTCGGAAGAGTGAGAGTGTGCACACATGTTGGCGGGTGGGGGCAGGGGAGGGCAGAGGGAGAGAGAATCTCAAGCAGACTCCCCACTGAGCAGAGAGCCTGACCCAGGGCTCAGTCTGATAACCCTGAGATAGTGACCTGAGCCGAAATCAAGAGTGACACTCAACTGACTGAGCCACCCAGAGGCCTTGGTTGAAATGTTTTTAAAGCATTGATTTAGGTCTCTTGGTACATGTTGGTACTATGTACTAGGATAATTTGTGAAGTATGGTCAGCTGTGTCTGTTAGAAAAATGATTAACTTTATTTTAAATCTGTATTGGGACATTTCTCCTATTTGTCTTCTCTGTTCAGTCCCTTCATGCTCTATTTTGCTATCCAATAATCTATCTCCATTCCTATTTTAACCTCAGACGGGCATTTATTCCAAACTTAAGTACTGAAACTGAGGTTTGCAGCATTGACTTCTAGATCTGTTCTTTGGAAAGAGAATGCATGGGCTTTGGAAATTTAAACAATCTAGTGCTGGGTAGTTATAGGTACTTTAAGCTGAGCCTCAGTTTCTTTTTAATTTTTCACTGACTATATATTTGATGACAAATACTGTTTTACTTTACTTTTCTTTTTTTTTTTAAGATTTTTTTTTTATTTATTTGACAGAGAGAGATAATAAGTAGGCAGAGAGGCAGGCAGAGAGAGAGGAGGAAGCAGGCTCCCTGCTGAGCAGAGAGCCCAATTCGGGGCTCGATCCCAGGACCCTGGGATCATGACCTGAGCTGAAGGCAGAGGCTTTAACCCACTGAGCCACCCAGGTGCTCTGAGCCTCGGTTTCATCTCTAAAACATTATAATGTCTATTTTTGGGGGGGATTGTTGTGGTCTAACACTGTCCTAACACTGTCAAGCTTGTAAAAGATACTTAGTCACTGTCAATTTCCTTACCTTTTCCTTTCCTACACAAAATGTATTTTTCCATAGATTTTTCCTTTCTCTGAAAAATTTTGGGGAAATCTTTGAGCTATTTCTTCTTCCTTGGGGCTCTCTGGTTAAGACTCCCTTCAAACAGTAGGTCTGCCCTGAGTTTCATTTCTGGATATCTGTAGTGTCTGCTGTAAACTCATTCATGTTTCTTCTAGAACTTCTTTCTAAGTGATGTATAGGTTTATGTGACATAGACCTACTTAGTAGAAGATTTCTCTGTTAAATATTTTACTTTCATTTGAAATAGTAGTTCTTATGTATGTTGGAAGTCATGGTCACAGAGGCTAATGCCTTTCTTTTTGTAGGACATAATGAAAACACTGACATTTAATTCTTTCACACAGCCTGAGAACAAATGAACTAGCTAAAGATTAGTGTATTATTTATGTAACATGAAATTAGTTTTTTAGGTAAAACAAGTACAGTAGCTTTCCCTGTTTATATAAATTGGTTATTTTTTTCTTGCTTACGTTTATAAATTGGTTATTTCAGATAATGACAAACATTAAAAATTGAGAAAGTTCTGTTAAGCTTTTTTCCCCCAAAGTAGATTTTGATATATTATACCAAGAATACCCAGATCTCAAATGTATTTGTGGGGTGCCTGGGTGGCTCAGTTGGTTGAGTGTCTGACGGTTGGTTTCAGCTCAGGTCATGATCTTGGGGTTGTGGAATTGAGCCCCGCTTTGGGCTCCACACTCAGCACATAGTCTGCTTGAGATTCTTTCCCTCTGCCTCTCCTTCTGCCAGCCCCCATAAATCAGTAAAATCTTTAAAATGTATTTGCTTGCTTCTAAATAGGTATTTTCTCTCGCTAAACTCTCTAAAACTCGGGACGCCTAGATGGCTCAGTTGGTTAGGCGTCTGCCTTCAGCTCAGGTCATGATTCCGGGGTCCTGGGATCAAATCCCACATTGGGCTCCTTGCTTGGCAGGGAGCCTGCTAATTCCTTTGCCTGCCCCTGTCTCTCTTTATCTCTCTCTGAAAAATAAATAAAATCTTTAAAAAAAAAAAAACAAGCTATAAAACTCATTTTGGGGTCTCCCAGGCTCAGTGTTTATTTTTTCGCTTTCTCTTGGCTTAACTCTATAATCATCCATCAACTCATGCTTTTTGTGTATTTCATATTCTCTTCCATTTTGAACTTTTATATAAACTTAGTGTTATGGGTTGTCCTTCCTAAACATCTTGAAATTCATCTCCCCTTTTTTCTACACCCTGTCATTACAGCACATCATCCCTTTTTTGTTTTTGGCTTTTTGAGTTTTTATTAGATAACATGCATGAGCAGGGGGAGACGGTGGGGGAGAAGGAGAAGCAGGCTCCCTGCTGAGCAGGGATCCTGTTTTAGGGCTCTTTTCCAGGACCCTGGGATCATGACCTGAGCCAAAGGTTAGCCGACTGAGCCACCCAGGGACCCCACATCATCTCTCGGTCTGCTGTAGCAGTTACCTAAAATGTCTTCCTGCTTCTGGTCTTGTTCTACCCATTCTCAGTGTGCCCCCATACTTCCTCAGCATAATCTTTCTAGGTCACAGATCTATGTCTTGTACTTCTCAATCTGAAAACTTTTTCTGACCCCCGCTACCCATGGGATTAAGTGTGCTCTCTGCCATGGTGTACAAGGTTGTGGGTGAGATCTTCTTCTTCTCTTGTCATCACCTGCCTGACACTTGGGTTTCTGTTCTGAACTTCCATACTAACGATGAATCGCACTAACCATTGTTCTTAAAGAGCGCCAGTGTCTTTCATATCTGCAGAAGTGTGAATGCGCTATCCAGAACGTCCCCATCCACCTGGCATTTCCTTCCTTGAGACTCCGTTCCACAGTCGTCTTCGTGACCTCTCTCCCCAGGCAAAGTTCAGCATTCCTTCTCTGTTCCTACAACATTTTGTACACATACACTCTTGCTGTGATTTACATATTTCTCTGTCCTTTTCATCTTTATTGCGAATTTTTTGGAATCAGAGATTTTTTTCTCTTTCATCTGATTTCTTGCCCGATATGTAGCAGGTTCTTCATAAATATCAAATGGATGGGTCTGGTAGAAGATGTTGGTTTGTATTTAGAAGAGAGTTAATTGGCATATTAAGTTTTTTATGTTAATACTACATATTTTGCTCTAAAGATGGTGGAACCAGGGCAAGATTTACTGCTTGCTGCTTTGAGTGAGAGTGGAATTAGTCCGAATGACCTCTTTGATATTGATGGGGGAGATGCAGGGCTTGCAACTCCAACACCTACTCCTACAGTTCAGCAGGTAAGAGTTTTCCAAAGTCTCTGTAAAAAGTAGATTTTTCTTAATTTCTATTTACAGAGTAAACGTTATTAAGACAATTTTAAATAAGCATGTGTATGTTATTTTTATATTAGTTTTCTCTCATGAGATGGAAAATATTTGCAGTGAAAAGACATTTCCTGCTTTGATATATACACAAAAGTAGGAGATGAATTGTTTAGAGCTCTTGTGGGAGGTTTGTTAATCTCCTTACTAGTTGTCTTTGTATTTTATAGGGACCCTCTTCTGAGGTTTCACTATACACATTCTCTGAAAGTAAAAAATAAGATTCTGGTATCAGTATAGTTTTGTGAAGATGTACTTGCAAAGATTATTAGTTCCAACCTGGTATCAGAGATTTACAATCTGTTTGAGCGTAAAACTTGTCATTTTAAAAATTTTAATAAATACATCTTTTGTTCTTGAAACAGAATTCACTGCCATCATTTTTTATTTTTTTCTCTGATATTGTTTTCTCTCTAGTCCGTGCCACTTAGTGCATTAGAACTAGGTTTGGAGACTGAAGCATCAGTTCCTGTTAAACCAGAACCAGAGACGCTACCTACTCCAGCGCTATTAAATGTTAGGGTAAGAATGATTTACATTTGGTGTGACTGCTAAACTGGTTTTGAATTATAGTAAGAAAATAATTTGTAATATGAAGTAGTCTTACCTTACCAGTTCTGTTTTTTGCTACTTTCCAATATGCTACTCTCAGCTCCTATTTGATAAAATGTTTCTCTCATTCTTCTCATAGTTACATTGATCAAAAGATAATTAGGACAAAGCAAACTTTTTAAAATTTACTCACTGTAAATAATACAAAATTCATGAAGTAGAGATGAGCTACACATTATCTCACTATACATTTCATTTTTCCTTGTTGATTTCAGGTTTTGTCCATTGGTACATGGGATTTTTATGTAATGGTAATTGTGCTTTAAATATAGAGTTTCTCTGATTTTACCTTAAACATAGCAGTTATTAACTTAAGCTTAGCATATAAAATTATTGGACAGCCTGGTTTAAAAAATTGATAACTTATGATAAATTACTGTTGAGAGTTTTGTTTAAAAGTGATAAGTGGTGGGATGCCTAGGTGGCAGTCCTGGTTTTTGTGTTTGTGAGTTTGAGCCCCATGTTGAGTGTTGAGATTATTTAAATTAATAAATATTATTAAAAAAAAATTGCCTCCTGTGCTTATTTATTTAAAGTAGGCTCCATACCCAGCATGGGGCTCAAACTCATGACCCCTGGATTAAGAACTGAATGCTCGGGGTGCCTAGTGGCTCAGTTGCTAAGCATATCTGCCTTCAGTTCAGGTCATGATCTCAGGGTCCTGGGATCGAGCCCTGCATCAAGCTCCCTTCTCAGCAGGAAGCCTGCTTCTGCCTTTCTCTCTGTACCTGCTTGTGTTCCCTCTCTCACTGTTTCTCTCTCTCTCTCTGTCAAATAAATAAATAAATAAAATCTTTAAAAAAAAAATTGATTGCTCTACAATTGAGCAAGCCAGGTACACCAAAGCTGCCTGCTTTAAAAAATAAAAAAGTAATGCGTGGTAATGTCTTAAGATTCTTGTTATAGGAGTCATGGGACAATAACAAATAGTTTGAGGAGGAAAGGAAGTAGAAATAGACTGAAATTTTAAATATTGCACTTCAGTCCATGGTAGTCACACCGTCATTTTCCCAATCTTTGACCTTTTTTCCCTGCATTTTTCCCCAACTCCTAATGTCTGCCTGTACCCCCAACTATAAAAAAATAAAATGCTATGTAGCTTTGTCTTAGGTACAGAGGTAGTACCCATTCATTACCCAAAGGTAATACCCAACATACTATCACCAGTATGTGATATCGGTGGATTGGCTGGATCATTCGTACAAATTAGGTGTTTAAAACCCTGTTTCGGTGGTTTTATCTTCTAAATTCTAAACATTGGTTTAGTCTGTATGATAGCAAACAAAGCATTGGGCAAGAATCATGGAATGGTAGCAATGGAAAATGAACCCCAGAGAGCCTGGGCCTCCGGGGGTAAAGTGATTTGCTTGAAGTTATCAGAGATTGTAAATCTCTGATATCAGGTTGGAACTAAGAATCTTTGCAAGTACATCTTCACAAAACTATACTGATACCAGAATCTTTTTTTTTTTTTAAGATTTTATTTATTTTATTTGACAGACAGAGATCACAAGTAGGCAGAGAGGCAGGCAGAGAGAGAGGAGGAAGCAGGCTCCCTGCTGAGCAGAGAGCCCGATGTGGGGCTCGATCCCAGGACTCTGAGATCACGACCCGAGCCGAAGGCAGAGGCCTTAACCCACTGAGCTACCCAGGTGCTCCTGATACCAGAATCTTACTTTTACTTTTAGAGAATGTGTATAGTGAAACTTCAGAAAAGGGTCCCTATAAAATACAAAGACAACTAGTAAGGAGATTAACAAACCTCCCACAAGAGCTCTAAACAATTCATCTCCTACTTTTGTATATATATCAAAGCAGGAAACATCTTTTCACTGCAAAGTTATCAACCTCATTGGGGCAGTGCTGGGATTAGAGGTTCTTTCTGTTCCTAGTCCTTGCATTACATGGCATTACTACACATCACAACTTGCTTAGGAGAGTCCTTATTTATCCTTGCTGGCCCCGATAAGTATAGACAATGTCACACTATTACTATACTCCCCCCCCCCCCCAAAGTGGTGTGTTTTAACTTGGTAGTGTATAGTTAGGCATATTTAATTAAAAATACAGTGCCAGTGTTCAAGTGAGAACTCAAGTCTGTTTTAGATGTTTAAATGGCCTCCCATGTTTGTGAATCTAAGCCACATTAGAGAGCTCGGTACTTCCTCAGTGGTCTGATGTGTTATGGTTTTCTTTTCTAGCAGCAGCCTCCATCTACTACAACATTTGTGCTGAATCAAATAAATCAGCTTCCAACCCTGGGATCTACAATTGTAATGACTAAAACACCACCTGTAACAACGAATAGGCAGACCATCACCTTAACAAAGTTCATCCAGACTACTGCAAACACACGCCCTTCAGTCTCCGCACCAGCAGTACGAAATGCCATGACCTCTGCACCCTCAAAGGACCAGGTTCAGCTGAAGGATCTGCTAAAAAATAATAGTCTGAATGAGCTCATGAAACTGAAGCCGCCGGCCAATATTGCGCAGCCAGTGGCAACAGCAGCTAGTAAGTGTGTCTGTTCTCAGTCATGTCAGCCGGCTCCTTTTGGTAAGATGTGTCAGGGTGTTTTTAAGGGTTTCCTTGGGTCTTAAAAGAACCGGGTGTGAAGGACTTATCTGTATGACTTTGTACAATTATAGGATTTATACAATTCAAAGGAAGGAGAAATTTAGAAGTCATAGCATTTACCTTGAAATGAAGTGTGGAATTACCAGGAGGCTACATTAATTAACACTATGAGATCTCAGTTTTATATATTGGGAATAACTAGTTAACATTTTCTCAGTCCTTTAAATCAGTACTTCTCAAACTTGAGAAGTGCCTGTGAATCACCTGGAGATCTTGTTCAAAAACAGAATCAGATTTGGTAGGTGTGGGGTAGGGCCCAAGATTCTGCATTTCTAACAAGCTTTTTGGAGGTGCTCAGGCTGGTGGGCCTTGGACCATGTGTAAGGTAACTAGCTTGAAACTGATACTTTTCTCCTTTCACTGTGACTTTTACAATTTTATTATTTACCTGTCATTGGCTTCATTGCTTGTAAGTAGATGTGTATTTAATAAATTCTCTTTTAAAATACATTTTGTAATGCCTTGGTGGCTCATTCGGTTGAGCATCCAACTCTTGATTTTGGCTTAGGTCATGATTTCAGGGTCCCAGGATTGAGCCCTGCATTGTCCTCCATGCTCAGTGCCATCTGCTTGTCCCTCTCCTGCCTGCTCTACCCCTCCTCCTGCTCACATGCACTCTCTCTCAAATAAATAAAAATCTTTTAAAAAAATAAGATACATACATTTTCATTATTTAAAAGTTATTATTATTGGGGCGCCTGGGTGGCTCAGTGGGTTAAAGCCTCTGCCTTCGACTCAGGTCATGGTCTCAGGGTCCTGGGATCGAGCCCCGCGTCAGGCTCTCTGCTCAGCAGGGAGCCTGCTTCCCTCTCTCTCTCTGCCAGCCTCTCTGCCTACTTGTGATCTCTGTCTGTCAAATGGATGAATAAAAAATCTTTTAAAAAATAAATAAATAAATAAATAAAAGTTATTATTATTATTTTAAAGATTTTATCTATTTACCTAAAAGAGAGCCTGGCAGGGAGAGCTCGATCCCAGGAACCTGAGCCAAAGTCACTTAACCAGCTGAGCCACCAGGTACCCCTTACTATATGTTTTGTTTTTTAAGAATGAGTGCTCATACAATCCTTTTTTTAAAAATAGCTTTATTGAGGGGCGCCTGGGTGGCTCAGTGGGTTAAGCCGCTGCCTTCAGCTCGGGTCATGATCCCAGCGTCCTGGGATCGAGTCCCACATCGGGCTCCCTTGCTCAGCAGGGAGCCTGCTTCTCCCTCTGCCTCTGCCTGCCACTCTATCTGCTTGTGCTCACTCTCGCTCTCTCTCTCTCTGACAAATAAATAAATAAAACCTTTAAAAAAAAATAGCTTTATTGAGATACATTGTACATACCATGAAATTCATCCTTTCAAAGTTCATGGTTGAGTGGATTTTAGTATATTCATTCAAATAGTTGATAAACCATCACCATGAGCTAATTCTTTAAGGATGGGGTTTTATTTTTTTTTTTATTATTATTATTATTTTTAAAGATTTTATTTATTTATTTGACAGAGAGAGATCACAAGCAGGCAGAGAGGCAGGTAGAGAGAGAGGAGGGAAGCAGGCTCCCTGCTGAGGCAGAGAGCCCGATGCGGGGCTCGATCCCAAGACCCTGAGATCATGACCTGAGCCGAAGGCAGCGGCTTAACCCACTGAGCACCCAGGCGCCCCAAGGATGGGGTTTTAAAGGGAAAGGTTCAGCAGTGGTTTGATAACGTTTTTTTAAAGAGTTTACTTATATAGAGAGAATACAGATTTTATTGTTAGTTTTTCTTTAGAGTGCTAGCTCACTTTTTCAAATATTTATTGAGTGCCTACTATGTGCTAAGAACTCTTTTGGGCTTTTGAGGCTGTGGCTGGGAAGAAAACTGTTGAATCTCTTTTGTCCTGCAGCTTGCATTCTAGTGGAGAGAAAGAGATGATAAGCAAAAGAAAGAAGTTATATAGTGTGTCTGAAAGGAATAAGCACTGAGGAGAGAAGCAGAAAATGAGGTGTGTGGCAGGAAGAGGTTAGTTTTGAGTGCAGTGTTCAGAGGAAGCTTCGTATTTAGTAAGGTAATTTTTAAGGGTAAAATAGAATTATCAGGTAAACTTTAAAATCTTGACCACATCAAATTTTAGTAGTACAGTTTTAGAAACTGAAAAACATGAACTCTTAAGAGGGATATTGTTTCCTTCCATTCTACATTCAGTTGAAGTGTATTCGAGTACTTGTTACATAATAGTACCATGGTGGGCACAGTTGGAAATGATAACTGACCTCGGTTATATTCTGAGCTGACCACTATTTTATAGTTTCAGGATTGGAATGGGTGCCTTTTTTTGCTCCCCCTTAAGTAAATTTCTTTGGGATTGTTGTATGTTTGGATTAAGGGGCTAGAATGAAGGTTCCTGAGGTCTTATACTAGTACATAAATAGCATTTTATCAGGGTTTTGGAATGAGCTGATACGTATTAAACAGACAGTTCCTTTTTCCAAACAGCTGCCTTGTTTTTCTAATATTAGGAGGTAGATTTTAATACCTGATATAGACCAGTGTATAATTTTTTGGCAGAATGGACTGCTTGGAAATTGTGCTTGTGTTTGTGAAGTATAGGGCTGGGGCATTCTAAAGCAATGGCCAAGAAGTGTTTGGTAGGGTGTTGTAGAACTAACTTCATGTCCAGTGACAGATACAATTAAAAATATCAGATAATTTAGTCTTTTGTTTGAGTCTATACCACTGTGTTCTTATGGCTGTAGTTTATTCTCAAGGTCATTGTCCTGAACTAACTGCAACCTGGCAACTACATGCCCATTAAGTCATTTGAACTGTCTTAGGACTGATTTTTTACTCTGCTCCACCAGGGAGATCAGGAGCATGGCCCCCAACTAGCTGGGGTACAGGGCAGCATCTGGAATGATTCCTGGGAGTCTTGGATGATCAGCAGTTAGTGGAAACAGCTGTCATTAAAGTCTGGATTTGAGGAGAAATCCAGCTGCTTTTATGTGAGTGGCTTCCTGAGCATTCCACTCTTCAAATCAGCACATGTTCTCATAATTTAAAGAAGACTGCTATCGTCAAGGAAGTTTAGAAAGCAAAACAAAACAGGATAGGTTTGGAGCTGATCAAGTAATGCTTAGTACAGTAACATCTCCCACATCCAGTGGAGTAATTTTAAAAAGACAAAAGAGTACAAATCAAGGCCGTCCTTGTGTGGAAGTCTGAGAAACTATCACACTGGACCAGGGCTGAAAAAGAAACATGTAAGTGAACGCCAAAGATAAGCATACTTTTGTGTTGAAGCACAGGGTAATCTTTTTACTGGAAGAGAACAGTAAAAGTATGAAACTGCAAAGAGCAAGGTTTTGCATGTTTCTCTCTCCTTTATCTATGCGTGTTTCCCTCTGTAGCCTTGAGCCCTCTGGCTCTCTGTTTGGGTGCTGAGCCCTCCCGTGAGGTCTGGGTTCTGTACTCTGCCAACTTTTCACTCTCTCTCGCCCAGTTACATTAAGTACATAAATTTGTTATCTCTGTTCCAGCCTTATTTTGTTAAAACTTCAGTTGTAGTAATTTTGGAGTCCCAAGTGACAGGCCTCCCATATACTCCATATCTTTTGGTTGAGTAGATAAGATGTTAATAAGTCCTTCTGGTGTGATTTCCACACTGATCTCAGAAATTCCAAATACCTGAAGTGAGTGCTTCATGCAGGCTGGTCACGGGGGCTCTAGCTCTAGACTGCTTAGTCAGGCAGTTCGGCTTGACCTGATACTCAGATTGAGGAGTTGTCTTACTGTATCTAAAAAGAGTTTGGTAAAAAAAAAATATATATATATAAAAATAAAAAGAGTTTGTAAACCACCAGTATTGAAGAAGAAAAGATTAATTGTTTGGATCTTTATTCTGGGGAAAGAGGGAAATAGAGTTCCCCAATATTTTTTTCCCCCAAGAAATAATAATTTGCCTTGAAAGTAAGTATCACCAACTCAGATGAGATTGATTCTGTCTTGACGATAACACCATTCTGGTTGGTTGGTTGGTTGGTTTGTTTTTGATGAACCAAGTGAAGTATCCCTGTTGATATTTGTATTAAAATGAACTATCAAATACTTGTGGTTAATATGTCCTTTTCATAACTGGTTCTCAAGTTTTGAGTACACACATTTCTGTTTAAGTTACTTGTTTTCTAAGGTTAATTCTTAGCTGCATGGTAACACATAGCTTTGAATGTTTTAATTCTTAACGCTTAGTTTAGGTTAGTGACAAGCAGGTTGGTATTCTTTGGCTCGTGAAATGGGTAAACTTGTACTGACTCTTTAGATTTATTTTTTTAAAAATCTGAATTTAAAAAAATTATAGTAAAACTTTTACTGAAAAGAAATTGATATTTTGTTCTAAAATCTAGTAACTCTCCCCTCAGCTGATGTAAGCAATGGTGCTGTAAAGAAAGAGTCTTCTAATAAAGAAGTAGCAAGAATATGGATAAACGACATGAAAATGAGGAGTTTTTCTCCAACCATGGTGAGTTTCAAAAGTGCATCTGTATTGTGTGGTATAGATGTATGCTTGGCTAAAAGTGGTCTTAAACAACCTCAGAAAAACTTCTTTTTGAGTGAAGGGGGGCTACTCAACTACATGAACTAAGGAATAAGCATGAAATCTCAAACTGACATACTAAATGAGGTGATGAGAGCTTGCATATTTGATAGGGTTTGGTATTACACACAGGACTGACAATCTCATCTGATCAGAGACAAAGATAATTTGGAATTAACCAAAGTATTTGATAACTATGTCCATTTGGGGATTGAACCTGAATACATAGCTAATTATGAGCTGTCAGGTTGTATAATGTTCTAGTTATAAGTAATTTTTTTCCTTAAATTTTGGAAATGCCTTGGATTAATTAACTCTGTACATTTATTCATAACTGTGCTGTGTGTAACAGTGCCTGTGTGTGGTGGGTTTGAACAAGCGGTGTACTACTTGGCTCCCCCTTCCATAATCACACAGTTGGACAAACACATGGTTTAAGTAGTATAAAGGATCGCAAAAAGTACATTGAGTTACTCACAGTTAGGATTAGGAAATTGGAGGAAGAGGAAACCTCCCTGGACTCAGATGGCCTGGGAACACTTCATTTTGTGGAGCAGGTATGATGGAGATTAGGTGTTGGATTTGGAGAGACTGTAAGAGGGCATTTTAGGAAGGGAGCTAAAGCATTGATAGGCACAGGGGAGGTGGTGGCTATATACTTAGATGGCAGTAAGCCAGGAGAAAGTTGGAATGGTTGGTTTTGGCACTGTGGAGGTTCCTGAGTTGAGTTTGAAAGACTTTGGGTACCTGGGTGGCTCAGTTGCTTAAGTGTCTGACTCTTGTTTCTGCTCAGGTCATGGTCTCAGGGTTGTGAGATCAGGCCCTGTGCTCAGCGGGGAATCTGCTTGAGATTCTTTCCCTCTGCTCCCCCCACTCCTGCTTACCTGCATGCGCATGCTCTGTCTCTCTCTCGCTTGCTCTCTCAAATGAATAAATCTTAAAAAAAAAAAAAAAAAAAAAAAAAGACTTGGTGTAGCACCTGTGGGGGCCCCTGGAAGTGAAGGATCCTATTAGTGTTTCAGGGTGTCAGGTGGGGAAGAGAGGCAGGTTGGAAGGTTGGTTAAATACTCCAGAAGGGAGAAATTAAGAGACTGAACTTGGAAGATTGCAAAGAGGGTGGGAAAAGGTGAGGGGAAAGAAAGAAAGGAAAATAGGAGATGACTGCATGTAACAATACCGAAGAATTGATAGGACTTAGGGATGGAATATGGAATTCGAAAGACAGCACAGCAATCTGTGCCTGAGGTTTTGAACAGGGACCAGGAAAATGAATGCTGGCAGGACCCAGTTTACTTAATGGTTGTGTACCAGCAACTTATGTGGAAGTTGATTTTTAGAAAGTACAGTTGCATTTTTAAGAAATGTACATAGATTCCCATTCCAGCCCATGTTTGCCCATGATATGCCAAAAGTTCTGTGTTGTCCTTGCAGTTAAGAAACATCTAACAGGTGGGGCGCCTGGGTGGCTCAGTTGGTTAGGCGGCTGCTTTCAGCGCAGGTCATGATCTCAGGGCCTGGGATCGAGCCCCACATGGGGCTCCTTGCTCAGCGGGGACCCTGCTTCTCTCTCTGCCTGCCACTCCCTCTGCTTGTGATTTCTCTCTCTCTCTCTCTGACAAAGAAACAAAATCTTAAAAAAAAAAAAAATCTCTTAATACTTAAAAAAAAAAAAAGAAACATCTAACAGGTGCATCTGTCTGGCTCACTTAGTGCAGCATGTGACTGTTTATCTTGAAGTCTTTAGTTCTGGCCCCACATTGGGAATAGACCTCACTTAAAAGAAAAGAAAAGAAACATCTAGCAGGGATTACAGACTGCTAGACTGTGCACCAAAGCCAGTTGACAGATGTGTTCTGTTTGGCCTCCACAACATTTTGAAAGATTTTTAGTTTGTTGCTACCACATAAAGATCCTGAACTCCAGGTTCTCCTGAAAACTAGGAGTACCTGACAACCCTGGGTTCACATTCCCCACCTCGTAAAGCATGCCTCAAGTTTAGTAGTGAACACGTGTTCTATGTGTTGGGCAGACCTTCCCCAGGTACCACAACCTTTCCCTGCTCCCCCTCATGATTCTCTCCTTGATCCTAAGCTTGGTGGCCCTCAGTTGCCATTTTACTGGCTTAGAAATTTACCTGTCTGGTCCCTGATTTTGTGACCAGACAGTGTCACCAATTTATCTTCCAGTTACACTCTTGGTAATTTTTTCTTTTTTTTTTTAAATTCAGGTATAGTAAGATAAGATAGAAAGGGAAGGCCAGCCCTTTAGTATGCGTTCTTACTTGGTAGGCAGGGAAAGGGCTGAAGGTGGGGGTCAGGAGGAGTCAGAATTTAAGTCATTTGCTTAAGGCCACACAAAAAACCAGCAGAATGGGGATTTACATCTGTTTCTTTGGCCAGCCCCACTTTGTCTATAGTTTTTGTAACTGAGTTTCATTTTGGCTATTAAGAGCATTTGGAACTGTTTTGGATTTTTTCTCAGGATTCCATGGGTTGATGTTGATTGGGTGTTTGTCTACCATCTCTCTTCTCCTTCCCACTTTTATTGAGCATCTTTGTGCCATCATACTCTAGACCAAAGAGAAAGAAATCAAAATGCCTGCCCTTACCTTTCAAGGCTTTGTTGCCTTTGGCATTGCTTATAGGTCTTGACTGGTTTCTCTTTCTTTTTCTTCTTCTTTTCTACATTTATGGGTTTCACAGCTTTTTCTCTGTAGTTTTTCTTGAACAAGCACATTAATTGAGAGCTTTGCTGATGGTTTTACTTGTAGTGAAAGGAGGCAAGTACAGGGTCTTTCTGTTCCCCTAATCCTCTGTATCTTACCCTTCAAGATTCGGTGAAGAAAGAAAGGAACATGTGACTGGTAACCATTCACTCAAGTTGCCTGGGACAGTGGCTTCATTCCTGTTTTCCTGGTTTAATTAGTAAGAGCTCCCTATTGCATTTTTCGGTGTTTTAGGGTTTGGAGAGTAAGTGCTTGGCTATCTTACATATGATTGTTGCTTGGAGGCACAGATGTCAAGTAGATTCTCTGTCCTTCAAAAGAAACTTTAAATCGAGAGTTTTCTGGGGTTTTGGTTTCCGTGTCTGATGGAAAGAAGATAGCTGGAGTGAAGGTGCACTGAAATGAGGGTGGGATGTGTAACTTCAGCAGTTTCTGGCACTGAGGTTGTAGGATGAGCTTCTGGGGCTAGCTCATCCACCTTTGCTCCCCAGATCTTTTGGTCTTTCTGTTCCTAGAACTGAAATGAAGACTGAAGACTGAGGTTAAAAAAGAGTTCTGGACATCATGGAGGGTGGTAGGCAATATTGAAGAGGAAAGTTTGAGATAGTGGTGGCTGGAAGGATGGTGGAGCCCTGAGGTGACCCAGTGGTGTGTTAGGGATGAGAGTTGGGTCATGGATTACCTGTACTCATTGGAGAAGCACAGAAGATGTAAAGTGTGACCCAGATTTTAGGGAATATAGAAGTGGTGTGTCATGTTTCCAAGACTGAAGACTGTTTAGTAACCTACAGAAGAGTTTTTCTTTTGTGTTGGTTAGGCTTCCAGTCTCTGATTATGCTCCCACTGTGTTACAGAAGGTCCCTGTTGTGAAAGAGGAAGATGAACCGGAGGAAGAAGATGAAGAAGAAATGGGTCACGCAGAAACCTATGCAGAGTATATGCCGATAAAATGTATGTTGTTGGAATCTGTCAACATAATGAAAGACTTCCCGGTTCTTCTTGAACTTAAGTAACTTTCCCACACATGTTATTATCTATTAGGAGCTGTCAATATTGAGTACCTCAGAATTTGACAAGAGCTTTGTAATAGGTTATAAATTATAATATATTTTAAAATACCTACATGAAAATTTTGCTGTGGGTTATTTTCCCTATGCAAACGTAGAACCATTTTGGGCTGAAGTCCTTTAAGAGTAAAAAAGCTTGGGTTTTATTTTGTTTCAGGTTAACTTTGTTCATATTAGTGATTATAAAATCATAGTAAATTGCAGAGATAGAAATCTGTATCTTAGCTTTATATATTTTATATAAACAAAGCACGAAAACACGGGAATCTTAAAAATGTGCTATTTATTTCATTGGAGTACATAAACACTTCTGTCCTTTTTTCTGTAACAACCGTGATTTATTTTTTTAGTGGCCACTATGTCAAATTGGAAATTAATAGTTTGGGGCGCCTGGGTGGCTCAGTTGTTGGGCATCTGCCTTTGGCTCAGATCATGATCCTGGGGTCCTGGGATCAAGCCCCATGTCGGGCTCCCTACTCATCGGGAAGCCTGCTTCTTCCTCTCCCACTCCCCCTACTTCTGTTCCTCTCTCACTGTATCTCTCTGTCAAATCAATGAAGAAAATCTTTAAAAACAAAGAAAATTAGTAGTTTTTAGTTTTGATGTAAAATGTTCACTTTTTCATTTTATGGGGGAGATAAGATGAAAAAATAAATGGCTATAATCCTTTATGTACTCCAAGTTTCTATGAAAAGCTACTAATACTACCACTTAAACTCAAAATTTCTGTTTAGCAACTATGTATTGACTTCAGGATCCCATAATTTCTGGTCATTTAAAATTAACTTCATGTGATGCCTGGCTGGCTCAGTTGGTAGAATATGAGACCTTGATCTCAGAGTCATGAGTTCAAGCCCCAGTTTGGATGTGGAACCTACTTAAAAAGAACATATACATACATAAATTTTATTTTATTATTTTTTTAAGATTTTATTTATTTATTTGACAGAGATCACAAGTAGGCAGAGAAGGCAGGCAGAGAGAGAGAGGAGGGGGAAGCAGACTCCCCGCTGAGCAGAGAGCCCAATGCGGGGCTTGATCCCAGGACTCTGGGATCATGACCCGAGCTGAAGGCAGAGGCTTTAACCCACTGAGCCACCCAGGTGCCCCAATACATAAATTAAAAGAAAAAGAAAAAGAAAATCTTAGGTTGTGGTATCTCAAATGGGTGGTTTCCCTCAATCTCCATAATGGTTTTCATAAAAGAATTGAAAGTTTACCCGTGGCCCTTTAAACCGAGGTCAGCAAACTAAATTTGGACCAATGCCTGTTTATATAAAGTTCTATTGGAAAATAACTATGGCCATGAGTTTGTTTGTTTATTTATTGGCTATGGCTGCTTTTACACTGCTACAATGGCATTGTTCAGTAATAGACCAGCTGCTCAGCAAAGCTGTAAATACTAATTGACTTATTTATAGAAAAAGTTTGCTGACCTTTATTTAAAACTATTCACATAATGCATTTTGAGGAATTAGTTGCTGTTTAATTTTATATCAAAGATTTCCATTAAAATACCTTTCAGAATAAAATTAAATTCCAGACTTTTTGTTTTACTAATTCAAGTGAATGATTCATTCAAATAGATTTTTTTAAGATTTATTTATTTATTTATGTATTTTTTTTTAAAGATTTTATTTATTTATTTGACAGAGATCACAAGTAGGCAGAGAGGCAGGCAGAGAGAGAGAGAGAGGGAAGCAGGTTCCCTGCTGAGCAGAGAGCCTGATGCAGGATTCGATCCCAGGACCCTGAGATCATGACCTGAGCCGAAGGCAGTGGCTTAACCCAGGCCCCCCCCCTTTTTTTTTTAAGATTTTATTTATTTGTCAGAGAGAGATCCCAAGTAGGCAGAGAGGCAGGCAGAGAGAGAGGGGGGTTGGGAAATAGGCTCCCTGCTGAGCAGAGAGCCCGATGTGGGGCTTGATCCAGGACCCTGAGATCATGACCTGAGTCGAAGGCCGAGGCTTAACCCACTGACCCACCTAGGCACCCCTTTCTATATCTTTTTTAATTAGCAGGTCTCTATTTAAACCGTAAGTATTTGATAAATTGGTCCTTTTATCAAATTTAAGTATTAATTTACCACCTATTGGTGCCTTTTTAGAATCCTGAAGTGTATAGTTACTTACTTACTTTTATTTTCTCTGACAGCAAAAATACGGCAATATTATGTAATAAAACTGGGAGCATTATTACCTAGAAAAATTAAAATGAAGTATTTTTAAATTTTCATTTAGTAAAAATTGGCCTACGTCATCCAGATGCTGTAGTGGAAACAAGTTCTTTATCCAGTGTTACTCCTCCTGATGTTTGGTACAAAACATCCATTTCTGAAGAAACCATTGATAATGGCTGGTTGTCAGCGTTACAGCTGGAGGCAATTACTTATGCAGCCCAGGTAAGCAGTATTTCATAATTACATACAATATATTTATCTTTTAATCCTTGTCCATATAGTATAGTTGCTTTAACATAAAGGCAATTTTCCTTGAATGAAAAACTTGTGCTTATGATTTTACAAAAGTTTCATTTGTTAGAAAATTATTTATTTTCTTATTTTAGAGAGAGAGCATGTGTGAGCAGGGGGAGAAGCAGAGGGAGAGGGATAACCAGACTCTGTGCTGAGTGTGGAGCCCAATGCAGGGCCTGATCCCATGAACCCAAGATGATGACCTGAGCTGAAATCAAGAGTTGGACGCCCAACCAGCTGAGCCACCCAGGTGCCCCTCGTGTGTTAAAAAATTAAAGGGGTAGCATGGATGCAGGGGGTTCATTTTTACTGGAAATGAAAAATGCTATAACCTTTTTGGAATTCACTGGGGATGTGTATTAAAAATGTGGGGTGCCTGGGTAGCTCAGTTGGTTAAGTGTCAGACTCTCGATTTCCGCTCGGGTCATGATCTCAGGCTCTGTCCTAGGTGTGGAGCCTGCTTAAGATTCTCTCTGTCCTCTCCCCAAACCCAGCTCTTGTGCATGTGCCTCCTCTCTCTTTTAAAATAAATAAAAATAAAATTACATATATCCTATTGTGCCTGGCTGGCTCAGTCGATAGAGCATGACTCTTGATCTTGGGGTCGTGAGTTCTAGCCTTGCATTGAACGTAGAGCTTGCTTGAAAAAAAAGTTACATATGTCCTTTGACCTAACAGTTCCATTATTGGGAGTCTCTCCAATACAACTATTAGGTTAAGAATATATACATTAAGGAGATGAACGGATGACTATTTGTTGCAGCTCTTTTAACCCTGTTTCCTGAATGCTAGAAAGGACCTAAAAATCCAATACCCTAGTGGCTATTTGAATGAACTGTGGTATTATTGTATGGGTATTTTACTGGCTTTCAAAACCATGAATTAGTTATGCCAGTTTTCTTGAGAGGATTTCTTCTGCACTCCATTTCTGTAAAATAAGCCGAACAGCCTACCGTCCTCCATATTTATGTGTGATTGTTTGTATTTGACTATGCAGGCATTGAAAGAGACACAGAAGAATGCTAATTGGGGTGCCTGGGGGGCTCCGTGGGTTACAGCCTCTGCCTTCGGCTCAGGTCATGATCCCAGGGTCCTGGGATCCAGCCTCACATCGGGCTCTCTGCTCAGTGGGGAGCTATTTCCCCCTCTCTCTGCCTACCTCTCTGCCTGCTTGTGATCTCTTTCTGTCAAATAAATATATAAAATCCTCAAAAAAGGGCGCCTGGGTGGCTCAGTGGGTTAAGCCGCTGCCTTCGGCTCAGGTCATGATCTCAGGGTCCTGGGATCGAGTCCCACATCGGGCTCTCTGCTCAGCAGGGAGCCTGCTTCCCTCTCTCTCTGCCTGCCTCTCTGTCTACCTGTGATCTCTGTCTGTCAAATAAATAAATAAAATCTTAAAAAAAAAAAATCCTCAAAAAAAGAAAAAAGAATGCTAACCAATTTGTTAACTCCAGTAACTTCAGTTACCTGGTGCATGTGATTGTAGCCAGAAAGAATACATAGTAAATATTAAGAAAGAATCCATATTGAGCTAAACTTTGTGCCCTTTGTATACACATAGATCACATTAATATATTCCTACAACAGTGTTTGAAAGATGGATCATCCCAGTCTCTAAAGGAGTAACTTAGTTATCAGCTTTCTCTTTTTCAGCAACATGAAACATTCCTACCTAATGGAGATCGTGCTGGCTTCTTGATAGGTGATGGTGCTGGTGTGGGGAAAGGAAGGACAATAGCGGGAATTATCTATGAAAATTACTTGTTGAGTAGAAAAAGAGCATTATGGTAAGTGCCAAAGACTGTCTGTGGAAGCTTCTTTTGTGAATAGTTACTCCAGCATGTAAGATGGGTTTTAGTGAGCAGGTGTTTTTTTTTTTTTTTTTTTTTTTAAATGTCAAGCCCTGTTTTTATTTATCCTGAATATTGCTAGATTGATGGAATTTGCATTTAATTACTTTTTTTTTCTTTTTTATGTGTCAGGTTCAGTGTTTCAAATGACTTAAAGTATGATGCTGAAAGAGATTTGAGGGATATTGGAGCAAAAAACATTTTGGTTCATTCATTAAACAAGGTATGAAAGTTTTCTATTTGGTTAGTCATTCAGTAAATATTGACTCGTCTATGAGATGGGAATAACAGTTTCTACTTTGTAGAGTTGTGAGGATTAAGTGAATTATTTTACAGAAGACATTAGTGAGTGCTAGTTGTTCTTGGTTTGTGGGTTCCTATGCATCAAGTACTGTGCTAGGTACGGTTGTATAGTGGCAAACAAAATGGTCCTTGTCTCTGTCATCATGGAGTTCTCAGTTTTTGGTGCTCTTTTTGTCTTTGTTTCCGAGGTAACCTTATATGGGTGAAACTCATACCTGTGAGTAAAAGGGTGTAGCATAGGAAAGCTGTGTGGACAGGTACTCGCAGCACATAGAGAGGTTTTGAGGCTTGGAGATTGATTTGGAAAAACCCACTGGATTTTTGTATCTGTACCTGTGTTCATGTTAAAACAATTCTGTCAGGTGGAAGAAAATGTGTCCCAACTATCTAAAGCATACTATAATATGATAGTAATCTTAATGTTCATTCGGCAAATCATTACTGACCTCCTGTGTACCAAGAGCTGGAGTAGTACATTAGGCAGACTTCCTGCAGGTAGGTACCTCCCTGTTAGCCTTTTGAAAAGAGGTAAATGTAAATCTACTTTCCATGTGAGCCTTAGGTTGGTTCAGTGTTGCCCTGCTCATCATTGGCTTTTTTTGGGTGGGTATCTGTGTGGATTTGTAGGTAAAGTACTGTGGCTTGAATGATTCCTCACAACTCAAACTAAAAACATGTCACTGGCATCTAGAAATATTTTTGATTTTTTTTTTTTTTTTTAGTCCGCACAATTGAAGAAGGGTATATTAATTACTAATCATAGTTCTTTATATATGCCTTAGAATTAATTATAATGACTTGCCATACAGTAAGTGCATAATAAATATTTTATAGAGTGAATATTGTGACTTTTTTCTCTTGGAGTGAGGGTTTGGTTTGTAATCTTTTCTTGTTGATAGAAGTTTTTGAGGTAAACGTGGGTGGCTCAGTCAGTTGAGCATCTGCCTTTGGCTCAGGTTATGATCCCAGGGTTCTGGGACTGAGCCCCTCATCAAGCTCCCTGCTCAGTGGGGAGTCTGCTTCTCCCTCTCTCTCTCTGTCCTTACCCTCCCCATGCATGCTCGCTCACTCTCTTTCTCAAAACGAATAAAATCTTTAAAAAAAAAAAAAATGTTTTTTGAGACTTTGATGAAAACTAGATCGTTGTAACACGAAGTTGTATATATGTGTGTGTATATATGTGTGGGTGCATGCACGTATGTGTGTGTGTATACATATGTAGAAGTTCGTGTGTGTGGTCTTAGGGGCTCTTTTGACTTCCCTAAAACGCATGATGGACCCACCAATTTCCTCCTATAGAAGTTTGGGTGGGATAGATTCTTCAGAGAAAAAAGTGTATATGTTAAATTCTTCTTTTTTTTCTTTTTTAGTTTAAATATGGAAAAATTTCTTCCAAACATAATGGGAGCGTGAAAAAGGGTGTCATTTTTGCTACCTATTCTTCCCTTATTGGTGAAAGTCAGTCTGGCGGTAAATATAAAACTAGATTAAAACAACTTCTGCATTGGTGCGGTGATGACTTCGATGGCGTGGTATCCTTTACAACAAATGTTTTTGTATTTTTTAATGACCAAAAGTGAATGTAAAAATTAACATTGGGGCACCTGGGTGTCTCAGTGGGTTAAGCCTCTGCCTTTGGCCCAGGTCATGATCTTGGGGTCCTGGGATCGAGCCCCACATCGGGCTCTCTGCATGGCGGGGAGCCTGCTTCCCCCTCTCCCTCTGCCTGCCTCTCTGCCTACTTGTGATCTCTCTCTGTCGAGTAAATAAAATCTTTCAAAAATAAACAAATAAACAAACAAACAAACATACATTTAAAACTACATCCTGAGGGATGCCTGGGTGGCCCAGTTGTTTAAGCCACTGACTTCGGCTCAGGTCATGATCCTGGAGTTCCGGGATCAAGTCCCACATCAGGCTCTCAGCTCCTCGGGTATCTGCTTCTCCCTCTGACGACCTCCCTGCTCTTGCTTGCTCTCTCTCTCTCTCAAATAAGTAAAATCTTAAAAAACAACAACAAAACAACTACATCCTGAGATTAACTGATATTGCCTGGATGAGAGCTTTAATGACTTCCCAATGTCCAAGGGAGATTGTTTTGTAGCTGTCGTGTAAGAGGCCAATATTTAAGCTCCTGGTTTAGGAAAATGTTAACAGATGTGGGAAGTGATGAATACTGTATTCCGCTTTTGGGGATTCACACTGCATATTCATGTAGTAAAGCACCTGAGAAGACTAAGGGGAAGAAACTGTGAACTGTGATTTCCAAACCTATTTGCCCATAGCACACCTCTCACTGTTAAGCATGAAGAATGTTTTTCAAATGGTGATTAAATTAGTCACCGATTATACTTCTACTTAGAGAATTTGCCAAAATCATCTGTGTGGTGGACATACCTTGCCACAGTGGAGTCTTTTCTTACATTCTAATTAAGAAATATCTGGTCAGTATAAATAAGCAAAATAATTTGGTTGCCTCTCAGACTTGAGAGGGAGGGATGATGTCAAGGAGAGGCACATAGAGGGCTTCATTTATGTTTCTTACCTTAAAAAGAAAACTGTCTCAGGCAAATAACAGTAAAATGTTAAGGTTTAACAAAACACCAGATGATGAAAAAAAAAACAAACACCGGATGATGGGTATGTTGGTTAATTTTAAAAAGTTAATGCTCAGGGGTTTATTATCCACAGCATCTCTCCCCTTCCTGATTGTCTTGAATTTGACCCCACCAAATTCTACCACCCCAGAAATTTGGGATGTTTCCCAAGGCTTTCAAATAAACCTTAAGTTTTCCTTAAGGATTAGCGATACTTGCTACTGTGATATGTTCCTTAATTCTTTCTGTACAGATAGTGTTTGATGAATGTCATAAAGCAAAAAACTTATGTCCTGTTGGTTCTTCAAAGCCAACCAAGACAGGCTTAGCAGTTCTAGAGCTTCAGAACAAATTGCCAAAGGCCAGAGTTGTTTATGCTAGTGCCACTGGTGAGTTGTTATTTTATTTGAAAGATATGTGTGGGTTATTTTTTCAGCTATAAAATGTTTTGTTTCTGAATTTTTCAGGTGCTTCTGAACCACGAAACATGGCCTATATGAACCGTCTTGGAATATGGGGTGAGGGAACTCCATTTAGAGAATTCAGTGATTTTATCCAAGCAGTAGAACGGAGGTAAAGCAATTTACAGTATACATTGTCTGTATACATTGTCTTTCTCAGTTGCAGTCTAAAAGAGGTGTTACTGCTAAAACCTTTTCCACTTATATTAAAGCCCTACTATATTTAATGATAGTTACTGTGTGTTTTAATTTTATTCAGAGGTGTTGGTGCCATGGAAATAGTTGCTATGGATATGAAGCTTAGAGGAATGTACATTGCTCGACAGCTGAGCTTTACTGGAGTGACCTTCAAAATTGAGGAAGTTCTTCTTTCTCAGAGCTATGTGAAAATGTATAACAAAGCAGTCAAGCTGGTGAGAAGTTTTTTCTTAATTCCTAGTATTTTTAATGTCTCTCCGCTCACAAGTATATTATTTTGCTATAAAACAACAGATAGGGCGCTAGATGCCCATTTTCCTAATTTCCTAAGCTTTCTCTTTTGTTAAAGTAATTTATTTTAAAAAAGCCATTTGTAATGGGTCATGTGGCTGGCCGAGTCAGGAGGGCGTGCAATTCTTGATCCTTGGGGTTGTCAGTTCGAGCCCCATGTTGGGTGTAAAAATCACTTAAGCCTTAAACTTTTTTCCAAAAAAATGTTTAAGTTGCATAATTCTGTTTGTTTGTTTGTTTATTTATTTATTTATTTATTTAAGATTTTATTTATTTGACAGAAGAAGACACAACAAGAGAGGGAACACAGCAGGGGAAATGGAAGAGGGAGAAGCAGGCTTCCTGCCAAGCAGGGAGCCCTATGTGGGGCTTGATTCCAGGACCAGGGGATCATGACTTGAGCTAAAGGCAGATGCTTAACTGACTGAGCCACCCAGGCGCCCCTGAGTTGCATAATTTTAAAAATTACAATGTAACTATTCCCTGCAATAACTCTAGTAGCTGATAAGAATTTAGAGGCCCCTCTGTGAGCATCCTGAAAAACATTTGTTTAGAGATGGCCAAGTTACTAAAGATGGTTCATTAAATTAGTATTAGTCTTGTACTTAACAATATTTTGCTTGAATCAGTCATTTTTTAAAAATCATAGATGAAATGTCTAAAATGTGGATTTTCCCTCTTCAGTGGGTCATTGCCAGAGAGAGATTTCAGCAAGCCGCAGATCTGATTGATGCTGAGCAACGCATGAAGAAATCCATGTGGGGTCAGTTCTGGTCTGCGCACCAGAGATTTTTCAAATACTTGTGCATAGCATCCAAAGTTAAAAGGGTTGTGCAACTAGCTCGAGAAGAAATCAAGAATGGAAAAGTAAGTTGAAGAACACACTGAGAGATTTGGTCTTTGGTTATGTTTCCTAATCTTTTGGGTGTTCAGGCTTTCTGCTTGTAAAGCCTGTTCTGAGAGTGAATGTATTAACATAGTAAGACTTTAAAATTTACTATTTTTAAAAATAATAAAAGTGGTGCCTATTTATAAATAATTTAGATAGTTCAAAGAGTATATAAAAAAGTAAATCACACTAACTTGGCCATCCATAGATACAACTACAGCTGACGTGTGGGTATAGATTACCATACAGCTTTTTTTCTTTTTAGCAATATATATATATCTATTTAAATCACAAAGAACTGAATGTCCAGGATGTAATCCTATTTCCTAGCTAAGCTTTTTACACATAGCATGCCTCAGATATATGTAGAATAAATAAATGAGCACACATATGTAATAATGGGTCATTCTTGTTTGAAATCCTTTTTTTTTTTAGCTAAATATTTAAAATATATCCTAAGAAACCACATGCATAGTTTTATTTTAATTTTATTTTTCTCTCCAGTGTGTTGTAATTGGTCTGCAATCAACAGGCGAAGCTAGAACATTAGAAGCCTTGGAAGAGGGTGGAGGAGAATTAAATGATTTCGTTTCAACTGCCAAGTAATGTTTTTAGTTTTGAGTTTTTATTTAGATTAGTTTGAATGTTGGCATTTCCTGGAGGCAGAAGTTTTGATTCATCTGTATCATCATTAAAGTTTTTCTGATCTTAGTTTCCATTCTGTGCTTGTTCATCACAATATATCCATTGGAAAACTGTAACACAGAAGTACTCGATTGTTAAGCATTTTGACGAGACTGTGCCCAGTATTTAGACTAATGGAAGGGTGTGATTTTTGTCTTATAGATCTCGGAAATCTGTGACAGCCTGGAATAGTTTGAGTTTTAGTTTCAGCTTTGCGTGTTTGAAATTACCATTATTCAGAGGAGCAATACAAGCAATGGTTCTCTGTAGTTATCTGTAGTATTAAAATTGCAGACAGTCATGAGAATTTTAAAAAGATGATTTAGGCTTTTTTTTTTTTTTTTTTTTTTCAATTTCTTTGCCTACCCTGCCAATTTTAACTCTAATCGTAAAATTAGCAAAATACTCTTTGCCCTACTATACTATTTCTTGTGTTAGGAAATATATTTGAGTGGCTCCTTTTAAGATGGTTATAATTCAAAACTGCTTCCAAAAGCAAAACGTGCACCTCCTAATCTTTCTCTATACTTGTGTGCCTGTTACTGCATTGTTTAAAGTGATAGGAACTAGTCACATGTGCCTATCAATGGCAAGTCCAAAATTGAGATACGCTGTGAATATAAAATGACAAGACTTAAAAAAAAGTAATGTTTTACATCTCACTGATTGCATGTTGATTTGATACTAGTCTATGTCCTGAAATCTATTACTAAAAAAGTGTTCCGGGGTGCCTGGGTAGCTTACTCAGTTAAGTGTCTTCCTCCAGCTCAGGTCATGATCCCAGGGTCCTGAGATCGAGCGGAGCATCAGGCGCGCTCTGTCAAATAAATAAAATCCTTTTAAAAAATTTCTTTTTCTCCTGTTTTAACTTTTTTTTTTTTTTAAGGAATTTAGAGAGAGACATAGTGAGAAAAGGAACATAATAAGCAGGGGGAGTGAAAGAGGGAGAAGTAAGCTTCCAGCCGAGCAGGGGGCCTTAAGCAGGGCTAGATCCCAGGACTCTGGGATCATGACCTGAGCCAAAGGCAGACACCTAATGACAAGCCACGCAGGCGCCCATTTACTTCACTTTTTAATGTAACTACTGGAAAATGTAAAACTTGCATAATTGGCTCGGCTTGAACTATATTTCAATTCAACAGCCTTGGCCTAGAATATTAAATTATTTCAGCTGGATTATTAATATTTTATAGTATTAAAGTATACTTATTTTTAAGAAACATGTTTTGAAGTATATATATATGTTTTAATTTTATTTATTTATTTGAGAGAGCGAGTGCGAGCACTCATGGGGAGAGGAACAGAGGGAAAGAACTTTAGGCTGACTCCCTGCTGAGCATGGATGCTGGCAGGGGGCTTGATCCCACAACCCATGAGATCATGACCTGAGCCAGAACCAAGAGTTGGATGCTCAACTGTGCTACCCAGGCACCCCTTAAGACTTTACAGATAATAAATTATTTTGCAGACTGAACCTCTAATTACCACTTTTTCTCTCGTGTAAACAGAGGAGTGTTGCAGTCACTTATTGAAAAACACTTCCCAGCTCCAGACCGGAAGAAACTTTATAGTTTGCTAGGAATTGATTTGACAGCTCCAAGTAACAATAGTTCTCCAAGAGATAGTCCTTGTAAAGAAAATAAAGTAAAGAAGCGGAAAGGTGGGTTCTTTTCTTTAAATGATGTTGAAAATAGTATAAATGTGAGCATTTTGAGGAGCGATATTTGGGGATTGAGCTGCCTTCCTTTTAAATTGGCACGTGGTTGCATACTTTCGCTGTCGCTTATGTGGTTTTAAATGCACAAGTGACAGTTTGGTGCTAGGCACTGTCTTCAGCACTGCCCTTCTGTTATTTCATTTAACCCATAAGGGATCCATATGAAAATAGATCTTATTTTTTTTTCTAGACAGAGGACAAAAAGGCACGGCAAGATTAAAAGGTAAAAGGTTAAGGAATCTCCCCAGGTTTACACAGCTAATGGGCAATCTATGGAAAACAAAATCTGGGCATTGCTGTTGTCAGAGCTGCGTATGCATATATACATACTGTGTTTTTATAGTTTTTTTAAAGAGGCATTTGTCGTTATTGTTAGAAATATACTCAGTGCTTATTGGATGTTTTATCATAATGCCAACTTCGATTTCTGTTTAGATTCCTAGTAAACTGTTCAGCTTTCAGAAGTTAACTTCTCAGGCTGTCATTAAGACGGTGATCATCTCTGTGGAACAACTGTCTGATGCTGGGTGTGTTCCAAACACAAGTTGCTGACAGTGTAACCTTAGTTCATCTGTTCTAAGAAGGACAGTTTTTTACATTTTTAACATGCTTGAAAGTGGACTGATGGTTATAATTGACAGTATTTTTTAATTGTAGTGGCAAAAAAAGTAATGCTGTGTTTTAGAATTAATGACATCTTAAAATGGTCACGTGGTCATGTTTATCTTTCCTGAATTATGTACTTTTTACTATCTCTCTCATTAATAAGTAAACTTTTAATGGTTTGTTCCAGATGTCTATGTCTTTTTCTTTTTTTTTTTTTTTCTTTTTTTTCTTTTTTTTCTTTTTTTTAGATGAGGAAGAGAACACATGAGCATGAGTGGTAGGGAGGGTCAGGGAGGGTAGAGAGGTGGAGAGAGAGAGAATCTTAAGCTGGCTCCATACATGGAACCCAACTTAGGGCTGGATATCACCACCCTGAGATCATTGACCTAAGCCAAAACCCAAGAGTCGGACACTTAATCAACTGACGGAGCCACCCAGGCATCTCCCATATATCTTTCCTGAGTACTCAATAAAATAATTAAAATCAGCACCTAGTCTGACATTTTACAAATGAAGTTTAATAGAGTTGTTTAATTATTAGGCCTCTGCTCTCAACCTGATTCACAATTAAACTGTGAAAATGCTGGAGATTCTGTGTTATCTCTGTTGTCCTAAATTTATTTTGAAACATTACACTTAAAGGTAGTCTTGAATTTATATTTATGTGTCTAATTTTTTCTTAATAATTGAACATAACATGATTTCTTAAGGAAATCTAAAAGGTTAACATTTACTTAACGAAATTTATATACTTAAAGTTTTTCCTGTAAAAGCTCGTGAACTAAAAGTAGTTTCCTAGATCTTTAGAAGAGTGTGTTAGGGCTGACTGTCTGTCTTTGGGCTTGAGGGTAGGTGACGAAATCACTCGAGAAGCCAAGAAGGCGCGGAAAGTAGGTGGCCTTACTGGCAGTAGTTCCGATGATAGTGGAAGTGAATCCGACGCCTCTGATCATGAAGAAAGCGACTATGAGAGCTCGAAAAACATGAGCTCAGGAGACGACGACGATTTCAACCCGTTCAGAGATGAGTCTAGTGAGGATGATGAAGATGGTAAGTACGTCAGTACTCACTAAATGTTAACGGAAGGTTATTTACGCGAGTGTGAAACAGGATATTGTATTAAAACCTGCTTTTTCAGGGCACCTTGGGTGGCTCAGTCGGTTAAGCATCTACCTTTGGTTCAGGTCATAATTTCAGGGTCCTGGGGTCAAGCCCCGCATCAGGCCCTGCTCCGTGACGGGCCTGCTTCTCCCTCTCCCTCCGCTCGCCGCTCCCCCGCTTATGCATACTCTCTCTCTCAAATAAATAAAATATTTATTTATTTTTAAAGATTGATTTATGTATATATTTTACAGAGACAGCGAGAGAGGGAACATAAGCAAGGGAGAGTGAGAGAGGGAGAAGCTGGCTTCCTTCTGAGCAGGGAGCCCGATGCAGGGCTTGATCCCAGGATCCTGGGATCATGACCTGAGCCAACGGCAGCCACTTAATGACAGCCACCCAGGTGCCCCATAAATAAGATTTTTAAAAATAAATAAATCAATAAAATCTGTTTTTTTTCCCCCCAGTGCAGTACAAACCATTGCACAGAATCTAATCTTTGCTTAGTGGAGAACTCCCCAAGCTTGTCTGTCTTTTGGTAGTTCAGCTCATTTGTGTGAGATAGTGGCCTAAGTTTTATGCAGTGATTTTATTTATCTTTTTGAAGACTATTTATTTGACAGAGAGAGATAGCGAGAGAAGGAACACAAGCAGGGGGAGCGGGAGAGAGCCCGGTGTGGGGCTTGATCCCAGAGCAGAGAGCCCGATGTGGGGCTTGATCCCAGGATCCCAGGATCATGACCTGAGCTGAAGGCAGCCACTTCAACGACTGAGCCAACCAGGCGCCCCTATTATTATTAACAGTAGTAGCAGTGGTAGTGGTGGTGGTAGTAGTAGTAGTAGTAGATTTTTATTTATCCAGAGATGAGAGAGAGAGAGAGTTGGAGGAGCAGAGGGAGAGGTACAAGCAGACTCTGCATCTGGTGCGGAGCCCGATGTGGGGCTCGATCTCACCACCCTGATATCGCAACCTGAGCCGAAACCAAGAGTTGGACACTCAACCGACTCAGTCGCGCAGCCACCCATTCACTTGTACAGTGATTTTTAACCTCATACTATGGAATTTTATCTGCCAGTGTATTGGATATACTGGATCACTGAAGTTGGTGATGATTTTTAAGTTACCAGTTAATACAAAAAATTCAAGGGTTATTTCCTTTGAAGATTCTGCTGCTTTTACAGATGATTTGACACATATCTTTCCTTAACTTTCAGATCCCTGGTTAATCAGAAAAGATCACAAGAAAAACAAAGATAAAAAAAAAAAGAAAAGTATAGATCCAGATTCTATTCAAAGTGCCTTATTAGCATCAGGTCTTGGATCAAAACGACCTAGTTTTTCATCTACACCAGTAATTTTGCCTGCTCCTAACAGTGCACCAGGTATCTGTGGGGAAGCTTGGTTTGTCTGTTGAGATGTACTTTTAAACAAAACATACTTAAACTTTGTAATGATTTTTAACAATTGTACTTTATCTAGCTAACAGTAACACCAACAGTAACAGTAGCCTTATAACAAGTCAGGACGCTGTGGAAAGGGCCCAGCAGATGAAGAAAGACCTACTTGATAAACTAGAGAAATTAGCAGAAGACCTCCCTCCTAATACCCTGGATGAACTTATTGATGAACTTGGTGGACCTGAGAATGTTGCTGAGGTAAATATGACCGGATCAGGGCTGTCTTGGTCCCTTTTTTTGGTCAACTCCAAACCCTATTGAATGAGTGATATTTTGGATATCATCACATAATTGTCTAATTTTCTCTTAAGTTTTAGAACCTTTGATCAGTTGGTCATCCCAGAGTCAGGAATTCTTACCCTTAGTATCTGTGTGTTTATTCAGCACACTGGTCTGTTATTGTACCTGTCATGCAGCCTCTGTGATTGTTGCCACGTATCTGCTTTCTTTGCTGGAATTTCAACTTTTCAAAACCAGAACCTGTTGCAACATTCTCTCCCGGATACTGCCTAGTGCAGCACAGGTGGCACTGTGTGTCGGCTTCATCATCCCCTTCTCTCTCCACCAAGTTTCTCTAATGCAGGGGTCCTGTGCTTCCTGTATCTTCATCAGGTACCTTAACTGTAAGTGACACTGTTTGGCTTTGCAGATGACTGGTCGCAAAGGGCGGGTTGTAAGCAACGATGACGGAAGCATATCTTATGAGTCGAGATCTGAACTTGATGTCCCTGTAGAAATACTAAATATCACAGAAAAACAAAGATTTATGGATGGAGACAAGGTATGTTTTTCTGGAATGCTTTTCTTTCTTTCTTGTATTTTAAAAAGATTTTACTTATTTATTTGAAAGAAAGAGCACAGAGAGGGGAGGGTCAGAGGGAGAAGCAGACTCCACACTGAGCAGGATGATATAGGACTTGATCCTGGGACTCCAGGATCTTGACCTGAGCCAAAAGCAGTCGCTCAACCACTGAGCCACCCAGGCACCCTCTGGGATGCTTTTAATGAAAAATACAATATCTGTATATTTAAGTGAATATTCAGGGGTTTTTTTCTTTTAAAAGAAATTAAGTGTGGGGGCGCCTGGGTGGCTCAGTCATTAAGCATTTGCCTTTAGCTCAGGTCATGATCCCAGGGTGCTGGAATCGAGCCCTGCATCAGGCTCCCTGCCTGGGGGAAAGTCTCCTTCTCCCTCTGCCATTCTCCCTGCTTTTGTTCCCTCCCTCGCTGTCTCTTTCTTTGTCAAATAAATAAATAAAATTTTAAAAAAGAAGAAGAATTTAAGTGTGTTGAATGTTGTTATTCTTTCATTTTTAGTAATTGCACATAATCACTGAATATTTATACATTTTCATTATTTTTTCACAAATTGAATGCAATAAAGTATTGTGTACAGAATTAGATGTGGCTCTTAATAAATTTGGAGGCTTTTTAATTTAAAAATTTTTTTTAAAGATTTTATTTATTTATTTGACAGACAGAGATCACAAGTAGGCAGAGAGTCAGGCAGAGAGAGAGAGATGGGGGGAAGCAGGCTTACTGCTGAGCAGAGAGCCCAATGCAGGGCTTGATCCCAGGACCCTGGGATCATGACCTGAGCCAAAAGCAGAGGCTTTAACCCACTAAGCCACCCAGGTGCCCCTAAAAAAATTTTTTTTAAGATTTTATTTACCCATTTGATAGCATAAGCAAGGAGAGTAGATGGCAGAGGGAGAAGGAGAGCTGAGCAAGGAGCCCAATACCGGGCTCGATCCCAGGACACTAGGATCATGACCCGAGCCAAAGGCAGACGCTTAACTGACTGAGCCACCCAGGCACGCTATAATTTTTTTTTTTTTTAAGATTTTATTTATTTGTCAGAGAGAGCACAAGCAGGGAATGAGGCAGAGGGAGAGGCAGGCTGTCTGCTGAGCAGGGTGCCCGATGTTGGAACTTGATCCCAGGACCGTGGGATCATGACCTGCGCCAAAGGCAGAAGCTTAACCATTGAGCACCCAGGTGTCCCGGCTTTTTAAATTTTAGTCAGAATATTAAAATACTGTATTTTCCTAGGTCATTTTAGTGGCATAACATCTAATGCAACTCTCCAATGTCAGTCTGATTTTGACTCTAGAAATATATTTAAGCATACTCAGATTACTAGTGTCCTTTGGTTTTGCTGATTTTCTTATTGCTGTGACATGTCTTACTACAGTGTTCATTCTGAATGATGTGTAGATTGTCTTGCATACCTCGCCACTCTAGACACCTTGGTTGCCACCAGAGGTTCTTTGTTTACTGAATCAGTAAACGTCAGTCAATTTTGAGATTCTTAGGCTAGTTCTTCCCCATCATCTACTTGAAATTTCCATAAGCAGTTGCTGATGAGATAGCTAAAAAATAGTAATACCACTTAAACTTAATTCCTTAATTTTTTTTTTAAAGATTTTATTTACTTATTTGACAGAGATCACAAGTAGGCAGAGAGGCAGGCAGAGAGAGAGGAGGAAGCAGGCTCCCCGCTGAGCAGAGAGCCCGATGTGGGGTTCGATCCCAGGACTCTGGGATCATGACCTGAGCCGAAGGCAGAGGCCCTAACCCACTGAGCCTCCCAGGTGCCCCCTTAATTCCTTAATTTAAATGGTAGAATAAAATCTCTATTTTACCACTTTTTTCTTTATATTTTAATGAGGCTTTCTGCAGCTAAAAAAGGAGAAGATAGTTGTTACTATCAAAGTTGTCTTTATTCTTTTTTTAAGATTTTTGTTTATTTGAGAGGGAGACAGAGCATGAGCAGGGGGGAGGGGGGAGAAGGAGAAGGACAAACAGACTCCCCACTGAGCATGGGGTCAGGTTTGGGGCTCAATCTCAGGACCCTGAGATCATGACCTGATCCATAGACGCTTAACCAACTGAGTCACACAGATTCCCCCAAAGTTATCTTTTATAAATATATTCAATAGCTTGTGTTACATTTTTTTTTTTTAATTGATTTACTTTAGGGAATTAGAGTGCGTGCACGAGAACTGGAGGGAGGGGAAAGGGGGATAGAATCTCCGCTGAGCATGGAGCCCAGCACTGGGCTTGCTCTCATGACCAGGAGATCATGACCTGAATCGAAATCAAGAGTTTGGATACTTAACTGACTAAGCCACCTAGGCTTTCATGATGTTACACATTCTAAAGATTGTAGGTAGAGGTATTAATCAGTTGTGTTACATACTTTGTTTTATGAATTTATGCCCATGTGCATTACACTTATATTAGTTGGAATTAGTTTTAGTTGTTAAGTGACAGAAAATCCAAAATCGTATTGACTTAAAGAAGGTAGAAGGTAATTTCTTCCATGTGTTAAGTTCGAGTAGGTGGACCAGGGCTGTTACGGCTCCTTAAAGATAATGCCGCTCCTGTCTTAGTCCTTTACGTGTGAGGCTCCATTTTCAGGTTACCTGTTTCACTTCCAGTCATTATACCTCTGTCTTTCATACTGGCAGGAGAGGACGTGAATGAAGAGAAGGGCATGTCCTTGACTTTTAAGGACATTTCTTAAATGTTCATACCACCTACACCCTACTGGGTTGTGCCTACAATTAGCTGCAGGGGAAAGTGAGAAATGTCATGATTCTGGGCAGCCATGTACCTGCCTAAACTTGAGAGGAGATGGTTATAATTTAGGAAAAAGGGGAGAATAGGTATTGGTGAGCCACTAGTACTCTAAGAACTTTATTTAGGGCACTTGCCTACGTGCAAAGGTGATTATTTTTCCCCCTTATATTTGGTACAGAATATTGCTATTATCTCAGAAGCTGCCAGCTCGGGTATTTCGTTACAAGCAGATCGGAGAGCTAAAAATCAAAGGCGAAGAGTTCATATGACTTTGGAATTACCCTGGAGTGCTGATAGAGCAATTCAGCAATTTGGTAAGTTCTTACAAGTGAATTTCACTTAATAGATAGCTAGGAATCATTGGGGAAATGTTTACATATCAAAACCTATATTTAACTTCAGTATCTTAAAACAGGACACGTGGATTTTGGAGCTGTTTGTGTATTACATTTGAAATTATAGAATACATGAAGCCGTTTCTTATCTATTTTAAGAAATGTAAAAGATCTGTGCTAGATTTCTTGGAGTTTCTGGCATTATATCTCATAACAGTGTTCCTCAGGAGTTTCCTCCATTATCGATCTTCAGGATATATGTGGTCTGTGTCAGAGCACCTGCCACCTCATGTTCTTTTTAGCCTTTGGTGGCTTTACTGAAGGCATATTCCTCTTCCCTTGTCTTACATGTTTATGTCCTGATGTGACCTGATGATTTAAAAAAACCAACAGTTTAGGGGCTCCTGGACAGCTCCGTTGGTTCAGTGTCCGACCCTTGATTTTGGCTCAGGTCTTGATCTCTAGCTCATGGGATTGAGCCCTGCATCAGGCTCTGTGCTCAACGGGGCGTCTAGTTGAGAGTCTCTTTTCCTCTGCCTGCCCTCCCCAACCATGTGTGAGTTCTCTGTCTCTCTAAAATAAAATCTTTTTAACAAACCATTTTGTTTTTTGGGCTTTTTAGGTTTTTTGTTTTTTTGGAAGAATCCAGAGCAGCTGTGCTTCAGCACCATTGTGGTTAACCCAAGTGGGGCAGAAGTAATAATATGTTTATCATTGAACAGTTTCTGTGGCAGTTTGTGTTCTTTAAGGAGGAGTATTTTGAATATGGATGTTTTTCAAGTCATTTTTTTTATTTTATACCTTTGGGAGAGTTACAGAAATTGTTTTGTACATTATGTGTGTGTGTGTGTGTGTGTGTATTTTTTTTTTTTTTTTTTTTTAAGATTTTACTTACTTATTTGATAGTGAGCATCAGTAGGGAGGAGGGGGAGAGGGAGAAGCTGGCTGCCCCGGAGCAGGGAGCCCAATGCAGGACTCGATCCTAGGACCCTGGGAACGTGACCTGAGCCGAAGGCAGACCCATAACCAACTGAGCCACCCAGGTGTCCATATATTCTTTAATTTTTCCTCGTAAGGGTTCTGAATACCAACTTAGTATTAAAATGCTAGGAATAGATCTCAGAATACTCTGTATCTAGTGAACACAGTATTTTTAATGTCGTTACAGGAAGAACTCATAGATCAAACCAAGGTTACTGCTCCGAGTATGTGTTTCTGATTTCTGAATTGGCAGGGGAACAAAGATTTGCTTCTATTGTTGCCAAAAGACTTGAGAGCTTGGTAAGTTCTTGGGTTATGTAGTTGTGTGTAAAAGATGGTGAATACAACCTGTCTTCTGTGCCTTGATTGGAAATTTTATGTCTTGATAGGGAGCACTTACACATGGTGACAGAAGAGCAACGGAATCTAGAGATCTGAGCAGGTTCAATTTTGATAATAAGGTACATTTCAGCTTTCATTATGTCTGAGATTTTGTGGTAGTGTGTGGTGTCTGTGGTGAGCAAAAAGGGAAAGTGGTTACTGTTTAAAACGTAAAACTGTCCCTTATGGTTTCACTGTAAAATGGTAACGTCCTATAAAATTTTTACTTATCAGATCTTTGATGATCAGCTCTGCAGTAGAGTCCTGTTTTCATTTCTGTTAGAAAATAGGAATATAATAAATACTTCTAAATGAATCAAGTATGAATTTCCAGAAACGAAGTTATTTACTGGACGTCTGTAGTGTGCATAGGTGTGAACAGTTTAGTATTATACATTTATATAAAAGATAATTGAGTCCTACTCGTTTTGAACCTTTGCTACCATAATAGTTTTTATCGTGTTCAGTTGGTCATGTGATTGAAATATATCCAAATGCTGTCACTGGTTAAATTTGTTTGTTTTCTTATTGCAGTATGGAAGAAATGCTTTAGAAATTGTCATGAAATCCATTGTCAACCTAGATTCTCCTATGGTATCACCACCTCCAGACTACCCTGGAGAATTCTTTAAAGGTAACTTTAAAAAATAATCACAATGGGGCGCCTGGGTGGCTCAGTTGGTTGAGCAGCTGCCTTTGGCTCAGGTCATGATCCCAGCATCCTGGGATCGAGTCCCGCATCGGGCTCCTTGCTCGGCAGGGAGCCTGCTTCTCCCTCCGCCTGCCATTCTGTCTGCCTGTGCTCGCTCTCTCTCCCTCTCTCTCTGACAAATAATAAAATCTTTAAAACAAAAAAAAAATAATAATAATCACAAGAGGAAAATGAGTACTAAGTAGGCCCTAAAACCTTTTCTGACATGTGCTGCTGTTTCAATCTCTTTGGACATAAATTATATAAAAATTTAGAAATTAAAGATTAATAGACACCTAAGTTGGCTTCTTATAATCAGATTATTAACTTTCATTCACACCAAGTATTTTGTGCTCTTGACAGTTCATTGCATGTTAATACTAGATTAGTAGAAGAAAGTGGTTTGTTTTATTTATTTATTTATTTATTTATTTTATTTATTTTGATTTTTTGACAGAGAATACAAGTAGAGAGGCAGGCAGAGAGAGGAAGGAAAGCAGGCTCCCCGCTAAGCAGAGAGCCCGATGCAGGGCTCGATCCCAGGACCCCGGGATCACGACCCAAGCCGAAAGCAGAGGCTTCAACCCACTGAGCCACCCAGGCGCCCCGAAAGTGGTTTAATTTAAAGCTGCTATGCCAGAAAGCTTTTAAATTTAATTTTAAAGTATGTTGGTAAATAATCTTTGGAGGTTGGCACGGGGTGTAGATTAAAAAATATTGGCTGTGTATTCATAGTTAAAACTGTGTGATGGATACGTGTATATGGTTCATAGAATGTTCTCTTTATACTTACATGTTTTTGGACATTTATGTTTTAAGGAAAGTCCAGCATAATGCTATAGAAACTCTTTGATGTATCTCTGTAATTGGTAGAATATATTTGCCCATAAATATAAGTAGTCTAGATGGTTTGATTTTTGATTATATATTTTATAATTCAGGAAGCTATGAAAATAATTGGAAAATATGTAGATGTAGGATATTGAAATATCATCATTGTAGAGTTAGGACTTTTCACTAGGAAAGTCCTTCCCAATTGGAAACCAGTATTTAGTATTGATACAAACCATATTGACATACTGACAAGGAGGTTTATCACTGATGGCATAGTAACAAAGCAAATAAACAATAGACTTTTTTTTTCCTTTTTCTTCCATTCTCTTTCCTCTCCTTCCCATAACTTTGGGATTGTGACCTGAGCTGAAGGCAGAGGCTTAACCCACTGAGCCACCCAGGCACCCAGATTTTTTTTAACAGTTGCATAATATTCTGCAGCTGGCTTATACAACAGGTTTCTTTGTGTGTGGTGTTTTGTTTTTTTTTTTTTAAATCATTCCCTTATTGGTATTCAAGTGGTTTTCAATTTTTTGCACCATCACAAACAGTGCTGAAGTTATACACCTATCCTTTATAGATTTTCTCCCATAAGACTGGTTTCTAAAAGGAGGATTTTTGGTTACACAGTTGTCACCTGCAGAATCTAAACAGTTTTATGCATGTAGCAGAGTACTAGCTGATTTATTTATTTATTTATTTTTTATTTATTTATTTGACAGAGAGAGAGATCACAAGTAGGCAGAGAGGCAGGCAGAGAGAGAGGGGGGAAGCAGGCTCCCTGCTGAGCAGAGAGCCCCATGTGGGGCTCGATCCCAGGACCCTGAGATCACGACCCGAGCCGAAGGCAGAGGCTCAACCCACTGAGCCACCCAGGCGCCCCCACTAGCTGATTTATTAAATGTGTAAATAGGATATGATAATGCTTCCTATTGACCCTGTTCTTTTAACGCCCTTATTCTTTAAGTCTGGGTTGGATCCTGAACATCAGTATTAAAGAAACCCATAGACTGTCTTCTTAGTGACATAATTCAGAACATGTTAACTGTTACACATACTGCTTATCTTCTGCAGCAGCTTGTCAGTGCTGATAATATGTGGGAGGAAGACAAGATTAATAGCTTATTACACAATTATTAATCAGCTAGTCTGTGTGTTCAAAATTGTTTATATTCTGTAGATGACAAGTGTATAACTGAAGATTTCTACAGCCAAAGACTGCTATTAGAAAGATGAGATCTTTTAGGGGCGCCTGGGTGGCTCAGTCATTAAGCATCTGCCTTCAGCTCGGGTCATGATCCCAGGACCCTGGGATCAAGCCCAACATCAGGCCTCCTGCTCAGCGGGAAGCCTGCTTCTCCCTCTCCACTCCCCCTGCTTGTGTTCCCTCTCTGGCTGGCTGTCTCTGTCAAATACATAAATAAAATCTTTAAAAAGAGAGAGAGAGAGATGAGATCTTTTAATGAGCTCATATAGTGTGAAGTTTGAGTACTGTAGGATTTTGGAGTGCCTAAAGACCTTGGGGACTGTGTGTTCCATTTAATTCAGCTAATAGGAATTATGAAAAATACTTAGGCTGTGTTTTAAGGCTAGAACTTGTGGTCTAGTTCGGGGCATATGAGCGGCTCAGTCGGTTAAGCATCTGAAAAAAGAACTTGATCTAGTTTGATTAGTCAAGTAACAGATCATTGAGTCACTTGGGTTATAAGGTTTTTTAATTTTCTGACAGATGTTCGACAAGGACTAATAGGAGTTGGCCTGATAAATGTAGAAGATCGTTCGGGTATTCTTACTCTAGATAAAGGTAAGAGTATGAGTTTGTGTATGGACATAAAACAGAACTATTGCTCCATCATTACAGACCATTTTCTTTATTGCCTTTTTCAACTTGAAGGGGAAGCTTCAAGTTTGTAGTTCTCAGTCCCTCCTTCTGGAGTGCTCATAAAGCACTCTCAGTGGTTTTTGCTACTGTGGTTGTTCAAAAGAGATTAAACCTTTATTCTGTCTACAGAGTAGCAGTTCTCAACCCAGGTTGCATATATATCAGCTGTGAAGCTTTTAAAAAATACTGAAGACCGTGCTGCTGAGCTTCACAGACTTAATGGCACTTAGAACTTTCTACAAGCCAGGATTTCATGTTGGAGAACGAACATTCTCATGTGCTAAATTGTGTTCATATTTTCAGTAAGTGAAGTTTGATGATGCACAAATTGAGTAAGACAACCATCTTTGGAGCATTTATGTGGTCGTGCTGATTGCTAGAGGTAGAAATGGTCAAATTATAGCTCTCTTCTGAGAGCCGTGCAAGGTTGTGGGTGTGAGGTAAGACCATGGAGGAGGAAGTGAGACTTGGTCTAGGCTTAGATGAATAAATGTTTGTTTTGTTTTTATTTTACTTCCAGGGGCAAGTGCATTATAATTGCCATTCAAATGCATTAAATCTTTCATACAATCTTGTCCTTGCAGATTATAACAACATAGGAAAATTCTTAAATAGAATTTTGGGCATGGAAGTGCATCAGCAGAATGCGTTATTTCAGTATTTTGCAGACACACTTACAGCAGTTGTTCAAAATGCCAAAAAAAATGGAAGATATGATATGGGAATTTTAGGTAAGTAGAGAAATTTTGAAAATGTCCTGTGTATTCCTAATAAAATGTTCTTTTTCCATTTACGTGTTGCTTTTTCTTGTTCCAGATCTGGTTCTGGAGATGAAAAGTGAGGAAAAGTGATGTTAAGAAGTTTCTGACTCCGGGATATTCCACCTCTGGTCATGTAGAGTTATATACTGTAAGTTTGGAAACGTGCATGTTTAAGTGTAACCTCCTGTGATTGGCACTCACAGACGTGAGTGTGATTTAAGTTGTATTATTTCTTTTACAGATTAGTGTGGAGAGGGGAATGTCTTGGGAGGAAGCTACCAAGATTTGGGCTGAGCTGACAGGACCAGATGATGGCTTTTACTTGTCATTGCAAGTAAGACTCATGTCCTTGCCATGTTAACTGTTCAGATAGTAATGCGTTGTAGCTGCCAGCACTGCAGTTATCTATCCCCTTTATGGCGGCTTTCTGATTGTTTTTCGCTTTTCTCTGTTTTGATCATTTTTCATTGTAACGGAGTTTGTCCTTCTACAGACGTTTTGAATTATTACATATTCTTAGTTAATTGGACCTTTTTATTTCATGGTGCAGTGACCTCTAAGCCTCCATAAAGGACTGCATATTTAGTTCTGTAGACCTCTAGTAAGCTTTATATCTGAAAGATTCACTTCTTAGATATTAGTGTAAATAATTCCTTAGGATTTGCAGGTAGAGCTCAGGATGAGGGAAGTGTAAATACATATGTGTGTACATACCCATACGTTTATATGTAGACACACGCACACCCACAGATACGTGCGTGCGGATATATAATCATCCAGAGTCAGGGTATAGTATCTTGAATTTTCCTGTTAAAGACTATGGAGTTTTTATGTCATTATTTTCTGATATTAATCTGTGTGCTTATTTCTTCTACAGTAATAATCTTTATTCTCCATGGCACACGGGATGATAAAAGATTATGGATAATATACCCCAATATTCCTGAAAATAATTTCGGGAAAAAAGCATCAGCTTTTTTTGCTTTTGCTTCCCCCCATTCTCCCATTCCATTAAACACAGTTGTGCTGTTTCTGCATTGTCAGCATATGGCACTTCTGTAGTATGCTTTTCTTTAATACTTACTCTTAGCTCTAAAGGTAATTAATTTAAATTTAATGCTCACCTCTCACTAGTCCTTAGATTGCTGTCTCTGATCATTTTATCTGAAGACTGTCCTGTAGTAGCATCCTCAAGAAGGGTTTATTGGGAGTGTTACTTCCTCAGGTGGTTTGTTTTTAGGTTTCTCTGTCTGAGAGGACACAGAGCACGCATGCATGTGCTGCCTGCACCCGAGCAGGTGGAGAGAGAGAATCTCAAGCAGATTCCATGCTGAGCAGGGAGGCTGATACGGGGCCAGATCCCAGGACCCTGAGATCATGACTTGAGCTGAAGGCAGAGGCTTAACTGGCTAAGCTGCCCAGGTGCCCCAGTACTTCGTTTTTGTGACTAAATAATGTTCCGTTGTATGTATGTACCACATTTTGTTTTTATTTGCCGAATTTTTAGAGAGGACCACCTGTAAATGAGGACCAGGTTTCTAGATGGGACTGTGTGAAAGAGACTACGTATGGTCATGCCAGAGGCAGTGTGAGACCATAGTTAAGCTATCTAGAGCAGGTGTCCCCAAACTTCTTTAGGATCAGATAGTAAATACTTTAGGTTTTGTAGGCTCTGTGTAGTTTCTACTAACTATTCTTTTTTATTGTTTTTTTGTTGTTGTTTTCTCTTCCTTTTCCCTACCCTTACTTCCTGGTTTCTCCCTTCCTTCACTGTTTGAAGCTTATTAGCCTCAGGCCCAGTTTGGTCACAGACCTGATTTTACTGGTACCTGATCCAAGAGCAAAGCTGTCAAACTGAATCTGGCTCCTAATTAAGTGGTTTTTGGAAATCTTTTTTTCTTTTTTTCTTTTTTTTTTAAGATTTTATTTATTTATTTGACAGATAGAGATCAGAAGTAGGCAGAGAGAGAGAGGAGGAGGCAGGTTCCCTGCTGAGCAGAGAGCCCGATGTGGGGCTCGATCCCAGGACACTGGGACCATGACCTGAGCCAAAGGCAGAGGCTTTAACCCACTGAGCCACCCAGGCACCCTGGTTTTTGGAAATCTTATTGAGGGCGCCTGCGTGGCTCTGTAGCTTGAGTGTCTCACTCTTGATTTCAGCTCAGGTGATGACTGCAGGGTCGTGAGATGGAGTCTCACCGGGCTTTGTGCTCAGTGCAGAGTCTGGTTGAGATTCTCTCCCTCTCTCTCCCTCTGGCCCTCCCCAGCTCCTGTGAGCTCCTGTGCATGCACTCTCTCTCTAAAATAAGTAAATAACATCTTTTGAAAAAAAGAAAATCTTACTGAGTATTTGTAGATTCACATGAGGTTTTGAGAAGTGATACAGAGAACTTCCTTGTACACCAGTTTCACCAATGGTAACATTTTATAAAACTCTAACATGGTATCAAAACCAGCATTGTATCACTATTACATAATTCACCACATTTTATTCAGATTTCTCCCTTAGATGGGATTTTGATAGGTACAGATTAGGGTCTTGGTTTTTGGCTTTTCATTCCAAACTGTTGCCAGAATTTACACACTGGTAGATTTTGAGGTAGTGCTAATCCACAACTTCCTTTGAGTGGAAGGGTGTGGTGAGACTGGTCCTTTGTTACTTCCTGCATGGCAGCAGGTGATTGGATGTGAGGAGAGGCAGACTTAGAAGGGGCATCAATCCAGGAAGGTGCAGGTGTTTGAAACTCCACAAAAGTAAGCAGACATGCGGGACGCCTGGGTGGCTCAGTGGGTTAAGCCTCTGCCTTTGGCCCAGGTCATGCTCTCAGGGTCCTGGGATGGAGCCCCACATCGAGCTTGCTCAGCAGAAAGCCTGCTTCCCCCTCTCTCTGTTCCTGCCTCTGTGCCTACTTGTGATCTCTCTCTCTCTCTCTGTCAAGTAAATAAAATATTTTTTAAAAATAAGCAGACATGCTTTACAATGTTTACCATGTGTTAACATTAGGAAAACCAAGTAGGAATTACTTTTATTTCCACTGTAGTGTGAGGATTTATTTTGTGATTATAATGAAATAATTTGACACTGTAGAGACAGATCAAACTTTTATATGCTTTAAACACGGTCCTCTAAGTATAATAATTTTATTGTTTCTTTTTTTTTTTTTAAGATTTTATTTATTTATTTGACAGAGATCACAAGTAGGCAGAGAGGCAGGCAGAGAGAGAGGAGGAAGCAGGCACCCTGCCAAGCAGAGAGCCCGATGTGGGGCTCAATCCCAGGACCCTGGGATCATGACCTGAGCCGAAGGCAGAGGCTTTAACCAACTGAGCCACCCAGGCGCACCCCCCCCTTTTTAAGATTTTATTTATTTATTTGACAGACAGAGATCACAAGTAGGCAGAGAGGCAGGCAGAGAGGAGGAAGCAGGCTCCCCACTGAGCAGAGAGCCCAATGCGGGGCTCGATCCCAGGACTCTGGGATCATAACCCGAGTCGAAGGCAGAGGCTTTAACCCACTGAGCCACCCAGGCGCCCCTTTATTGAGTGTTTCACATCAACTGATAAAACATGTAAAATGTAATTTTTACCGTAAGCATTGTTTTTATAGACTTTGTAGTAATTATATAATGTTTCAACTCATTTGAACAACTAAACAGTAAAGGATCTTTAATATCCATGAAGAGAAAAGTAAATACTGTTTTTTCTTTTATCGGTGTAAGAATTATCTTTTTTTTAAGATATTTATTTATTTATTTGACAGAAAGCAGGACAGGGAGCACCAAGCAGGGGGAGTGGGAGAATCAGGCTTCCCACTGAGCAGGGAGCCCAATGTGTGGCTCGATCATAGGACCCTGAGATCATGACCTGAGGTGCAGGTAGACACTTAGTGACTGAGCCACCCAGGCATCCCAAGAATTATCCTAATATAAAAAACAGCTCAGTGAGCAATTTGTTTTGTAGAAGAGCTGGCAAAGTATCTTTACTTTAAAACTTTTCTTTTTCCTTCAGTTTTGCTCCAGAGATTATTGCTTGGAAATTGTTCGCCATTCTTAGAGGAGATACGGATTTTCTAATGCTAATTTTCCTTTAATTTAATGGGCCTTTTAATAACTCCTTCCTCTGAGCATTTCTGCCATAAGTCCAACTCTTTTAAAAAATTAAAAATATATGTAAGTTCCATCATTTGTCTGATGCATCCATTTCTTCCACTTCTACATACGTATTTATGTATTATTTGCTTAACATTTTGGCTTTTTCCTGTCACAACTTTACTGTTTACAAATCATGTGACCTCTCAATTCACTCTTAATGGCAGCAATGGGGAGAAACAGCCGCGTTAGGTTAGTAGATGAGTGCAGGGAACCACGGGTGATCAAAATCATCTTGGAGGTTATGTTTCATTGTAACTTCCAAGGTGAGGAACTTTTTTTTTTTTTTTAAAGATTTTATTTATTCATTTGACAGACAGAGATCACAAGTAGGCAGAGCAGCAGTCAGAGAGGGAGGGGGAAGCAGGCTCCCCGCTGAGCAGAGAGCCCGATGCGGGGCTCGATCCCAGGACCCTGGGATCATGACCTGAGCCGAAAGCAGAGGCTCAACCCACTGAGCCACCCAGGCGCCCCTATTTTTTTTTTTTTAAGATATTTATTTATTTATTTGTCTGAGCGAGAAAGGGCACAAGCAGAGAAAGCGGCAGGTATAGGGAGAGGCAGGCTCCCCACCTAGTAGAGAGCCTGATGTGGGACTTGATCCCAGGACCCTAGAATCCCGACCTGAGCTGAAGGCAGATGCTTAACCAACTGAGCCACCCAGGCATCCCGAGAGAAACATTTTTTAACAGTGTTTTATTATGAAAAATTTTAAACATAGAGTTAGAAGTAAAAGGATTTTCCTCCAAAGACTCTGTCCCACTACCTAGACTCCCCCTCATGTATGTCTAAGGCAAGAACATGGACTAGAACAAGCACAGTTACCTCCACTGGACACTAGTGCTTAAAGCTTTATTCAAAACATCTTCTAAGGAGTATCTTGGCCCTCAACGTATGTGTTCAGCATACCCCACATTTAGGACCCAGGAACGTTATTTGGGTGGGGCCTCGTGAAACTCAGGTAGATGAGCAGCTGCCATCCTTGTCCAGTTACCTTTTCCGTGTGCTTACTCAGCTTTAGGTCTTTCAGAGGATTAATTTGCTATGTGATGGTGCAAACAGCTTATCTTCAAGTGTGCAGCACGAATCCTTACACTTTCTCGCTTTTTTTTTTTTTAATAGATAAGGAACAACAAGAAAACTGCCATCTTAGTTAAAGAAGTGAACCCTAAAAAGAAGCTTTTCTTAGTCTATAGACCAAATACTGGGAAACAGCTCAAATTAGAAATTTATGCTGACCTAAAAAAGAAATATAAGAAGGTATTTTTTCATTTGTACACCTTATACTATTTATGAGTACTTGTTTTATAACATGTTGAAACTGTTCAGGAGAGCTATATGTCTATATTTAAGGTGGTTTTGTCAATTTTTCCTATTTGATTACTGGAAAGTTGTTTTCAGAAAACATGTTGTCAAGTGTTGCTGCATTAACATCCCAGTCTTAATGTTATCAACCATTAAGAAAATTGTAAAATGATTATTTGAAACAGCTTGTGTTGTCAAAAAAGGAAACTTCCAGTGCTAACTACAGAAATTAGAACCGCCATATTTATATTTTGCAGTGATTTGTAGAAAAACAGTGAATGACAACGTTTTTTCCTAACATTACTGTTAATTTTTAGTATTACCTTATATTACTGTTTTTCCTGGCCAGTTTCATTTGTAAACAATTGTGATTAAACCAGCTGTTTGAAACATTTATTACATAGGAAGTCCCTAATGGCAGGACTTCACGAGTGGCATGCAGATGCAGCCAGTAGCAAGGGCCAGATTGTCCATACCGAGATGTGTGTAAGTTGGCTTAAGAGACTATAAGAAGGCGACCAGGTTGTTTAAAACAATACTGTTTCAATGGAATTTTCGTCTTATTTTCACAGGTAGTCTCAGATGATGCCCTGATCCACTGGTTAGATCAGTATAATTCATCTGCAGATACTTGTACTCATGCCTATTGGTTAGTATTTGCATGTTGCTCACCGTATTATCCAAAATGTAATCAAGATTTAATTTAAAATACCTTCACTCTCTAGCTTGTCTAAGTCCACAAAGAGATGATGGTCAGGTGTCATTCCTTCTATCAGAGATACTTGTCTGTCTGTGGACCACGCATACTGGGTGTCCCCTCTGCTCTTCACTAACGCTTGTAACTTCTGACCAAGTGTCGTCGGGCCATACGGACTTGACTGTCATTCTTCTTGCTGAGACTTAACTTTTTTTCCCTCCTCTTCTTCCTTCCCTTCCTCCCCCCCCTTTTTTAAAAAAAGCTTTACTGGTGTCCCAAATCAGTTTCATTTTTAAGGCTAGGGAACTTGTAGGAAACTAAGAGTTGCTGACAGCACCAGAAAATGTGTTGTCGAGCCTGGGGACTGACCCTGCTGTGCCTCTAGGTTGGCTCGAGGGCTGCTCTTTCAAGTCACAATGTAATAAATGCCTCTTACGATGTTCATTTCAGGGCCTTGTATGGGATGTTTTAATACATTGCAGATCATAGGTCTCGCTGGTTTTTTACCCATTTAACAGTCAGTAGGGTGTCCAGCCCACTTTATGAAAAGGAATATAGGATGTAGATGAATTTTAGCTAGGTGTTTTTTAGACACATGTAGGTAGGTAAATCTGAAAGGAGCAGTGTTTCATTTTCATTTTGAGAGCAAATTAGTGCTTTTGGAAATTAAACGTTTTCAAGATAAAAATTTTTTTTTTTTTTTAAGATTTTATTTATTTATTTGACAGACAGAGATCACAAGGAGGCAGAGAGGCAGGCAGAGCAGAGAGCTGAGCAGAGAGCCCGATGCGGGGCTCGATCCCAGGACCCTGGGATCATGACCTGAGCCGAAGGCAGCGGCTTTAACCCACTGAGCCACCCAGGCGCCCCCAAATTTTTTTTTTTTTCTAAGATTTTATTTATTTGTCAGAGAGAGAGAGGGAGAGAGAGCGAGCACAGGCAGACAGAGTGGCAGGCAGAGGCAGAGGGAGAAGCAGGCTCCCCACTGAGCAGAGAGCCCGATGCGGGACTCGATCCCAGGACGCTGGGATCATGACCTGAGCCGAAGGCAGCGGCTTAACCAACTGAGCCACCCAGGCGTCCCTCAAGATAAAATATTTTTAAGTTAACTTACAGAAGTTCTCTCTAAAACATTTGCTTTGAGTACTAGCAAGAAAGGTGCCCGATATTGTGTGTTTTCTTGAATTATTATTGAAAGATGATTTTATTGATGAATTGTCTAAATAATTTTAACCATAAACCATGTCTTCCTTTTTACAGTATTTAAAAATTTTTATTACTTTGGTGTGCTGAGGCCTTTCCCAGTTCAAGATTTAGAATATATTGGTTAATAATTTTAGAGGTAACACAGAATTATTTGGTAAGCTAACATTAATATAGTAAACTGATGGATGTTAAAATGACAGGCTTTTTTTTTTTTTTTTAAGATTTTATTTATTTATTTGACAGAGATCACAAGTAGGCAGAGAGGCAGGCAGAGAGAGAGAGAGGAAGAAGCAGGCTCCCTGCTGAGCAGAGAGCCCAATGTGGGGCTAGATCCCAGGACCCTGGGATCATGACCTGAGCCGAAGGCAGAGGCTTTAACCCTCTGAGCCACCCAGGCGCCCCTAAAATGACAGACCTTTTAAATGGATATTGAAACCAGTAAGTTAACCCTTTTACAGGGAGTCAGGCCCCAGAAATTTTATTTTCTAAAATAAATCTTAGAAACTTAAAAAATTGGCAGTAATACCTTAAATTGGAAAGGATGATCCAGTATGTTAAAGGATGTAATCTAAGAAACTGTCAGTAAAGAAGGGCAAATCGTGCCAGGACATTGTCCAGTTGAAACCTAGGTAGACTTTGTGAGACGTGTGTGTTTGTGTATGTATATGTATACGTATACATATACATATATATTTTCCCCCCTATCTATCCTAGGCGTGGCAACTGCAAAAAAGCCAGCTTGGGATTAGTTTGTGAAATAGGTCTTCGCTGCCGCACGTATTATGTATTATGTGGCTCCGTTCTGAGTGTCTGGACAAAAGTTGAGGGTGTTCTAGCGTCTGTCAGTGGCACAAATGTGAAGATGCAGATAGTTCGGCTAAGAACAGAGGATGGACAACGTATTGTAGGTGAGTCTAATTTTGGGGGGTTGAGTTATTGGGGAAAAAGTCAGAGCCTTTTTAAAAATTTTTGATTCTTACATTTTAAAAATCTCAGTATCTATTCTAGTAGTGGAATAGAGCTTGATTTATATGTTCTTAAAAGGCTGAACGGAAGTTAAGCCTTCAAATGGGCATTGTTGATTCTGGCTGAAGTTATGATATGGTCATTTACCTTACACTGCTCTCAGCTGTTCCTGCTCCCCTTCCTCATTGTTGCCGTCTGCGCAGCCTTTCTTGGGTAAAGACTAAGCCCGCCTCTTGCCAAAGAGTCCTGGAAGTCTGCTGTTTGATGTTCAGAGTCCACATCGAGACTGAAGCGAATGTTACTGTGCACAGAGGCGGGCCTGGAGCTGTGCGGAGAGCATAGGCAGAGCAGGCCAGCTGCACCTACCACCCGCTCACAGGCTTTGCAGGGAGCTTTCCCTGTCCACATTTTTTTCATTTGCCACAGCCTCCCTTTTTTATCTTGGGTTGCATATTGGCAGTCTGTGGGCCAGAGATAGTCCATGAACATTTTTTTGACCCTCAAATATTTTCAGTTGTTGCAAGTTTGCATTTGAATTAGTTGCCAACATTTAAAGGTCATAAGCCTGGCTTTTCGTTTTCTCAAAAGGTGCATGTGGGCATACACACAGCTGTGTACACGCACCAGCTTCTGTGACACATCGAGCCCCTGTTCCCAGATGAGAGGAGTTCAAGTTCCTTTGCCAGGACATCTACTTTCCCCCATTTGCTAACATCTGTACTGTGACCGCTTGGCAGTTAACCTGCTTCAGTCAGCCTTTGAGTTTGCAACCACTGTCCTATGCTCTTTCTGCTACATTAGCACTTGCCAGGGAAGGTTGTGTTGATGTGCATTTGTGGAGCTGCAAAGTAGATCGGGAGACACTGTACTTGACCTTTCTGTTCAAGCACCAAGTTGGTGTTGCTGTAGACATGCAGACACTTAGGTATTTGTGGGTGACGCTGCCGAGGAATTCGGTTACTT